>NW_017304758.1:1005021-1052247 GCF_001594115.1 Trachymyrmex septentrionalis
TAAAAAATCTTATTTACTTGATTTTTGATATATTATATACAGTACGCAATTACATAAATCTAAAATGCTGTACTAGACATATAAGTAATTATATTCACCAATAGTAAATAATAAAATTAATTAATTATGAAATGCTCACCTCACGATTCTTCGCGCCGTCATTCTTATCACCGCTCCGGCTTTAATTTCACTTGTTCTTTTACGTATTTCTTCGTGCTTCAACATATATTTGCAAAAACAAATGAATTATTAATTACAATTAACTGCGATTATAATTAATTACTAGAATAACAATCGCGCGGCTTTATTATGTTTTATTCAATAGTCTCGATGTTAATCGTGTTACGATAGTAGAAAAATCAGAGCATACGAAATTACACATTTGATACACCCGCGATATTTCATAGATAAAACGAGAACGCAATGAATTGCATTTAATTGTAAAATGATAAAGAAGCTCATTCTCTGCGCGATCAATTTCACGCCAAAAGCTATGTGACGACCCAGTGATAACGCGTGCAACGATGCTATATGTTTTGATTTTCAATCGAACAAGTACTGCGAAATGCGCGTCTAATCAAATTATCACTGTGCAATTATCGAAATCTATTATGCAATATTTCAGTGAAAAAATATATAAATATATATAAATATGTAAATAGAAGTTAGTAAATAAATGGAAGTTTCACTTACCTACTAAATAATAACGACGCCATCTCATCCGGAGCCAATTTATCCCGAGCTGTCGCGTCCTGTAAATGAAACGTGAACGCGTTGAACAGCGAGGTTTCGTTTCCTGCGTGAACGCAATACTCGTTCCGTAGAACGAGTAATCAAACGAGTATCAAAAGTAATAGGCCGCGTAAATTTTGATGATGCTAAAGTTAACTGCGCGCAAAAAAAAGACGCTGCTCCGCCATTTTAACAAAATCGCAGCGAACACGGTATCGGACGAGGCGCCTGTCACTTGTCTCGTCGTCGATCGTCCGTCTCTTGTCCGCCGCAATCTTATTAAAATGGCGAAGTGGCGTCGTTTTTCGAGTACGGTCAACTTCACGCATCGTCAAAATTAATGCGGCGTACCACTTTCGATTCGACTGAATAAATATATTGCGAAAAATATTTTCGGTCGAACAATCAGTGTACTAGTCCTGTTAGATTTACATTACGCGATATTTAAAATGTTATAGGAAATTCACGCTCGATAACATAGCGGTATTAAGAATTACGTACATATTAACATTAAATATCTTATTTAACACGTAAGACATGTTAAAACTGTTCGAGAAATTCGAGAATTAAAAGCGATCGGTTCTTAAACATTGTTTGCGTCGCGTGTAAAAATAATTTGACAGTTTCCTTGGTAGTATAATTCGAATGCGCGATCCTTTCGAGCAGTTTTCCGTCGTTTTATTATTCTCTGCAGGAAACTATTTCTGGAGATCAAGATACTTCTGGAGATCAGGATACTTCCGGAGGAAAGGTCCATAATTGATTCGAAGTCAGAGATGAGAGATATTTCAACGTTATATTATATTACACAAGCTCGTTTCCTGGTCGAGTCGCAAAGTCGCAAGAACGCGAGAGCAAAAATTGTCCGTTATTTATAGGAGCCGCGGAACCTCAAACCCCACCACTCTCAAGCCAGCCAATGAGCGCAAGTCTCACTGCGGGCCTTATATCCGAGCGCTTATTGGTCCGCGCTAGCTTTCAGAAAAGATATATAAACGCTACGCGCAAAAAATTTCAGTCTTTTTCGGAATTTGGAATCGTGCGTTTCGTGAATCCGAAGAATCCTGTATGTATTCAGAACGCGCTTTTACGATGTTAGCGCGTTTTTAACACATAATTAACATATATTTATCGTTGAAAGCGTATTTTGAATACGGAAATTATATTCTTTTTGAAAATAAAAAACAATTAGACTAAAGGATGACTATCGAAGAGACACAGTATGAAAGAAAATTTGATCTTATAAAATAATAAAGCAATTATAACTTATACTTTTTAAAGCAATCTAATGCATACAATTTAGTACGGACTCGCACCACATTTATTTACGATATCGTGATTTTATCGCCAGTACGCAGCTATGTAGTTCTTACATCAAAAATATATATATACTGGCGCTAATGTACGGATGATTTCGACGATATCTATGTAAAATCGGATTCTTTTTGGGCCCACGTGATACTCGGTTGGTGCTGTTTGGTTAATAATATTTAATACCGGCGTTGTTTCTGTAGGTTAAGTTGAAATTATTGGATATATTCGTCATATCGTTCATTATTTCAATTAGTATTGTGACATAATTGTATAAAAAATTACAATATGGTTGTATTTACTTGCAACCATTGCGGCGATTCATTAAGGAAGCCCAAAGTGGCTATACATTATCAGCAGAAATGCCGGAATTCGCCCTTCCTAACTTGCGTGGACTGCCTAAAGGATTTTCGGTAAGAATTTAAAGAAATAGCTCTTTTTTTAATGTAAAGACAATCTTAGATTTTTCTGAAATATATTTTACGGATCTTGAGGTACAGAAATTGAAGAAATTTTAGAAATACCTGAAATAGAATTTTCTTATCATTCGAATATCATGTTCGAAATACTATCAAATTTTAAAAGAATCAATAAGGATATGCCTTTGCTAAATATTTATTTAATAAGTTTCTAACGTCAGTTGATATTAATAATCGTATTAATATTTTTAACTTTAAGAAGTGACGAGTATGTTACACATACTAAATGTATAACTGAAGCTGAAAGATATGGCGCAAAAGATTATGTTCCAAAGCCTAGTGCAAATAAAGGCGAGCGCAAACAGCAAGAATGGATGAATGTTGTTAATGACTTGCTGACTGGTACAGTGGAATTGTCAAACTTAGAACGAAACTTTCTAAATACCTTGTCGAAACATGAGAATATACCAAGAAAGAAGGCTAAATTTCTTAACTTTGTGCGCAATGCGATAGGCAATCGTGTAAATGCAACAGTTGTGGAGAGTGTTTGGAGCAAAATGGAGAATGCACACAAGCAGAGTCAACAAGTGGTTACAATGACTCCGGAGAATCCTATACAAAATCAGGAGCAGAATAAAGGTGAATATTCTTCTTATAATAGATTTGCTTATTTAATGGAAGAATGTCTTATGATTCACTGTCTCAAAATTCACTGCCAGCACTAAAGATCTATAGTTTATATTACATGCATTATAATTTTCAGCACTGAGAATGAATTTTGAAATACATCCTTTGTAAGATTGTTGTCTGTTTTTTATTGTTGCATTAAATTATATTAAAACTTTTTATGTTGCTTTTGCCAAACTTTTGATATATCTATTTTATTTTAACTATTTTCCTTCTACAAGACATAATCGATACAAGTGTCATTCCATTGAGTTTTCATTTAGTGACACAAATTGTCACAAATGTATCTTTCTTAATCTTCCATGAGTAACAAAGATAAAACAATACTTGTGTCGACTTGTATCATGAAATGACAAGATCTTTTCTTTATTTATTGATTGCCAAAAAAAATAGAACAATATTTGAGTTGACTGTATCCTCTGAAAAAAAAAGTAGTCTTTACATTTAAATATAAGTATATTCGAATTCATCTACAAAGAATAGACCTAATATGAATTATATAAGAATGAGTAAGTCAGTTTTTTTGTAGCTGAACTTCTTGCACTTCTTCATTTTTTCTTTTTTTTTCTTCAAAGTGGAAAAAAATAAGGATTTATAAAATACACACAAGTCAAATATTTATTTTTCTTTATAGATGAGATGACATGTAGCCAAAATATAGATTCTAATAACTCGTTTGACAATCAGAATCTCGTTGAAAATCAAAATAATGAAAATATATGCAAAGAAAATAATTCTGTGAGTCAAGATGGAAATGATGAAGCATGCAGGGTAACCAACAGTCACCTACATGAGAGACGCAGTAAATCTAAAAAACGGAAATTGGAGTCAATCAGCATCCAATCAGAGGAAGATCAATTAGTTGCAAAAATTAGTAAACAATCTAGTTTGGATAATGGAAGTGCCGTTACTATGTTCCATTGGAAGAAGACTATTTTAGATGTTTTACAACTTAAAGGTGAAATTCCTTTAAAAAAACTACAAACTAAGGTTATGAAAAAATATATATGTTACGTTTTTAGCTTAAGTGATACTTTCAAACTAAGTGAATATAACAAAGCTATTGCAAAGTTTTGCAAAACAATAGAAAAGTTAGAAAAATCATCTGCAATATGTATTTCAGAAAATAAAGTAAAATTACTTTAGTTACATTTATTTTTATACAAAGTTGGAAAATACAAAGTAGATGTTATGTAATAAACATTTCACTTATCAGTAGTTTTTTGAAATTTTTTATTAAATGTATAACAGTAAATTAATGCTAGCATCTTTTATCTATATCAAATTTTTTTTATTCATAAATTTCATAATTATATGTGGATGTATAAAAGTTTATAATAAAATGACTGTTATTTCATTTATTATATAAAAGTCTACTTTTTTAATACATAGTTTATGACAAATTTATATTTCTTCTAATAAATTCTTAAATTAAGACAACTGTTGGAAGATATGTGATTTTATTACGTACATGAGCACATATATTGATATTTTTGAAAACACGAATCTTTTATAAACAGAATTTAATATATACAACCTTAAATTTTTTTTAATACATTGACGTCAAGTTATTCTTAATTAATGTGAATCGGATGGAAAGTCATGCAAGAATTTTTCGGAATACCAAGCATGATCGCTCATAGTTGCTAAAAGACCTTTTGTAAGTACTTTTGCGTCATTATTTCCAAAATAGATTGGTTGTTGATCGTATAACTGTGTCACTGTTCCTCCCAAAGCACTACAAGAAATGTAAGAAATAAATACATAACAAGTAAATACTATATAGTATTAAGACACTTAGATAGCAATACCTAAGAATTGCAGTGCCTGCACATATATCCCATTTCTTGATAGCAGTTGTATGAACGTATGCTGTCGCATTACCAGCAGCTACCTCCAAAAATTTGTATCCTAAAATGAAATGTCTTTTATATTTGTGTATTCTATATAAAATTCCTAATGACAAAAATTGAAGGCATGAAAAGAATGTGAAGCTGAATAATAAAAAATTAAAAACAATGAGGAAATTAAAATGACTAGAAAAATACGCATCATGTGCAAATTATCTTCACTAATCACAAGTCTTTAATAGCGAATTATAGAAATAAAACGGTATTTAAAAAACTTTTCACCTGCACCAGCAGCAGAAATAATTTTAGCATTGTCGCCAAAGGCAATTTTAGATGTATTTTTTACTTGTCCAGCGTGTGAAAGAGATACAATTAAAATAGGTGTTTTATTGTCTTTTACCTGTTCAACAAAGATTAACTAAATAATTTTTCAAAATTAATCGTAACTTTTTTTTGTTAAATTACTTGAATTCAACAATTACCTTGGGCAAATTTTTCAAGTTTTTTGATACGCCATGATTGCTCCACGTCCAGAATAAACTATAATTCTGTTTTGTCTCAAACGGTTTATATATAACACCAATAATTGGTTGTCCTTTGATGGCTATGCATACCATAGTAGATACATATTGCAGTAAATTTTCTAAAAATATAAGGTATCATGCAAAAACACTGTCAAACTTGGTTTATAAAAAGCAACATCAAGCTATAAATAAAATGTTCTAGAACCACTGAATATTTTTCTAATTTATTCAAAAAGTTGTGTCTAACATTAAAAAAAAACTGGATCGATCTGAAACATCTGGTAAAAATTTTATTTAGTATTTTAATGGTTTTTCAAATTTTCAATTATATGTCAAATTACTACACTTACACGTTAAATTATTTATTAAGGAATAAGTTTTACCCGCAACATCTTAATATTTCTGAGATTGTTCATAATGTAGATCTTATATTATTATGGAACTGGATATGATTATCTGTATTATATTAGGTCTAAAAAATTACTTTTATTGTTTGATCCTGAAAACAATCGATGCTTCTTCAACATCTAGCCATAAACAATCGCGAAAATATTAATTCCAAATTGCAATTGCAGATAATACATTTTCTTTGTACTTATTGTTTATAAATCTAATCTTCGATTAGAATATCTTTCTTGTGAAATTTGTGACCAACTTATTGATTGTAACATGAATGTGTTTAAACATAAAAATGCACAAATATTGATCATTTTAAAAATAACTTCTTGCCATAAATGACCTAAAAAGTAATTTTGTTAGAAGTACTGGAATTTATAATGGCAAAGATGTATCTTTACCTGTAAATTCTTTGGTGGCATCTAGAGGATCTATCCAGATTGTTACATCATTAACATTTACAATATCGTCATTTATATCGTAACCTTCAATACTTTTAACAGAATTCTTAATGTCTTCAACTACAATTTTATCACAATCTTGCGATGTTTCTTCTGATATCACAGTAATCCCTGGAAACGCTTCTGTCAAAGAGCGATACATAGCACAGTGAGACCTATAATCTGCTGCTGTTACTGGGTCATTTATGCCTTTAAAGGAGGTATACAGAAAAAAAAATCATTATACATCATTGTTTTATATCAAAGTCCGTCGAATTAGAAAAACGGATTGTACAATATAGAAACATAATTCAAGAAATAGAAACCTAGTTACGGACTATTATCTAATGTATCATCACATACAATTACATATCAAATTATATCAATAGTTACCTTCCTTCGTCTGACCTTTGCTCTCTATTTTGAATTTAGTCTGATCATGCACTGCTACCACTTGCAGTCCCCCAATCTCTGCCGCTCTTATCGCAGCGGCGAGAAGCTGCTTCAGAGATACATCTTTATCATTCCCACGCCGATTCGTACAGAAGTAAATGATGCCTAGAAGTACGAGCGCGCACAAAAGTAGCTTTTGCGTACGCACGCTCATTCCGCCGTTTACTGGCGTATTAACGTGTGACTAGTCAGTCGTGACAGCAAGATTTATAGTGTGACTTTGCAAGCCTTCAATATGATCACAGGAAGCCTGTAAAAATAAACACATGATGTAATGTATACAATTTTTTATATATATATGTATGTATGTATATATATATATATATATATGTGTGTGTATGTATGCGTACAAAAGCATAAAATCAATGCTTGTTACATAAAAAAATATAAATGCTTACGAAACTTACTAATTGCATATACATATTAGTAAGTTTATATAACTATTGTATAACTTTATTAGTAAAAGTTAAAAGACAAACGCTTTTTTTCACTGTAACAGTGACAGGATTATTTATTCCTAACCTCTTCTACTGTACAAGCATATATGAGGTTCAAAGAGATAATGTTGATACAAGCATGATTTGCAATAAATTTGTTTTAGATATTGTCCCAAATGGACTCTTCTTCCTGCAGAACGAGAAAATCAAGAAGTTTCCGAAATGTGAATGTTCTTTTTTAGCTAATTTTCACGAATAATTAATCATTAAAGAAGACATATTTATATTCTTGCTATTCTTGATCACGATAGTTTACAGGAGATAAACAAGAGACAAAACAAGGGCTATTTACTTTGATTGCACTTTTTACACTTTGTTTACATTTCTTGTTTCTTTCTCTCCCTAAACATGAATCTATTTCGGTTATTTAAATTCAGAAAATGTGATAGCTAAAATGATCGGACCAACATCGTATTCGTCGCTTAAAAACTGGACATAAATGTAACATGTGCTCTCTGCACTCTTATCTTACTCTCTTTATAACTCCAAATAAATCATGTATTTTTAAAGGCAAACTTATTAAATATTCAGACTACACAAAAATTCTAATATCGATATATATATGTGATCCGTTTATTTTTAAATTCATGATCTCGACGTTTTGCAAATTTTTCAATGGAAAACAAGTTTCCCATATCTACTTCTGAATTTCTTCCCTCGACACTTCCTATTTGCCTTTCTCTGAATTTTTCCCCTTGACGCGTCTTTCCTACTTTACGAATTTTTATTCAACCCTAGAGAATTAAGATTACTGTAAGATGAAGAGAGGGATGGAAAAGCGATTTGCGAATTGTTCGAGAATCGAACTGTGACTATGAATACATGAAGGAATTTTCGGAAGGGGAAAAAGGGAACGAGTGGAGAAAAGAAGCGGCAAATAAAGTGGACTTACCGAAGAAAAAGCTAGATGAGAAGAAGTACGTCGATACACCTAACACCACGTGTTCGATTTCTCTCTTTCTCTCTCTATCACTCGTTTTCAAAATGCGCAATTGCGTTCTCGCGTTCTGCTGGAACAGAAATCTATTATGTTTGTACACACTCACATATATATATTATACATATATACATACATATGCACATATACATGTAGATCTATTAAAGGGGTAGATTAAAGGGAGATATCTTCTGCGCAACATGCGCGCGTCTTTCGGAGATGGATCTGATGGAGGAATCAGAAGAGAAAGGAGGCTGGAAAAAGATGAGAAACGCAGAAGGAATCGTAACACTGTACGAACGATTAAAGGAAGAATGCATCGAAATCTCGACTTTGGATGAAGATTCAATTTTAATTCGAAATACATTTTGTCCCACTGAGAAGAGACGTGCAAAATTCTCTTGAGTCTATACTTGTATTTCTGCATCATTGCAGTGAAATTGAAATTCGTTGCAGATATTTTTTTGTAATGAATTCGCCTCGCTACCTTTCGGTTGTCTCATTCTCTTTTTGACTATCTTCCTCCCTCCTCCACTCTTCTTTCTCGGATCGCTCTGGCTCGCTTCCCGCTTAAACTAAATGTTAGCTAACATAGAAGGGGTGAGACAAGGCGGACAAGGCGCCAACTACGATGGCCACGCGAGCGCCTTCGTGAACTCCGGTTGGCGCGCGAAGCTGCGTGCGGGTATAAAACAAACGCGGTTCGCTACTTTTGTTTGTCGAACATTGTCGGACTCGACTGTGGAGTAGTCGGATTTGATTGCGACGAAAGCTTGCGAACGCTGACGCGGAAAAGAAACGAGACGAGGAGACCAGAACCTTGGTCGATGAGAAACAACCGATATTCGGAGTCTCCCCCACCTTGTCCTAAAGTAGAACATTCTGGGAACCGTGCAGACGGTGCAGTATTGCATTGCTTACAGACCTTATAGTACAGACACTACGCAACACAGGTACATTTGTGTTCCGGACGGAATCGCTTTCCGATTTGTGACGCGGGAGAGAATTGCTTGTTCCTTCTCTCTCTCTCTCTCTCTCTCTCTCTCTCTCTTTTTCTCTCTCTACTCCCTCCTCTCTGTTAGGTGAGCGCCGCAGTAAGCTTCGGAGTGTCGGACATATTCGCCCTCCTGGCAACGAAAACTCGGTATCCAGGTTGTAGAAGTCAGCACGAATAAAACCTATTTGGAAGTAACCGAGAAGAAGAGTCGCGCCGGTTCGCGCGCGCGGCGTGAGATGAATGGTGATCGGTAATCGGACTGTTGCGTTGAAGGCAGGCAAAAGAGAGGAGACAGACGCAACGAGATGGCGACCTCGAATGCGACCTTCCAGAGAATGCTGAAGGCATTGCGAGATAATAACAATATCAGGGACAAGCGTGATGCTTTGCTCTATATCACCAGGTAAAATTATCGCGAGCATGCTCCGAGAGAGACGAGGATAACGTAACCGAGTACCGCGGCAAGATCCCCATGTTTGACACACGAGATGAACGTTTAGATTAGGATAAGCGAGGAAACAATCATTCAGTTAATTGTAAAGATATCGAGTCTGACTCTGCTTGCCTTTCAAAAGTTACAGTGATACGAGTGTCGTTTTGTCTTTGTTATTTATTTAGTACCAAGATAACATTTAGAATGTCATTTGTGTCGATCATGTCTGCAAAAAAAAGTAACCTTTACTACATTATATTTTTTGCATCTTGTTTCATTTCGTGTTAGTCAGGATTCGAGAGAAAAGAGGACAAAATTGCGAAAAAATACATATAAAAGAGAAAGGAAAAACTTCCAGAAAGATTTATTGACAGTATCTTTTTCTCGTGTTGTAAATTTAACTGTCTTATAGAATGAATTTTAAATACATTTAAAATTGAAAAATTTAGATTTTTAATGTTGTTAATGTTCATTATAAATTTACTGAGGAAGATCTGTCTGATTTAGTATAAAATCACGAATGGAACACAATAGCATTGTATTACTTAGAAATATATATCATGTACATTATATATACATTTGTATTATTGAATAAAGATATTGAATATATTTGCGTATGTATGATAACAAATATTTTCCTTGATGTCTTGCAATAAAGACCCTATGTTTGTCTTATAGTCAAGCTAAAAAATTAGAGACATGTGGTATTATTAAAGAAGAACGGTACAAGGATTTATTAAAGCTGGTTATAGAATCGTTCACAAAGAGCGATGGAACCTTTCAAATTGAAGCATTGGCAGCATTCAATGTCATTATGCATGAGTTTCGTACACATTCTTTACATCTTTTTGAATCAATGCTACAGATTGACTTAAAAACAAGGTTTGTTTGGTTAAATTTGTTATAAAAATTTATACACTCTATATAATGTAACAAAGTACTAGTCTCTCCCTTGATTTTAGATTAAAAATATTCAAACTGTTGGAGGTATTAGATGACAACGCTATTTCTGCAGCTGTTAATGATGGACAAGCTCTAAATTTTTTTAAGAGCTGCTTGATTAATGTACAGCCTACTTTAATGGAATGGTTAACACCAATAGCATGTGTGGATAACTTACAAATGTTGACAAAGATTGAACAATATCCTTTATCGGATGAACAAAAGCTAGAGGAAGAAGTAAACTATAGTGCACTTGCTCTTTTGAGAAGATTGTACAGAATGGCTTCTATAACATTTGATCAAAGTGTTCAAAAGGTATAAATATGTACAATTGTGTCATGAACAATTTTTCAAGCTACATTCAGGGTTGGAAATATTTGTTTTTTTTTTTTTAGTTTGATACATTACTGATGGATAAGGTTGTAACATTGGCCTATATGGGACACAAGCGACAGCGTGGTCCTGCTTTGAAACTTTTGCAACAAGCTCTTACAACAAATTCGTCAGCTCATATTCGTAAAGAATATCCTGATGTATGGACACAATATAAGACCAATTTACAATCTGCATATTACAAACGCATGTTGCTGTTAGTAGCGGCATGTGAACTGGATTGGACTACACAATGGAACACTACTATCCAGTTCCTTGGCACAGATCTTCATCGTGGTGCCAATCTTATAAATAATTTACTGAGTGTCGAGGAAAAGGCCTTCAAGTCTACTGATCCTATTATACGCAGGTGAAATTGCAGCTCTACAATTAAATTTTAATTTTTAATTATTTATGACAAACTAATCAATTTTTTATTATATTACAGACAAGCTTTCCTTTCGTGGAGATTGTTGATTGACAATTTCGCTTTAGATCATCAAGAACTTGCTACTGCTAGAAGAATAAAATTACTCTGTATTCCATTAAATGCAAAGAATAGTAAAACTGAATTAATTGCATTGACAAAACTAGAAGTTTGGTGGCATTTAATTGTTAAATTGTATAGAGATATTGAGAAATTTGCTACTCCCGTTATCACACAATTTTTAAATTATTGCTTTGGACCACTTGGGGATACACCGCTGCTTTCTTCCAAATTTGACGTTGTTGCTTCTCCAGGCAAAAGATTTTTTAAAACAAAAATGGTTGCTGTGGATGCTTTGGGTCAATTACTTGTCGCAAAGGAAGATCTTGTTTCAATTTGCTCTCCAATGTTAGAAGAAAGACTTCCTCACGCTATATCTTATGATGTGTTTCGAGAATGTTCCAAAAGCATTATTCATAGTATAGCAGAAGCCCTGCTCATTCTTGGTCAAATTACAGATAAAGAAATGAAATATCGTTTTCAGCTTGGTAAAACGTTATGGACAAGTTTGATGATATATATACGAACTGTTAAACTTACAACAAAGGTTAATATATATTAATATATATTTAATTTTCTTGTTCTTGTGACACAAAGCACATGTATATAAAAAAGGAATTTTGATTATTATTTTACTGAATTTTACAGGACCATTTGTATAGAGATGTGATAGTAGTTGTAACTGAATTGGGAAACCATATAGATAAACTCATGGTGAAAAATATGATATTTGATGTAATTTTGCCAAGTCTTAATTGCATTATCGAGAAAACTGAATTTCATGATAATGCATTGCCAGAACTGGTATTAAAATTGTTAACGTCGCCAATACTCGACGAAGTGTTGTCACACATCTTATTCAAGTAATTTAAATTAATTGTCAATATGTTTATAAATATGTAATATTATATATATATATATATGTATATATATAAATACTATATATACAGATATATATGTAGTATTTTATATTATATAAAACACTTATAAATCTGTATTATAGGAATCAAGACAGTAATACAATCAAGTGCCTTCTGGAGCGATGTGTTAGTTCAGAATTTTCATATTCTTCAGGTGTACTTGGGTTTCTGGAAACAATAATGGAAAATTTGAAATCAGTATATATTAACAAAAAGTAAGTTTAGTCATTTTAATAATATATTTAATTGTTTAATCAACAATGTGTTTCAGGAGTACTAAAGAATCAGTTTACATAGATTTATGGTGTATAATAGCAGAAATTTTTACAAAATACATAAGAAGCACTGAAATCAATAGTGAGGATAACTTTAAAATTATGTTATCAGTTTTATCATTTCCTGTATATCTGGACGATATGACGCAGGTTTGTATAATTTTAAATATATTTTCTTTTTAGTACTATACATTTATTTGCTGAAAATTGCTTTTTATATATTAATAGGCTCAAATTAATCAATCAGCAATAGTGTGGAAAACTATGTACAAAGAAGTCGAATTGCATTCAGATTTGGTAACTACAATGAAACCAAATAAAATCTTACTCGATACTGCAAACATGATGCGGAATTGTTTAAGTACAAATACAAAATGTACTTTTATTATAAACTGCTTAGACATCTTATTGAGCACTGTTAATTACGAGTCTTTGTTGAGTATGTAGAATAAATTGTTTTAATTTTATATAAAACGCTAATAATTAATGCTCAGAACATGGTAATATATGTTTTTGAATAATTTATGTTTTAGCTCAAGATGAAATTCCATCCATTTTACTATTAATAATAGATCTCATAACAGATTCTATTAATGTAAACACTCGTAACACTGTAATCGCTTTAAAAGCATTAACAGCTTTACTTAGTACCGTATATGGACATAGTCTGCAAAAAATAACGTCATATCTATATAGTTGCAAATCAGTGATGGAACTTATACTTTCATCGAAAGTAGCAGGGTTGGTTAAAGAAGTACGACATCAATATTTTTCACAAAGCATTTGATTTTTACATTATCTAATTATTTATTTCTGGCAATTTTATTTGTAGATTACAGACACATGGGAATGTGTTGTCAGTATTTTTAAAGGACTAAAAAAATTAGATCACGAACTCTTATCGTCATACAAACACGCAATTGTAACAGCCTTGCATCATACTAATTTAAATATAAAATATTCGGCACAATCTATTTTAAAAATTAGGAACAACTTGGACAGTACCGCTAAATGCATTTTAGATGAAATAGAAAAACTACATACAGAAAAACTAAAAGAGAAATCTCATATAAAACCTGATACGAAGAAAAAGACACAATCAGAAGAAACAAAGGAGATGCATATAGCCGGAAGTTTTTTGAATAGAAAGTCAAGTATCACAAAATCAGTATCCAGTAAATCACCTGAAAAAAGTGATAAAAATGCACTTGCAGTACCTGAACCCAATTCGCAAGTAAATAATATTTTTTATTTTACATTGAAAACGTTTTTATATTTATTTGGCTAATATTTTTTATATTTTGAAATTTGTTATAGGATTATGTGTATATAAAAACAGATCTGAAATTTGATGTCAATCGTTTGACTGAGCATCAAAAAGAAACTTTGAAGAGGAAAAGAGATGATATACCGGCATTATATAATGATCTTTCTCAATCGTCCTCGCAAAATTCTCAAAACTTACAACAATGGTTTGATATTAAAGCCAAAGAGATTAACGAAATTGATAAAGTCAACAATAAAAAGAGCGACTCTATAATGCAGAAACCTATTGATAATGATGCTAATAAGGAAAATAAGGTTACAGATAAACAAGTAGAACTTTCTAATGTGACAGATAAAACAGCTGATAATATTTGTAGTAACGAGTTGGCTGGAAATATTGAGGAAAATATTGCCGATACTAAGCAAAATGAAACTGCAACGAAAAAATTGAAAACCGATGAATCTAACAAAAAGCAGGATACATCAAAACAAATAAATTTGTCTTCACATGTAGCATCTACCAGTGAAAAAGATACTACATCAAAAGTAGATGAAAATGGAGATGTTATAATAACAGTAGAATCTGTTACAAAAAAGTTGAATTTTGAATCTCGGGATGAGTTTCCCGAAGATGATAAAATGCATGAAGAAAAATCATCTCCGTCATCAGACAATACTAAACGACGAAATCGTAATAGCATGACAAAATCGACTTCATTAAAAGATGATGAAACTGTCGAAACTCAAAAAGATTCAAGTATAACACATATACAAAGAACATTAAGAGTGAAGACTACTCAGGGGAAACCTGGTACAAATAGTAAACAGAAGTCAGATGATGACACCGATATTAAGGAAAATGTTAACGAAAATAAGAAAGGCATTAAACGTAAATTGCCGGATACTGAATCAGATACTGGAAGTGCTCAACGTCGAAAACGAAAATTAATTACATTTAAAAGCGATAATAGTGGTGAATCATCGAAAAGTAATGACATTTTCCCAGACATAAATATGGATAATGTGAGTCAACGTGTGAAAAATGAAATATCTCGTTTAAAGATTGATATGGTATTCGACTGTCCTGCAATAAATCGCCGTCGAGTCAAACATTTGGATGAAGGTGAAACAGTAGTACATGGATTAAGGAAATACGGGACATCTGATAATAAGAGCTTTAAATTGAAATCCGTGGATGCAAAATCTGCGGATGGATCAAAGAAATCTCCAAAAGCACAGGAGAAAAATACAAAAGATGTAGATGATACAGATCAAATCGCTAAGAGACGAGGTAGACGAAGCAAACAAGAGCTTAATAAAAATGATTTGGACATTAACAAAGATATTAACAAAGACATTAATAAAGACAAAGATGTTAACAAGTCCAATGATATTATTGATAAAGTACCTGAATTGAAAAATGCTGACACAGGTATGACTCGTTTAATTTCGACATCCAGTCAAACTGATATTAGTGAAACTGGAAAATATAATATTAGTGAAAATGAAAGACGTGAAGATAATTTGAAATCTAACTCAGATATAAGACCTGCGAAACTTATTGAATCAAGCAAACAGAGTCAAGATGAAATCGAAGATGTCGTCGAAAGTTCGCAAACTCCTAACGTTAGTTTAAAATTAGATAAAATATGTAGCGAAAAACAATGTTTTATCAAGATTGATAAAATGACTAATGTCCACGTTATTAAAACTTCTGATGCGATTGTTGATAAAAATTATGTACCTGAATCCGTTCCCATAGATTGCGATGATAATGATGTATCTGATCTATGTGAAAAATTAGATGAAACTAATTCTGACAATAATACAGAAACGAAAACCGAAGAAAACACAAATAGCATAGATAAAGACTCGGTTGAGAAAACTAATAATTCTAATATGAATTTAATTTTAGAAGATCAAAAGACAATCGACAACTCATTATCGATTAAATCTACAAGTATCATTACCTTTTCTTCGCCAAGAAGTAATAGCAAAATATTTTCTAAGCCGAAACCTTTCACAGGACGTGCTGCTCATATGCTGGGTTTAGTCACGAATCAGGCGCTACTCGAAAGTGATAATCCTGTCGTATTAGAGGAAGAATCATCCATAAAGAAATTAAAAACGAAGGACACAGAGAACGAAATACCAACAAATAAAAAGACATCAGTGATTAAAGAAATAGATAAAATAGGTGGGCCTTCTGGCAGTCGGCAAGAAAAGATTTTCAGCAATATGAGATCGACTGATTACTCTGCATCTTCATCGACACACACGTTCACTACTTTGAAAAACGATGGCGAGAAGCTTTCATTTAAATTGAATGCATCAGATTCCTTATCGACGGAAAGTTCAGCTGATAAAGAAAATGAAAGGAATATATCATTATTGCATGAAAAGGAGGATCTACCAATACTGGAATGGTCAAGCGCTAATCCACCTTCTTTAACCGCATCTCCGAGTGCTAGTATTCTTAAACGTAATCGATCAAGTCTACCAGATTTAAAATCTGGTCATGAATCAGATTCAGATATTTCAACTTCTAAGGTATTTTCTATTATACATTTTATATTATTATATTGTATATGTTGTGTTTTCTAAAGAATAAACTAAATTAAAGATTATTTTTTATCTCAATATTACATCTTTATTTTGTATGTTATATTTTAAGGCACTTTTTATTAAAATTATATAGATTTATAAAATATATTTCGATATTTTTTAGTTACAGCGAAAGCGAGTTAGTTTTGCAGATCCACCGGTGTCAAAAGAAATGGGCTATGAGATCACTACTGCGCAAAAAACGATTAAATATTCGACGACGCGTAGTTCCACGCCGAAGAAGGATTCTCCGATTAAGTTCAAGCAAACCAAACTTAAACTTGTATCATTTGATGACGCAGAG
The DNA here is from genome assembly GCF_001594115.1 of Trachymyrmex septentrionalis. Taxonomy (NCBI): domain Eukaryota; kingdom Metazoa; phylum Arthropoda; class Insecta; order Hymenoptera; family Formicidae; genus Trachymyrmex; species Trachymyrmex septentrionalis. Next base: position 1,021,868 of record NW_017304758.1, read on the forward strand.
AAAGTAAATGAGGATAATATTCAGGATGAAAACAGTACTGAAACTGTGGAGGTCGAGAAAAAGAATGAATCACTAACTAAAATATCTGAAGCGTATACAGAAGCTATGAATATTGATGAGCAAATACCTGATGATTCTCTAGAAAGTAGTAATATTATTGAAACAAGTTCTTGTACGAGGATCGATGTTGTCCATGAATTAGAATTAACACAGGAAATTGAGACAATTACGAATCCAATTATTTCAAAAGATCGACGGTCTTTATTATCTGAAAATTCTGACGACGCTTTGCCGATAGATATCGGAACGGAAGATACTGAAACGCAACAAGATATCTTTGATGGGATGAATGCAAAGACTAATGTCACGACAAATGATCAGACGAGAAATGATCAGACGAGTAATAATCAGACAAATAATAATCAAACGAATAATGATCAAACGAGTAATGATCACACGAGTAACGATCGGACGAGTAACAACATAAATACGATCATCCAGAATAATTCGGTAGATTCTATCAAACTGAACGTGACTGATGATTCTGTGATAGACGCTTTACCCAACAAAGACGATAATCCGACAAATATGGAGGATACTGTAGACGTCCAGAATATCACCGAATTAAATTCCACTGTAAATGCAGACGAGATATTCTGTGAAAAGCCGATACGCAGCAGTACGCAAGCGATAGAAAACGTAGCGGAACAGGATACCTTGTCAGTAACGGACTCCATATTTGAGAGTTTATCCTCGACACAAGACGCTCAAAACCAAGAGACTACAAACAATGCAGAACTTGATCCTGAATTCCTTGATTCTACGTATTCAATCTATCCAACATTATCATCATGCATGGAACCTATTAACACAATCATTGAACGATTGACTTATCCTCTTTGGAAAAATCAACTAACTACGTACTTTGCGAACAGAGATATGCACACAATTGGTGATTTTGCTCGGCTATCGGAACGCGAAGTTGACAGAATGCCCGTGAAAGGTAAACCAAAAACTGAATTTGTGAAAAAGGTATTAGAGCAGTTTGAAAGTTCATACAAACAAATGGAACCTTTCGATAACGAGTCAAATGAAGTGGAGCAATTGCCTACTAAGGCGATGGACAAAGAGTCAACCGTACCAATCACTGTGATATCTGATGTTGAAACAGGATCTGCGACAAATAACAATGAATCTTTAACTTGTAGTACACCACTTATCCGGCCCGCCGAGAATGTCTCGGATAATCTGTCGAGAGAGGATTCTATAGAAGACTCGGATAAAACAGAATCGATCACTAGTGATATAGATATTTCACTGGAACCAGTGGTTTCAGATAATCCTGATTTGCCAAACGTAGATACTTTGAAGAAGGATGAACAAACAAACGCGAAGATACCCGTTACTGTTGAAATTTCAAAGTCTGAAACGTCTACAGATAATGTCGAATCCGTGCCAATTCCTTCATCATCCTCTGAAATCATGTACGTATCTTTTCTTATTTTATAAACAAGACATTTGCATTTTATTATATGGGCTATATTTTTTTAAGCAGAAGTACGAGCCAAGAAGCATTATCTTCAAATGCCAGTCTGGACATATCAAAAGATCCTACCGTATCTTCAAGTGCAATTGACGATCTTCTAATCACGCACTCTTCCGTTGGTACCAGTACTGATGAAGTTGGTTCCACTACGTCGACTGTTCAAAAATCCACGAAATCTGTCGCGTCTCAAATGACGCTTGCAGAATTGTTAGACGAAATCGATTTAAATCAGGTGATGGAAAGCGCAATTAGAAGATGCAGTCCCGAAGCAATTCTTCTGCAATATAAGGTAAATTTTTTTGCATACTGATTGTACAGATTGTTCATCAAATAAACGGAAGATTAACTTTCAGGTGAAGATGGCACATTTGAAGGAGGGAGAACTATTGAAGGAAACGATCAAAATGCTCGGCTTGCAGAATAAACAACAAGTCAACGAGGCATCGTTAAAAGCAGCCTGCCGTGCGTGTGGCGTTAACAAAGTTCTTCTTAAATTGCCTGACATTTTTAGCCACGACAAACAGTTCTTTGATAAGGTGCTCAAAGTATATAGCAAGAAACTCAACATAGCTGATGGCCTGAACAATTTAGATTTTGATGAATTAAAAAGCACAATCTGTCAAAAATGCACATCGTCCCAAATCATTGAGATACTGTCGGAGAAGCTAAAGCAGGAAGAACACGAAGGTATCAAGCAATCCATGCCGGAATTGTCGAGTTTGAATGCTATGTTACAAAGATTGCCGATGGACGTAATTATTAGTCATACTGTAGCAAATGAAGAACTTATTCCTGCGCCAGTAGTTCTCGACATTGCTTTGCAGAATAACAGCTCGGAAGACATAGCGCAAGCGTTAAAGCAGTCTCCCGTTATGACTAAACGCATTTTCGACGAACTATGGACGTCCCAATTTACAATTGCGCATATCGAAGATGATGACGTATCCAAAGAGAGTCTACTTAATATTTTTAAGAGTATATGCTCTAAACTATCTACGCAAGAATTACTAGATGCGTACCATGAGGCTATGTCGAATAAGCTTACCGAACTGAAGAATGTAAAGGATCTTAAGAACGAGAAAAAATAAATTAAAATTGACAGATATTTGAGTTTAAGTGTCAGTATCAAATAATATGACTAATGTTTGTACAAGTATTAATGTGTCTCATTCAGATACTACTTTTTATACATATCTATTTATTTTATTTCTAAGACTCGTCATTCGAGTGTAACTGATCTTCATTTGTGTAAACCATATAATATGGCTTCTCTGTATCAATTTCTATTTTATATCTTGATATTTTTTTATTTATATCTTATATCTGTTATCTTTGTATTGACTGTTGCTTTATTGATTCTATTCTTTTTACTCTTTCAGATTACATCTCTTAGCTACAACTGACATTCTCTTTTAAAAAAAAGCGGCCATTTCCGAGGATTGTGATTCAGTTGAATTATTTCTCATAAAAGATATATCTTTTCAGAATTTTAAATTGTGTTATAGGAATATATAGTTATATAGAACAAGTGGTGAACATAATATATCTGCTCATTGGTAATACGAGAATTAAGAACAACTATTTTTTATCGATTGTACTATAACTGCAGTACAACTTGTGTACATATACATATATATATATATATATACATATTTGCATTTAAAAAAAGATTTTTCGTTACTTTAATTAGATAAGAAAGTGAGGGAAATCTGCTTAAATTATAAGAAAATGAATGTAAAAAAACTAACATTGAGGTCTTCATTTTTTTTAAGTTTTTCCACAGTCACTTATATCAATATAATAGTGACATTACATCTTTTTAATTTGTGGAAATTGATAGGTAACTATAATTCATTTTTTAAAACATTTTTTGTCAATTCGCTAAAATTATAACCATTATTTTAAACGATATATGGTATCGCATTGTTCCTAAATTAATGTAATTATTGCTATTCTTACAAGTAAGTATTCTATAAAACCAAATGCGTAATTATCAGTAATTATTTATTTTTTAGACAATATATTTTCTCGCTTGAGTTATGAAATATATGACAAAATTTATATATAAGGTATTCTTTTTCTTTATCATATTATTATGGTAAACAATTTCCGTTATTCTTGTATGTGTCGTAGGAAAAAATTATTTGCGTTAACTAGAAGGACCGAGGGAGCCAATTTAGTTCCTTGTGAAATTCAAACTAATATAACTTTTTTCAATTTTGCTTCCACGGGATATCTTTTTGTAATTTTTCAGTATTTTTCATGTTTTTAATTGTCTAGAAAAATCGTTGGAGCCAATTTGGCTCCTTTATCCCGTCCTTCTAGTGTTAAAGGAGTAAAATTTGTGATTGACGAAGACATTTTCATAATTAGTAAAAGGACATTCTATATCTTATAAAAACGTCTTATTTAACGTATTTTATGTTGTTACATTAATTTACGTTACATTAGATTACACTTGATTGATATGATTTGTCTTTATCATAAAATTGTTGACGGGAAACAAATTTATAAAAAAAAAAATTTTGTTACAACGTAATAATTCCATTAAGTAATGCCTTTCCGTAAAATCGAATTTAGCATGCTTACTTTAAATGACTAAAATTACCCTAATAGCCATACATGACTAGTTAATCAATTTTTAAGTATTTTCTCATATATCATTGTAAATATACATGTATGTATATCATATTGATGAACGATCAATATATTCACTAATTAATACGCTTCTTATGTGTGCGTTATCATTCTTATTATACCTGATATATCTATATGAATACTATTTACTTACAATTTAGATTGAAAAATTATAATAGATCCAAGTGTGGAAAGCTTGGCAAACATTGAAGAAGTTTGTCTATACAGGAGCATTGATGAAGTGAAATATATTGACTAATTAGCTTGAAGATATAATATGATATCTGTTTTCTAAATCTGTGATTGAAAATATATGCAGTTCAATTATTAATTCTAATGGTTACATGATCTGTAAGTTAATATGATTAATAATGAATGTAGTTTTAACTTCTTTGATTCTTTATTATTATGATTACAGAAAACTTATAGAATGTAAAAGAATGTAAATGAGCTACAATAATAAAATAATTTATACAAATTTAAACTATAAAAAATTTTCCATAATTGTTTGTTTTGCGCTTAATATTTCGAATAAACGTACACAGAGAAAATATTTTACGAAATGATTAAATTACACATAATCTACGATCTATTTTTCAATAATATTCTAAAAGACTTTATTTTAATATTACATTTTTCAATTCAATAATGTCAGTTTAATTATGATGCGAATGATTAGAACTTTGCAAAGAACGTATTGCGAAAAAAATCTTAACCGCTGAAGTGATATTTTTCGCAATAAACTCTTATAAAAATTATATGATACAAAACACTGCGAAATTATATATATATATATAATATATATATATAAAACAGTTATGTATTATATATAGATTTTTAGAGTCTAATTATCTATATGACTTGTGAAACATGACTCCACCATAATAAAATTGTATGCATATATCTACGATAATTATTGTAATATTTTTAATCGTGTGATTTTCCTATATTTAAATATCGAAGGCGATCAAGTTTACTATTTGCTTCTTGTTTATTTCGTATTCGGAGTATCGATCTCGCAGTATTCACGTGATAAATATACGGTCAATTACAGCGGAAATTCTGATTCCCGAAAGACTTCGTATCAAAATACGATACCACGGACGTCATAAGACTATGTGATATCTCGGTTCTTATTGCAAATCCCTTGGTTCCTCCACGAACGACAGCTTGTAATGAGAATTTCTATTCGTATTCTATTTTTTATTTCTGTCCCTCCTCGAGCGAATCCTCAAAAGTAATATATTCTTGCTTAAAGGTCGTATATTGGAAAATATTCTAATTATATACATGTACAAAAATAGTTTGTCCAAATTTTTATATGTAGATTGGCTAATTAGTTTTTGTCCAATATTGTGGGATAATATCGGAAAAAAATGTTATCGTTATTCATATTATTTATAAAGCGTGAGTTATTTGAAGAGAGAAAAAAAAATATAAGTATCTATGTAAAAAGAGTTCATTAAAAATTAATTGATTGACTTTTTTGTAACTGTAATAGTTCTGACATTTTTTTTCTAAAGAAATATTTTTTTTTATTGCGATCATTCCTCTTGTAATTATATTAAAGAGACGTTAATTGATGTCGTTATTGAATAGATAGTATTTTTAATTCAAGTTGCAATATAAATTTTTAGGAAAAGATCGAGTAAAAATGGACAATTAACTGGAATTTTTAGAAGATCGCTAATTGTATAAATAACGGGAAAGGATATTCTTACCATGACTCAAGCAATGATGAATGATATATGGAGACAGAATTAAATCCGAGAAAAACTGAGAGCACCCCAATAAAGGGCAATGCTATTTCAGAAAAGGCCAGTCGCCTCGGTTCTCACACAATTCACGGTATCTGAAATCATATATAATATATGTATATACATAGAATTTGCTATATATAACAAATTCTTAATATTTCCTTTTATTCTCGATTATAAAAATTAATTAAATAAGAGAAAGAAATCTATTTCCGAAACGATCTTGATGCTTAATAATATTTATATATAAATTTTTCAATTCAATAATTCAATTTAATAATGATATTAATAAGCATTTTAAAACATTGCAAAAAATTTATTGCGAAAAATATATCACCTCATGGGTGGAGTAATATTTTTTGCAATAAATTTTTTCCAATATTTTAGGATGCTTATTAGTATAGTTATTAAATTGACAATCAATGTGATTTGTGATATTTCCAACTTTAGTTTATAATTTTGTTTTAAATATGATAAATTAAATTGAAAAATTTACATCCGAATAAATATTAAACATTAGGATCCACTTAGATCGAAAATAAGATTCTGTTTGTCACGTAATTAATTAATTTTTTATTTATTATTATTTATAACAATGAACTATATTTATACTAATCAGTGAGATATTATTAAGTAAAGTTTGATTATATTAGAAAATATATAATTAATTTATGTCACGCGGCTGTTGAGGGTTGTACTAGAAATCATATCGCTTTCAATTTCGAGTAACGTAAATTGCGCAATTGTGGATATTGTAACAATTTATCTTTTTATTGTAGTGCCTTTTTAGTTTATTCTTTTTTGAAATACATCTGGAAGAAGATAGCAATTGAGTAGTGACTTTCCAATATAAAAAGCATTACTCCGCTACCTTATGCAACGCCACGGTCAAACACTATTCCCTATCGAGGCATAATAAACGGGGATATTAGTCGCGTTACATACTCTCTTGCTACTATGTTTCTTCTTTTTTTCCTCCTTTGCGAAAAATTCGTGTTTCGCCTCTAGCCATGCTCCGTGCCGCGAAGAAGGAGAAGCAACAAAAAAAGAAAAAAGTAAAAAGGACGAACGACCATCGCGTACGTATGTACGTACATATGTCGCATGTGGGTGTGTTATAGGGCGAGGAGAACACTTGGGGGTGGAGAACGCCTGCGCCGGCTGGAGTACACCCCTATATAAGAGGCAACACATTCTGAAGAGCGATATTCACATTTGGAAGTCCGCGTCGCGACGGAGAGGCTGATCGTCACCTCCGAGAAGATGATGGGGTTTACCAGAAGTTATCTCGTGAGCTTGTTCCTCTATATCTCCATTGTCAACGAGATTCACCAGCCTGCGGTGAGTGGTCCCTCGCTAATTTATCTTTCCTTCTTCCCGCGACGCGAATAATTCGTCTCTATAGCGCCGGACTGAAAATATAAAACTGTTCTCCATTTTATTTAACGTTTGAATAGATAATATAAAACAGTTCGTATACATTACAGAGTTTATGAAATCGATTGAAGATATTTGAAATTGCAATACAGAGATATATATACTTAGACTTGTTTTTTTTAGCTGTATACATTTTGATATTGTATGATTTTTCTTCAAAAAATTATTTAGCTAAGGTAATTTTTAATATTTGCTACAAAGAGAGAGAATATCATAAAGATAAGTGTTCATGATATCTCTTTAAACCCGGCACAGGTAAAACGAAATTTATGTAAAGATAATTAATAAATATTTTGATAATGATTTATTTTCTTATATATATAATTTTGCTTTTCTTAATTTCGTTGCTTAGATTTTACGTTCGAATCTTATTTTCTCGATAAAATTTATTATAAACATTATTTTATTATTTTGACTTTTACAATAAAGCTATTTTGTGGAACACGATTTATGCCTGTATAAAAAATTGAATTATTATCTTATATTATTGATTTCGGAATACAATAAGACATTTAAATTTATATTTAATGAGAGATATTATGAATCCGTATATTACATATATTTTATTTTGCATTAAAATTTTTGGAGCAACGTGATGCGATTGTTTGTTTCAATTAAATCGGAAAATTGAAATAATAAAATATTAAGTGAAAATGGACCGAGAAATGTTCAACACCATTAAGCAAAGAAGGTCGTATTCAATGATCGAGGCGACTCTTAATATTTAATAATATTTTTTGCGTGAATTTTATAATTTCCAGTTCAAGCAATAATATGCTTATTAATGTAACTTAGTAGTGCGGAACATTCAATTTAATCAACATTTTCTTTTGTTGAACTGACCTTTCGAGTTTGATGAAATAAGCCAGTGATTACTTTGAGCGTATAACGTGTTTACAACGTACTTAGATAAAGGAATGTTTGGCAGGCACTTGGGGTATGCACTTGGAAAATTGCAATCTCGCGTCACCTTCGCGGTGTATAGGTATATTCAAGTTTTGAGAAATTCCTTAACGATTAATTCCACAACAATTAAATCTTTGCTACCAAAGTTCACGCGAGCGAGGACAGTCAAATATTTAAGATATGTCGAGATTGCGTTTTTCTTAGAAAAAAAATATCATGAAAAGAATAAAAATATATTATGAAAAAGAATATTGAGCGCATACGATTTGTGCTTGTTTGATTGGAACGTAGATAAAACGTCGCGTAATTTTATGGAATGGTGCCCGTAAAAACATTGTGTTATTACTTCAGAATTATTTACATTATTCTGAAATGCAAATAAAATTTCTTATCTCTCAGTTTCTTAGGACGAGGAGTTGTAGAGTCTGTTAGAATAAAAAAAAAAAGGCGTAACGAATAACGATCGTTCTTTTATGTATATATTGAGCGTTTTATAAAACATTTTCCATCTCTTTTGTCACTCACGGTTTCAATGTTATCTGATATTTTATCAAATTTTTACACGCAGCCAACTGTATTGTTATACCCGTCATTTTCCGTATACAAAGTTTACGAACCGGATGGCGAGACAAGCGCGAATATATACCGTTTATAACGAACGATAGTCGAAAGAACAAGGAAGAACGAACACGCCCATTTCTCTTTGTGCATCCAAAATGTCTCGATAGAATCTCGAATAATACCGAATTCCGATTCCTCGGGATAGTGCTTGCACTTTTAGACAATTCGTGAGATATGATTTATCGGGAATGTTTCTCGTTCAAACATAGAAAATTCAAAGGTGCACCGTTGAGAGTAAGCTGACATTCAGCACAGCTGTTCTGCTGTTGATGCTTTTAAAGAGCTTTGTAGATCCGAAAAAGAGAATCAGTTGATCGAGCGGATTACAATTTGAAATATACGACATATATATGCCGCGTATATTTAAAATCCACCTAAAAATTACCGATCTATCGATTGCGGTTACGAAACGAACTTCGTTTACTAGTTCCCCATACTTCGTAATTGGTTTTAAAGCGTCAGAGCCACTTCAAAAACAAAAATTCTTTTTCAGAGAGAGCTTTTTTTGTTGTTCGAATGTATTGTATTCGCTTGCCAAACGATTTTAAAAGCCGTGTATAGCATTTTTACGAGTACTTGAAAATAAATTACATTTTTTAAATAACAGAAATTACATAAAATCATTTTTGTGATATGGAATATTTATGGAAGATACAAAGTACTCTTTGTGACTTTATTTTAGATTTTGCTTTTATGATAATGATGAATGACAATTTAATATGACGAACAACTTTGCGGATTGCTCAGATAAAATTCTTATCAGAAAAATCTTTCTAGATTAATGCCTCGATCCTTTGTATGCTTGGCTCTATATCTACTTATATTTTAATTACGCCAGATTACGTGCGATCAAAGACTATCAGTTTTTTGTGTACAGAGAAAGAGAGAGAGAGAGAGAGAGAGAGAGAGAGAGAGAGAGAGAGAGAGAGAGAGAGAGAGAGTAAGAAGAAAAGAAGAGAGTATTTGTTCATCTTCGATCACGCACGATGCGTAACTAGGGAAAGCCCTTGAATGAAAAATGTCCTTCCTGCCAGAAGTGGGTCAATGATCAAAGGAAATATTTACCGGTTTCAATAAATGTCTAAATCTTGATATCAGAATATAGTTCAAATTTAACGAAGAAATTACAGTTTGATCCCTCGAGAAATTGGAAAATTGATTTTAAAAGCATTTTTGCCGTTTTATATTAAATTTTTTTATAATTGACCTATTGTGATTTTGATTCTTAAAATTGAATTATTGGTTTTTAGATTAACTTGTACGCGCTGCAGATAATTCTGTAAATTTTAATAATTTCCGAATGCACAGAGTAGGAATAAATTATTTTGTTATTATCGTCAGATTATTCGCGCGCGCGCGCGCGTGTGTGTGTGTGTGTGTGTGTGTGTGTATTGTCAAACAGAACGATGAACCGCAAGACGAGATTTGGCTGTTAAACCAAGTTCTATATGACTAAACTTTCTTAATATCACACTGTAAATTTGTATAAGGAGTGAAGTTTCTGCCTACTGAAAATCCTCAACTTCGTAAGCCGTTCAGCAAACTCTTTCTTTTCATTTTCATTTCTAAAAGTGGAATCTTGCCTCTGTTTATCCTCTTTGTAAATATGTTCTTATATCAGTCATGGATTCCTTTAGAAATCTGCGTTTCGTTTTATCCATCTAACATCAAAGTTTGTGCTAAGTGATATATCTACCTATATCTTATTCATACAGATGGTATAAAAATAAAATAAATATATACTATACAGCAAATATATTTTACTGTTTAGATGGTATCGAGAAATCTATCACACTTATTTATTTATGGTTATAATTACTTTTTATTTTTAGACATTTAAAAATACATTTTTTGTTTAATGTTTGTAACTATATGGTTTTATTCTATCAGTATTCATGTTAAATTAATGTTAAATTAAATTGACGTCGTTAAAAAGTAATTGATCTTTTTTTTGCGAAATTGTTTACAAATTGTTTTACTGACAAGCATTGATAGCAAAATTAAATTGCGTTCTCGCGTACGGAGGATATAAAAAAAAAAGCGCTTTTACAGAGAGCTTTTACTTCTACCTATTTTGTGTAACCGGCATCAATAGACGTTACGTCACGAAAATGTCACGTAAGAAAAGATCCAAAGGTTTCATTAATGTTAAAGATGCGGGGAGTCAAACCTGTTGCCTTCTTTATTCAAGGCGATGACAGGAATGGGAAAACGTCTTTAATGATTCACTACACAAAGCGGCTTTTTATTGATCTATCAAAGCACGGAACGCGTGCTCTTCAAAGAGACTACCAATCGTATTTCCGACGTGGAATTAAATTAATTCCTTAAAAGTGATTACTTTTGTTATGCGTGTACTGATTTATCATAAACAAAATACTTGCGAAATCAAATCTGATTGTTTTCCGTGAGATGTTATAGCATACCTCGTACATAATATCCGCTTTGTAATAATCTCTCGTGTTGTATTTAGAATGAAATTGAAGTGGTATATATGATTTAATTTAAAAGTACGCTTGAAGGTACGTCTCATTTAAAATGTACTTTATTGGAATTAATTTGCTTTTATGAAGCGGCAAAGTCCGTCTCGCTAGAGACCGACTGACACTACGAGTATAAATTTATGAAATATTACAAGATATCTTGAGCAAGCAGACTACGGCGAAACGTGTATGATGCAGCTGCGTACATTGTGGTGATCTAAATAGCAGTGGGCGTTCTTAATCGACGAAAACAAAAGGCCAGCGGCTTTCACCGTGATGTTATATGCACTATAGAAATTGGTCGGAGTGAAGGTGCTTCGTACGTGCACAGAGAAATGCGTCCGTGTACAAATTACATTGTTAGGAAGTAGCGCGGTCTTCTTGAAAGGACTCTTTTGGAAAGATACGAATTATTACTCACGATAACTCGAGTATTATACGAAAAGAATTATCTCTTATTCACGAAATCTAACTTTAAAATTAAATACACTTACTCCAAATAGGACGTGAAGGAAACCGTGGGGACATATATCGTGTTATACATCAAAGCTCAAACTATGAATGTTCGAATTGAATAAGTAAAAAAGTGTCAAATCGAGGGTAGATTTTGGTGCTTAATAATACTTATATATATACTTATATATATTGAACTTTTAAATAGGTAGATGGGATGCTCAGAATATACCCCAAAAAATTTTTAATAATATGTATAGAATTAAATTTACATTAGATTTATGGTATAAATAATGTCAATTTAAGTAATGTAAATTTATTAATTTTACAAACAGTAATCAAAGTTTACTAACAATTAAGATTTAAGAAGTTTATTAATTTTACATTTTTCTATCTTAGAAGAGTATAAATATTATAAGAGGAATATATAAAAATAATAAACTTTAAAACTTCCGGGTAATATACTTTTTGTTTTTCTTTTCCAGAACAAAGTTTTTAAGATAATTATGCTTGAGATATTGTGGCCACCTGTCTACTTAAAAGATTAAATGTAAATACATCTTTTAAAGTTACATAAATTGCGTGTCGTTTACTGTTGAAACGTAATCATAAAACTGGAGCTGAAATAATAATTTAATTAAATTACATCGAGTGATCATCAATTTAATAATGATGTTTAAAAATTATTTTAGTTGGCGTGATATTTTTGTAATATCAGTTCGTTTCAGCGTTTTTAAATATTTATTAGAATTATTATTCAATATCATTAATGATCAATTTAATTGGCGATATTCAGTTTCTATTTATGATTATGTTTTAAGTCAAGCAAGACAGCAAATATTATAAATGTTCGCTTATTTTTCTTTACTTTCTTATTGATTAGAAATTACTGGTAAGTTAAACGGTTTGCGAAATTACTCGATATTATTACAAGAGCCTCAATACTTCTCCATTATGCCCAAAAAGTACACGCTAAATTAAGCATTCAGAGTTAATCTTGTGATCCGTTCGTTTCTTGAAGAAGCTGAGAGCACTTGCTTTGTCTAGCATACGTCGCCGTAATATAATTAAAGCCAGTCGATTTGAAGTTCACGGAACAGTTCTGGGAACTTCGAAAGCTCTTCATTTCGTTTTGTTACATCCTTACCCTCGCGAGCAAGAATCCTTCGTGGCGCGGTAGTCCGTGTCATTCCACTCGAAGTAGTCAAAGACAGCTACAGTCAGACCAAGCGTAACTATTTATTGCTGTTCCAGAAATACTTTCCAAGAGTATCATTTCTTGATCTTATTGTTATCTCTATTATCACGTTCAAACTTTACTTAAAATATCTCTTATCTCAGAATAAATTCTATTCATCAGAAATAAGTTTTTAAAATGTGAATTTTCTTAGGGATTATTTAAGTATATTTAAGATACAGATTTCCCCTTCTTTAATATATATTTTGTGTATTGTCTACAGAATGAAATGGGTCAAGTTTTATATACGTAGTGAGAGGATTAAAGAACATTTTATCAGTTTTTTGAATTATAAAGTTTTTTTTTTTTCGAAACGCGTTTTAAATATTTATGAGCGGGGATTCAGGAACGAATAACGTCTTGTTTGTAGGACGTGTCTGATCATTTTATGGTCCGTTGAATTCTGCCGTAATCAGTGCGAAGGTCTTGGCATCTGCGAGTCCTATATCTTCGATCAGTAATTTCCCTTCTACGCGGTCGTGACGAAAGCAAACGAGAGCGCGGCGGTTCTATGCAAATCGAACTCAGTTTGTTCGCATTGCACGCGGCGCTTTCTTAATTTATTGAACTTCGCGCGCTCGACACCTTGAGTTCGCGTTCCGCGATACGAACGGTTCTTTGAATAAAAATTTATCTTTTTAATAAATGTCCATCGTACGAGAACAGATGTTTGCTCGCGAAATGCGAAGAAGCGGCGAACGAACATGACACTGTACGAATAATTGCATTCGTACCTGCTCAGATTAATTCCTCGATGAATCCTCAGAAAGTTTGATTTGCGCGACGCGAAGCGATTAATCACATGTACACACATGCGGCACTTGTTATCAACTAACGCACCCCTGTTGCGGTGCATCGTGATTTATCGTCGCCGTTTGCAGCATCGCTCGTATGACGAATAGCAAACTATTTGATAAAAGAGATGTACATCTTTTTTCGAAATATATGTATTTAATTGTACAGAATATCCAGTTTGCGCGCGAGCAAACTCATTCGGCGTGATTATTGATATTCCTCGTAAACGTGCTAACAATGTGGAACGCAACAGTGACGCTCGTCGCTCCGACTGCTCCGATTACGTCGACGCGATCTTTAAATTACAAATATCCCGTAATAGGATAAGAACACGATAGACAAAAGTTGGCCGACTGTTTGTGTCGTTTATATTTTACAACCTTGTTAAAAATATTAATCATGCATCTTTACAGAAAAAATGATTTTATTGAGGTATATCTAAAAATTTTAGATAGATCGATATCTGAAAATAATGTTGTTGAACCATCAAAATAATTACGTAGAAGTCTTAACTTCTGAAAATCAGTTTGAATGTCCTATATAATTATTTCGATAGTCTAACAAAATTAGTTTCTGATTTGTATATCTAGCTAAATTTTTAGATACCACAGCAAACCGTTTTTTTTCCATATTATTATTTAACGTTTAGATCAAACATTGATTTTGATATTCACTATTAATTATCCTTTGTTTTAAGAATTCTTTAAATTTCTATATATAATGCTGGTAACTAATAGTAAACAATACAGGTAAAAGAATTACAAATATTAAAAACAATTATTTTTGATCAAGGTTATAAATACATATTATAAATATCTTACTCACAAATATTTAAGACACATTTTTGAAAAAATCTATATAATTCGGAGAATTGAAATATTTTTAAATCTTCTTTTTATATCATTTTCTGTACGTATAAACTTGACTCAAGAAAACAATTAAAATTATATAATATCCATGCATTATATAGTTACATGCATTGTCAAGGAAATGAGGAATTTTCATAAATGACAGTTGGCCGACACTTAGTCTATCTGCTTCTTGGTTTATCGCTAAATCGAGGCAAAATCTGATTAAAAATATTGTTCCCATTTTGCCATCTAAAACAAATTGCTTCGATTATGACACTTTACATATCTTTTCTGTTACATTAAATATGTAGCTTTGGATAGAAAATCAAACATTATACTACGACCTTCACATATGAACTTAATTAACACGAATTTAAGTAAGACGTTAATTTGAGAACTGCATTTTGCGGTGGTTTGTACACGATTGAGTGTATGGCAGTTCGGAAAGAATGGTGAAGGATGTCTTCACTCCATATGTGCTGTTCAGATAGAATACAAAATCATAATAAAATCAAGATGATATTAAGTAGAAGTTATTTTAAGAAAAATCATAATAATGTTATTTGATACACTTTTAACAATGCTTTATCTTATTATGATTTTGTGATTTACCTGGATTTTGCCTTTAATTACGCAGGTGTGGAATTTACACGCGCGATCGAATTATCTACAGGTTCGTCATTGTTCTGCGTATACCTGACGTGTTCGACATCGTCGCGTCACGTAAATTGGATACAAGCATCTTACGTGCAACGTATGGTAAACTTTAAAGATGAAGATTAAAGTTGCCAAGCGTAATGAACGGTTAAGTGATTAAATAAGGCCTGCGCGCGTGATTAAGCTTGCGGATACTGGATGGCTCGTCGATCATAATTCCGATCATAATTTTGCGTATTGATCGCGCATTTCGCCATGAGATCTTAATAATTCTCTCGTTATTATTTGAAAGAGGCATGACTTTCACGGAAGATTAATGTCGTTTATCGAACAGATGTGCTCCCGTTCTCCGTTATCAGAAGCTTCTGTATGAGTTTTATAAGAAAGTGATGTAACATGATTCTTTTGACATTGTCACGCGTATTATTTGAACCGCCACTGCTGTTTCACCTTAACTTAAAAAGCGATAGTAAACTTAGTAGTATAATAAAAATTGACAATATTCAACAATATTATATAATAATAATTATATAATAATATTATATATTAATAATTTATTAATATAAGCAATGATTATAATACTCTCTAAATTCTTTGGAGTGCAATCTCACTCTTAAAGATTAAAAATTCTATCATTCAAAGTGACAGAATAAAGAGTAAAAAGTAAAAATTTTGTCATTCTCGAAAGGAAATGACTCATTCTTTTTTGAGACTGCGGCAAAATTTTTACTTTTTACAATAAGAATCTATTTCAAAGAATTTAGAAATTATTTTTAACTTTAATTGGTATTTGTTTCGAAATTTTCTTAATTGGTATTCGCTGGTCTACTAATAATTTAAAACTTAAAATTAATATATTTTTGTTTAAATTTAACATTAAGGAACGAATTTTTTTATTTGAAAGATCAAAATATAAGAAGTAAGATTATGTAACTTAAAATTATGTAAGGTCGTAAAAAGTAGTTGTTATAAATAATTTCCATAATGCAGGCGTAACTGAAAAAAATGTCCGGATTCAAACACTAGCTGAGGTCTTTCGTAACATTCTTTCGTAAAATTATTTGTTTTAAAACGCTTATTAACATTCATTATTAAATTAACGATCAATGTAATTTGTGATGTTATTGCCGGTTTTAATTTCTGATTGCGTTTCAAGTTTCTGATAAATTGACTTGACATACAATTTATAAAACAATAATATATTTGAAAATTTGCATATTGAATGTTAATAAGCACTCTAATTCTAAGATCCTCTTTAACCGAAAATAAGATTTTATTATTTAATTTATTTTCATCAATCTTCCACTTATACTATAATTATGAGTACTAGTTATGTCAAAGAATATAACGTTTCCTATTTTACTTCTCTATACGCTAAAGTTCTTTTTACTCCTATTGTGAAGGGTCGCTCGCTACATTTCATTCTGTATATTCATCTGAATACATTTCTAATTTAGTTGGCGAATCTTACACCACACATTATCTTTCTTAATCAGATTAGAGTTTGCACCGTCTCGTGCCGCTAAAAGGAGACTTATCTGCACGATACAAACGAATGACGCTCGAATGGCACGTCTAAATGAATGTCTTATATTTTAGAAATCTTTTAATTTAGATCGGAAGAACTTTCATGTGATAGTTAATTATCGCTTGGTCGAAGATTCCTGAAATAGTATTTGAACTGAATTAATACTTCGGTAACTTTGGTAATCCTTACTTTTGTGTTCACGTGAATTTAATTTCAGCCATTGTATTTCCACTTTTATTTATGAAGGATATAAATGTCACGGCTTGTTTTACCCCAGGGAGCCACTTTTATTAGCTGTTCTCGGTACATTTTTGGTGATACCCTTAAATGTCGATTACTTTGATTGATGGATATAATTATCTTCAGAATAGAAAGAACCAGTCATGACCATCGATACATCAACTGTTCAGTATAAAGGAGACTTGTGATCCTCTTTTTTCCGGTAGTTCGTTTAGATGCGAAAGTCGTAGGCGAAAAACGAAAAATCGATAAGAGGTGATAGCATCATTTAGACGACTCATGTGGTTATCGTCTCGTACATTAAGTTCGCCCAATTGTTTTGAATATTTTTTGAACGATCTGTCACCGAGAGGACTCTACATCGTCGTAGTACATCTGTGTTATTTCCAAGAAAATGATCCTACACCGTCTCGTTAATTAGATCTGTTCGCAGAAAATGAGGCAGTCCGAACTTCATACGTCTACGCGTGGGACGATACGGAGGAGTCATTGATAGAGCGAGATCTCTTTTATAATCTCAGTTACGTCATGAGAAAGTGGCATGACATGCATATCGTGGTGTATTCTTTGAATAAAAAGCTCGGGTAGATTAGAGGTGGCATTATGTGAAATAAATTGGCGTATACATTTGTGGAGGGTGCTTTTACCGTTTCGAATGAAAATGGAATAAAATACGAAATAGAAATTGAGACAGATTATGATTTCCAGTAACAAAATTGTTAACATGTGATCGTTAAGCAAGTGTTCTAAAAATAAGTAGTAAAATAAATCGCAGTGATTAAAATGCCGACATGTGTATACATTGCGATTAGGGCAGTCTAGATCGACGCAAATTTGAATACTCAGACAAACAAGTTTTGCTAATGTAATTACCATGTACACATTTGTAGAGGAAACCTTGTCATTTTGGATAAAACTGTTATTAATATTTTTTATTATAATTTTTAAAAAATATGGCCACTGCTTGTTTATATATATATATATTTAATAATTTTATATACATATTAATTATTATTGAATATTGTTAATTTGCCGTTAATAATTTCTATCGTGATATACCGTTAAATGTTTAATGTCAAATTCTACCCATTTGAGTTATTTTTAACATTTCTATAGGTCATCATCGCTCTCAATATGTCATTAAAACAATGGAGTTGAATAATTTAACTAAAAAAAAATGTATTAAATTTGATTTATATTTAGTCTACTATTTGCTAAGTGCATATGTTCGTACAGACGTTATTTACTTTGAAATTAAGCCTAGAAATGGATAGATTTACATTTTGATATACATGGAAGTTAAATAACAAATGTGGGTTACCATCATTCCTTTGATATGACTAAAGTATAAAATGTACTCTGAAAAAATAATAAAACGCTAACTAGAATCGAGACGGATTATGATTTCCGATAATGAGATGTAATTATTGAACAAATGTTAGAAAAATAAGTGATATAAATACATAAATCGCGTCAGACGGAAGTGCCGACATGTACGAATATGATTAAAGCAGTCTACTTTCATACAAATCTAAATACGCACACAAGTTTTGATAATATGATTATCCCAATTAGCTATAATTAGTACACGAGATCGAATAATCTCTATCTAATGCAGCGGTATATATTATCACGAATGTTATCGTAAAGTAGCTTCGCATTAATTTTCCTACTCAGTACATTTTCCGCTCCAAGCTTTCAGACAACAGTTGTAAATCGACTTAAATCTTTCAAAGTTATCATGTGCGTAAAAATTTTGTGTTTTGTACATAGTTTAATATTCTAGTGGAAGTTACTTATTAAACAATAAGTTTTAGTAATAAGGTTCCTCGAAGTGATTTTATTGTAAAAGAATTTCGTCATATTATTTTAAAATACGTTATATGATAAAGTTGAAAAGTTTTCTCGTGGAACATTCCTGAGTTAATTTCATTTTTAATTTAACATTTCTTGAGTATGTATTATATGTAATAATTAACATTTTTTAGTTATATAAAACCTGATTGAATACATAGTAAAATATTAATAAATGACATACATCTCTGGAAAAAATGTGGAAAAGAAAAAGAGGAAGAGAGAGAGAGAGAGAGAGAGAGAGATTTGAAAAAATTTTTAGTTCCTCTTCATTCTCTTTACAAAGTTTTTATTTCTCCAAATAGAATATATTGAACGAGCAAAAAAAGATTGCTATTTTATTAGGCATATGTTGGAAGAAAAAACACATCTAGCTTTTTGGCAGAAACGAAAGAAGAGGCATTTACCTTCAAATACGATTTGCAGGGCAAGTGCGAACGCATGTAACATCAGTCAACAAAACTTGTGAAAACTTTTTTGAGAGTTTCAGTGCATTGTCGAGAATCTAAAGTCTCCTCATACCTGCTTATGACCATCTTCAGATTGGTCACTTTTACAAAACTATAAGGTTTTTATTTGTCAAGAGCATGCAACTCATAAATAAACTTACTGGCGGGACTTACAGGGCGCAGTTAATCGCCTGTAAAAAAAGGCAATGTCGAGTGAATACAAATGCGTTCTTCAAGCCACATAAAAGAACGTATCAGTAACGTGGCGCATGTTGAATATGGCATCGACAGATCGGAAAACGCTTTGTCACTTGCCATTGCGCCTCGTTCAAATACACTTCGCTTGTATAGTATTTACAATTCTTTCGTAGAGAAATTTTGTCCAGTTTGCAATTTGCTGCGATCAGTAAAGTTTCCTCATTAAAGACACAGTTTTGAGTAAAAAAACAAGTGATCTCTGGACAAATATATTAAATATAATCATATAATAAATTTATGATATTGTTTCGTTTTAAATTCTAATTGTGATTATAATACGTATTTTAAAATTATTAAACAATATTACGTAATGTTTTTTAAAATTCATTCTTCTGTATTTAATGAAGGAAAATCATTAATAATTTATTAATACACATACATAACAATCACTAATATTTCTTGTGTTATTTGAGACAAACAAAAGAATTTTATTAGCCAGGGATTAAACAAATCCATATATTTCCATTGAAAAATATAACCTTTAGAATGTATGAATCCACTAGATCTTCGATAGCCCTATGGAATTTGTGCGCATCGAAAACTAAATGTTTACTTTGCCAGTAAACTAACTCAGATGCGAAGACATGATACTGAAAATGGAGCAGAAAGAAGAAACGGGAGAATTCACAGGAGCATCTGTTCAAAGGACGGAGGGATGTGGGCGATTGAATACTTTTACAACCAAATTTCATACAAGACAGCAAGAATTTACATTGCTTTATTCCGTCAGGAACGTCCTCTTCAATTTGCCCAAGTATTCGAATATTGTGCCCCATGATCTCTTAGATTTCAAGTGAATTTTATCTCCTAAAAACTATAGAAAACTTGTTGGTAGCGTATTCTTTGGTAATGATACATCGGAGGAGCAATTTAATAGAGATATCTGTATTAAATTGGCTCGCTCGAAAGGACCGATAAATTGATTTTATATAATACGAGTATTATAAAGTCTTTTAAAAAAAGGATCTGTATAAAAGATTTTGATTATTTGAACGTTAATTTACAATTATTTTTGGTAAATTTGTATTAACTATATAAATAACATTTTTTAACTATATAAATAACATTTTCCAGAGAAGTAAAACTAAAATTAATATTTGTGATTTAAAATAATGTTTCGGATAAATGGTCACGAGATCCGTACATGTAATACTATGTCATTTGAAATTGTGACATATTTCGTTGACTATTAATTTTTCGAGGATTTATGCCATGCGCGTGTTTATTCGTAGTTAAATAATAAACTGTTTTGCATATTTTATAAAAAAATACATGTTAATTCAATTGTTCCAATTTTTAATTCAGTTGTTAGCTCGGATCCGACTTCATCATTTTATCATTAATTTTGCAAGAGTAAAATTTCGGATTTATTATTCATTAAAGGAATTAATACTTGGTATTAATATTTGGTATGTGTGATGTAATTGGCGAAATGTGGGTTTTCATTACAGGATAATCCACGATAGTTTCCTAGGGATTCAATTTAGTTCTACTAGCCAATGACTACGATTTAACATGCCTCAAAGAGGGGTTTAATGAAACATGGCTGTGATCACTAGTAACACTTCCTGTGTACAAGAATTATCCTTTGACCTTTCGCAAAGCAACACTTCTCCGGAAGTGAGCCAATAATTAAACATTTACTTCATTAAAACGTTGCAAGATGGAATTTTCGTATTACTTGTTAAACAGTGATTTGCGAGAGATTTACAAAAATTATATCATAAACTTCGATCATTCGCATAAATGAAGCTTCGATTAGGTATTATAAATTGTGTACATTTTAGTTATATATTTTATTATCGAAAACGAGATTATATAAAAGTTATATTAAAAATTTTATTGAAGAGGATTTTGTCAAAGAGGATGTGAATAACGGGTGAATAAACGAGATTAAATTACTGTAGCTTCGCAGTCAAATTTCCGCAAATGTGTGTGTGTTTCTGCTACGCAAATTTGCGTACATTTCTCATAGAGTAACTGTCCTTATTAATATGCCCTTTTAGACTTGCTTATTACTGAATTAATTAAATATTGTAGCTTTAATTTTATCTGCTTGCAATCAATATCGGTTTTTCAACTATTTATTTTTCTTATAATATTTCTTTAAGCTAAAAAATGTTAATACTTTATAATGTTTTTTGACAAAAATAAAAAACATGTTTTTGTCCCTATTAGTGAGTCCTCCAAGTAGCGATGGCCCTATTAATATGCCCCCAATTTGTGTACCTATCCACATTTGACTTATTTTAACATATAGTATACTAAAACAGGTAAAGTTTAAGTTAATATTACTTAAATCATTATTTCAATTATATTTATTTCAATATACATTCATAACACAACGTTCTTAGCTCCAATATAGGGCACATTAATAGGGACAAGCTTAAAATCTTGCGGTACGTATTACTGGATTTACATAAATTCCTCATATCTTTTGAAAAATATTTAAAATACTTTAATACTCAGAAAATAAAATATTATCTTTGGTATCGTGTGTGTATGCATTAATAATTTAACACTTAACAAGAAAAAATATTTTTTCTTATTTATTCGTGCTAGTTTTCTTTATAACTTATTGAAATACAAAAGCACACTAAGGGACAGGCACAGTAATTGGAACAGTTACCTTACGCAGAAGCAAGATTGTACAATATGAAATGCAGCAGGAGTTGCGTGATGCTTCACATAAACGTGTGCAAGGAATATTGAAATTCTTATAATATCTTCTTAAAACCGAGTATAGAATGGATTTTCTTATCTGTTAATGATTTCTGTAACAAACTTTATAGATCTTTCTCGAATGTAAAAATTCTCTTTATCTCTGACAAATTTATAAGCAGCGCAGTAAGTTATTGTCTAGCTCGATTATACAAACATTTTAAACATTATAAAGTTTATCTGATATTCCGAAATTTATTTGATACTTGAATCTATTATTATGGAGAGATTTTTTTTTAAATTTATTTTGTCCAATAATTTCAGTTATTTGATCTTTTATATTTTAAAAGTTTTGAATAAGAGCATCATGCAGCACAAAAAAATTGTTTCAATTTTTATGAATATTGAAATTTGTTTAAATTCAGCGTAGTAAAATGTGTAAAATGTAAACTATACAGATGTCACATGGTCCTTTGACCGCAGACGTGTGTTGTAATTGTAGCTATCATATGCAGAGCTTGACGTCAAACACATCACCGAAATTGGATTTGAAGCGTGACTAATCTACCACCGTAATAACGTTAATTACGTTACCGGGCGGTGACAAATATTTCCTGATATATTGTACTAAAATCATTGTTGAAGCTCGTGTCCTATTTGTATCAGTTTCAATGTCAATAACTTCCGATGTCGAGTCTTGACAATTTTACCAATTTTGTCGTATAAACTATTTTTATTGAAACATGTTTGGTTTCTTTAATATCTATTATCATTTTTTTAATTCTTAATAATGCGCACGCTATCAAATATGAATTTCTTTGCCGCTATGTTAAATATCATATTTTGACGGTATAAAAGCATGTTCAAATGCGCGTTGCTTACGGTTTCATGTTCAAAGGATATTACCAAACGCCCACAAAAGCATACGATCACAGTTAATATCAACGACATCTGCAAACTGTTCCACAATTTACGCGAAGCAGAACAATATTGCGAAGGTACTTTGAGTCAGTTCCATTGGCATAAATTTGAAGGTAAAGTAAGTCGACGCTAAACATAATATAAATTAAATTTAACGAAATTAGTCTGATAAGTAAACTAAATCATTGTAATTAAATAGGGTGACACTAAAGTTACCAAAGTCTGAAACTTGAATAATTAAATGGTATTATATTTTGTATGCCATCTTGTGTAATTTCTTGTATTTTTGTCATTGTAGAATAACATAAAGATACTCTAGAATATTACACAAAGTTTAAATTCTTTTATAAAAGAACGCAATATATTGAAATATATTAAATATAAATTCTTCTATAAAAACGCAAATATACATTATTCTTATAAATCTGTATATATCGTCACTTGTGTTGAAAGATACGAATTTTATAGAATGCAATAAAAAATTTATTGCCGTTGCAAAGCCTATATAAATGCTGATAGTGATTGATACCGCACAAAGTTCCAACGGTAGACGTCAAACGCTACGTGTTTTCAGCACTTCGCAAACGTGCGATATTCCCTTCATTACCATTTTCGCTTCGCGTATTTCCCGTAAACTACAATGTAATATATCCGCGATCATAAACGACGTGTCGCGGCCACGGGATTTAATTCATCCCTGACATAGGGGGTGATCATTTAATTATAGCACAGCTGGCACGTATTTCGCATATTATGCATCAGATTAATTCTCGTGTATCTCGTATCTCGTCGAATTTTCATAAATCCACGTGGACGCTTAGTATTGCTGCCGGTGTCATCATGTTCTTTCTGAAAAATTAGTGTCAAAACGTGACGACCGCCTTGCACGAGCCACGTGCACGTGACTCGGATTCATGACAATCGATTAAAATGGGATTTAATGAGATTATATAAATGCTCAGTTACCTTGAGCGTTGTGGAAATAATGGGGGATTGAAATGAATGGGGGATTGGAATGCCGGAAACATCAAGCAGATCATGCTGGTATTTTATTTCTCATAATAAATTCTATAAGCTCTGTTATCGGTTTGCTTTTATAAACCTCACCCGTGATTTACTCTACTAATTTGGTAATTAATTTTTCCGTAATATAAACATGTTTTTACAATTTTCCACATTAAATGATAATAATAAAAATATAATTCAGAATAATAAAATTTACTAGAAAAAAAATTAAACAGCATGCATTTTATAATATATTGTATTATTACATAACAACGTGAAATTCTAGCATTAATTTGTGTATTTATACATATAAATACATATACAAACTAATCTAATATTTCAAGAACTTTATGTACGTGTTAACCAGCAAATGGCAGAGAAAATAATTTTTAAGTTACTGTTTTTTCAAAAGAGAGCTATCTAAAATGAACCTAAATGACGTCACAAGTCAACTCTGTTTGTCAAAATACGCAGCAGTTGAAGGATAATACGAAAACGATATCGTTCTGTCAGCGAGACGACAAATCACCTGGAAATCTATCGCTGTCAAATAAAATATGAAAGAGTATTGACGCTTCCTACATTTTATTGTCTTCTTTTTAGACAGTTTAGTTGGTGAAATTCACCTAAACATATATTGACATATATTTGCGCGGTATTCTCCAGAACACATTCATGTGTGATATTAGTTTCGTCGTTTTGAAAGCATATATATTGCAATACATCCATAGAGAATTTAATAAAATTACATAATAAAGATCGACAAATTCAACAATACCAAAGACGAGTGTTCTGGTTTTATCAGATATTTCAATTTCCGCGTGCCTCTTGCATTATTTTTATTATTGGAGTTTATTGGAATGTAATTATATAGCGTGTAATGCCGATAATATTTTATATATCAATATCGTATAATTTATTTTTGTATCAATGGTGATTATTACATATAATTAGATGAATACTCAAAGAAAAAAACATAGCAATTATATATAGATGACAATTATACAATTATACATTCTCTTTAAATTCTGTTAAATGAAATTCTACTCTAAAAAGTGAAAATTCTATCACTCTTTAACAGTGAAATTTTACTCCAG
Source organism: Trachymyrmex septentrionalis (assembly GCF_001594115.1). NCBI lineage: Eukaryota > Metazoa > Arthropoda > Insecta > Hymenoptera > Formicidae > Trachymyrmex > Trachymyrmex septentrionalis. Next base: position 1,047,261 of record NW_017304758.1, read on the forward strand.
AGAATTTAGATATTTAGAATTAATGTTACAATTAAATTAACTATTTTAGAGTTTTTATTGCAATTAAAAAAAGCAATTTATTTAATATATAAAATTTATATATATATATTAACTATAATTGTGCTATTACTATATTTTCCTCTAAGTGTAATGTGTATAATTGTACATGTATATCGACGTATATCAGATAATAAAGGAATATTGAAGAATATGAATAAAGTGCTAGATTCTTTTGTGCAAAAAGTAAGATGCGAAAAGGACCTATTGATCCGTAACAGATCACGTTTCGCTCCAGGTGACATGTCAAGACGAAGAAGGCAGCCAATGCATACCAAAGAAGATTTTCTTGACGTTGTTGCGTTTACCGGAAGTCAGTTCGAATCTGGCAGCGTATTCGAGGACGGCGAGGATAATTCAGGAGGCGAAAAATCATAACGAGATGGCTCATCTGAAAGCTCTTAGTTCCGAGGAGAATGATGATGCTGAAATCTGTATACCTAGTGATATCTATCTGGAGCTCCTCAGGGATCTTGCGATTCGTGGACATCTTCTAGCGCGGGATTTGATTCCCGAATCGGAAAAACGCAGTCTTGCTACCTTGGCCAAAAATGATGATCTACCCATCACTGTACAGGAGCGCGAGGACGGTGGCGATGAAGAAGAAAAGAGGAGTATCAATATACCTAGGTATATTATCTGAGATTTTTCTGATTCCCCTGAACTTAATAATTCTGAACAGGAAATATTTAAAATTTCCGTACAAAAAAAGATATGCCACAGTAAAGATAAAAGAACTAGAAATTGTATTGCATTTTAATGATCTTTTGACTTTCATTATGAATAAATACTATTTAATAACTTTATAATAATATTTATAATAATATTTATAATAATATCATATTAATTTTATTATTAAAAATATTACCATGTCATATTTATTCAGTTACCTGAATTAATTAATTTGTCGAATTAAGTGATAATCTAGATGAGCTGGTGCGCGTGTTGATGGATGACGAGTATCGTCGACGAACACCCGGGATCTACGATTACCAAGTTGAGCTGGACCCAGAATTGATCGAGTATCCGTTAGACAAACGTAACGTCGGCGCCTTGGCACGGGACTTCGCATTGCCCACGGGTAGACGTCACATCGGCTCGGTGCTTCGCGATTACAGTACAATGAGCGGCAAGAGAAATATCGGTTCCCTGGCCAGGCAGAGCATGCTGCCTATGAGCGGTAAAAGAAACGTCGCTTCTCTGGCGAGAGACTCCATGCTGCCGCAGAATGGTAAGAGAAACGTCGCCGCGCTAGCCAGGGATTCCTCTCTGCCCTACGGTAAGCGATATCTCGGTTCGTTGGTCCGAAACGGCGGTTATCCGGTTCGTGGATACGACGAGGGCAAGCGCAACATTGCATCGTTGGCCAGAAACGCCGACTGGCCCGGTTTCATGAAACGAGGCGGCACCGCGGGTGCAGGCAGGATGATCGCCCGGGTACTCAACCGTCACGGGAGATCCTTGAACGAGCACGAGGCACCCAGTGAGCCCTTGGACCTTCAGCAGCTTATCAAACAAGATCACAACAACGGGAACGATGCCAAAGCGAACGTTGCCGACAATTGGCCCACACTCTTCAGCATCTCGGAGGAGCTAGACGACAGCAGGGCGAAGAACAGATCAAATAGAAGGATGGGCGCAGCGACTTCACAAACGAGGCACAAACGACAGATCGACTTTTCCGATGAGTATCCGCTGCCTGTCGTGCAGAATACTAACATACTCGATTACGAGGACATGATCGAGGCACTCGCCGATCATTATCCGAATGCGGAGAAGAGGTTCATGGGTGAGTAAAATTGGAACATCCGATATATTTGGTATTCATCTAAGGATTGATCTCCACGAGAGATAAATATAAAATAAACTCCCACAGAATTTATTTTATATTTATACTATGCGTGACACGCGACATTTCGAGCGTTATTAATTGATAACAATCCCTTATTAACCTTAAACTCGATTTTACATTTATAACGCGAATGAAGGCTATCAATTGTCATAGCACTATCGCGAATTTATCGCGCTTCCGATTTACGTGAGTAAAATTCAAATCGTATTTTCTTTCTTTTTGTTGATCAATATTTAAACTCACCGGATTGGTCCGTCAGCTAGAAGAATCCGCACTAATCGCGGGATCACAATTCAATAAATTTTTTTTCTCTTGCACGCATCGATAGTGCATCGTTGCTCATTCACCCTCAAAATTCCACAATAGCGTAGGAAAGAACCGGCATCGAACGAATCGACATCGTCTGTTGTCAACCATAAACTCTGTCGAGAACAGGTTCCTCGCCGGAGATGCCGGCCGACTCGGGCTACACTGAAGTATTGCAACCAAGTAAGAGACATATCGGAGCCCTCGCACGCCTCGGCTGGCTCCCGTCGTTCCGTGCATCACGATTCTCTCGGTCACCGCGATATCTGGTCGAAAGGTCAGGCCATTAGGCAGCCGCTCTTTGTCTCTCTATCTTTCTATCCTTCGCCGTGCCCTCTTCTCCTACCTCGGTGTGATATGTCAACCGTTTTGTCAGTACCTGTACTCAAGTAGAGCTCTACCTACAGACTGAGAAAATATGTCATATCTATGTATGTGCCAGTACCAACAGATTTTATCAGCCACGTCACGTCACGTCACGTCAATGATTACTCACCAAATACCAACAACCACCTACAAATCACCACGTACAAAATAAAACGTTCTCCAATTGTGTCTTCTTCTTCTACTACCACGATATCATCTCGGGACTCATCACGGTAGTTGGGTGTATAATGTTTCGATGTAGTACAACGTCTCGCTGTTAGAGACTAGATCATTAGAACGCTGGTAGTTGATCGATGTTAGACGATTAGACGGCGTAGAATCGGTGTTATAGTTTGCCACGTTGATTCGGTGTTAGTAATTCTAGTTAGTAATTTTTAGTGTTTTTTATCGAATGGTTTCCAACATTAATTAATTTTTATTCTTTTAAAAATATAATTACTAAAAATATTATTAAAATACGTTTAATTATTTAATTATTCGAAAAATCACGAACAATGAAAAGTGTGATTTATTTAAAATTTTAGTCTCTCTATATTTACAGCCTTCGAATTATTATTGAACTTAATTGTTGGGAACCATGAGTACCATGATGCGGTACTTTTCTAGATTATGTTCAAAAATGCAATGTTACATCGGAATGATTTTTATATTGGTTCATTTTTATTTTAAATTTGGTTCGCGCGACATTACGTGAGTTTTCAACAAAGTGGTAACTCGTGTAATTGATAGGATTAAAAACTATTGCTAAAATACTTGTGTATATTACATTGGTGTATATTACATTGATGTTAGATGTTCAATATGTTGAACGTTCCTGCGCTATCGGAGTCTTTCTGGAATCGTCGAGTTAGTCATATTGGAAAAAACGTCGATAATTATTTTAATAATATATAAATGTTTATGTTGTACATACTATATATAAATTTTCGTTTATTCTTCTCTACACTGATCAAATTTTTTTCTATAAAGTAAAGCGTTTTTATAGGAAAAAATTTGAAATTTTTATAAATAATCAACAGCTGGTGCATGAATGAACTTTCGTTTTTATCAAATTTTCTGCCATCGTTTTCATCAAATAAGTGTTCGTGCTGACGCTGTTAACAGCGCGTGCTATCGATTAGTTACATGTTTAGAATTGATCCAATTGTATATGGTTGTCAAACGAGCGGCATTCTGCAAAACATAACGAGGGTGCAAATGAATTTCAGGGAGGATCCCGCAGATGGGTCCTCGTCCAACTACACCCCCCACGCGTCAGCTAAGACTCGGTCGCTAAGACCGTTCATCCCGAAAGCCCGCTACCTGCAGTCCCTGCACCGCCTGCACGGAGATTGTCGACATGGCTTCAAGAGGTTCCTGTTACCGGACATCGATAACTTCCTGCGGACGTCGAACTCTCGCATCGTGTCCCATTCCATGTAAAAACCCTCGCCTCGCCTCTCTGTTCGTCCAGGGCGACGATACCGTACAAATTACGTTATATATCGGACTCACACGTTTTACTCAGCGAACCGTAAGGAGAGTGAGAGGAAACGGATGTAAATATTCGGATCTTGTGTCTGACGTTCTTCCTTACTGGCTACTGATTATCTCTTCTCAACGGTAGATATCTAATATATATGTCTCGACCATTAATGATCTCTTAAGTAATGATCTACCAGCGAATTATAAAAATAATAATATTAAAAAATTACTAAAAAAAAAGAGAAAAAAAAATTAATCAAAATTAGAAACGGTAATGGAAGTGGGGAAGTCCGTCACGCAATTTAATCAGCGACTAATTTCACAGACTCATTTAGAAGAATTGATCTTATCGCAAGATCCGTCGATGGACAATAAGCTTACTGCTCGCCGACAATAATAGTTTCACGTAATCCTAATGATTGACGCCTTAAATGTGCCGTCTGTTTCGAACAGATTTTAAACCGTTATAGGAAAAGCGTATATCTTGAAAAGAAGCAAATTTTTCTCGCTCGAAAATAAAGTATAGATTTTCCTCCGCAGTTACAAGTTTCTGAATGTAAAGAATTTTGTCATCGATAATCTCTAAATTTACAAATTTCTGTAAGCACGTATGTTTCTCTTAATATTTGTATCTCGATGCCTCCTTCTCAATCGATGTATTTGTGCAGACGTATCTGCCAGTTTTTGTAATTCCATGTATTTTCCGAAGCAAGGCGAGAAATATCCTTGACACGAACGAAATAATAATATTACAATGATCGATCAGCTCACGGTTTGCGATTTAGCATTGGTCTCTGATCATTAACGCCATTTAATATCGGTATCATTAATAAATCACTTTTGGATGTTCATCGAGCAATACCTCGCGATTCTTTCTTTTCTCGTTGCGTCGTTTGCGATATATATATATATATATATATA
>NW_017304758.1:1052347-1111496 GCF_001594115.1 Trachymyrmex septentrionalis
GTTTAATAAATCATCGCGAGGTCGAAATATTTTATTTCTTGACCAATTTCCCATTTAAATGAGTGCAGTCGCGGGAGAGGCTATATGTTACTTTGATGATTATTATTTAGCTCGGGCTTCATCGATAAATCATTGCAAGATCGAAATATTTTACACGGCGGCCGTGACGAAATGTAAGATCGTCAAAAAAAGAGAAAAAATTCGCATGTGTCAATTCGACGACTATTACTTGGTGAAAACGTAAATTGTCGTCGAAGTATTAAAAAAAATGGTATGTTACTCGCAAAAAGAGTACACTACTTACAATTGCGAAATACGATATAATATTGACGACCATTAGCTAATTGAAAAAGATCGTTCGTCATTTCCCAGATATTTCTCATCATGTTACGATCAGTATTTTTCCTCGTCATGTGATTTTAGATAGTTGATGTTAAGAATCAGATGCAACGAATATATAGATATTCATTACATTTGTTAATTGCTTAAAAAACGTATTCGCTTAAAGCATATCAAGTATAACTGTTGCTTCATTGGCGTAATAAAGCAATTTCCAATTCTTTTCATACAATTTTAAAATTTGGAAAAAAATTTATGAAAAATATGAAGTTAATTACATGCTTCTCTTTTATCTTTTATCTTTTATAGAATTAGATCATAAAAGGCACAATCTATATATAGATCATAAAACTTACAATCTATATATATCTGAATTAACAATTTCCATTTTTACAAATGGCGTTATATATGAATGTCTTTTTCATGAAAAATTTAATTAAGAACGTTGCAATCGCAGAAGCGTTCAAAGACTTTAAAACAGGAAAACAAGAAAAGTGACAGGCATTTTTCATGTAACGAACTAAAATATGTAGCACCACTTTGCGGTGCCATCCTCGTTCCTCGTCTACGAATATTTGTCTCATCATTTTCGTTATTTTCTCGAAGTCCTATGATTAGAGACTTTCGATCGTTCGCACACACGCGTGCAAGATCGACGAAGCCAGGAAATAATCTCCGTGAGCGTAGTAACATGTATGATGTAAATGCCAGATTAGTGCTCAGAGAGCTTGCGAGCTCCATGGCGATAACGCGAATTCAGTTTCATCCTAATCTCCACATTGTATCTCATTTAAATATTATTAGAAATGTCGTTGTGTAACATGTATGTGGTATTACACGTATACAATCGAAATACGCTCGATGTCGCGGCATCATCGGTCTATCATTGCTATAGATGACATATAAGTCTCTGTCGAGTTCTCTTTAACTTTACGACTTAAAGTACTATGTGTTTGTCTAGACAATAATGAATAACCGAAGTGACAATAAAACGATAATAATATTGAAGTAATAAACTCGAATTTCATTCTGCAAATAAAAACTTTTCCCTTGTTTTCAAGTTTTATTGCTAAATAATATCTTTAAATGTCGATTACTCTTAAAATAAAGAATGTAATTTGTAACTAAACAAGGAAGAAGAAAATATTATTATGCAGCAAATAAGAAATCATATTATTGTGAATTTTATGATTTGATAAATTACAAGTATTCCGTTTTTTTGCATATGATTTTATTTTAATGACAGTTACCCTTAATAATTAAATAAATAATTGCAATAATATTATTTGTAAAGTGTTATAGTATTATTTTAGAAAACTATTAATTTTATTATTTACTGTCATTGATATAACAATTATCTAATAGATTGTTTGACATCAGACTTTATTTTTATCTTATTTTAAAACTTCAGGAAAGGGAATAAAAAATATATATAGGATTACATATAAATTGATAAAGAATTTATGTAACTATATGTGTAAATAATGTAATAATTTATAGTAATTTATTTATAATCCTGTTTTTTACATTAATTTTATATACAGAATATAATAATTATATACCATAATTATATACAGAATATAACAATTATATACTAATATATAATTATATAATTATAATTATATAAAAGTAATATTTTCATATGTGACAATCGTAATGTAGAGTGCAGCGCAGATGCTTTTTGTGCTAAACATCCAATGTTCAAACCTCAGTTCAAACCTATTTAGAACATAAAAATTTGATTTAATTGCCATCTTTCAGAAGGCAATGACAAACCATCGAGAGTATATTTGCAATCCGGAGTTGGCATTAAAACTGTAGCTCTTATATACCAGTAGATCCCCAGGTTGGGGGTTGGATATTAGGTTTACAATCTAATTCCGAAAAAATTATTATTTCGAAATCTCATCTCCAGAGATTCGGGTCCGGTTTGGACCGTAGGCGTAATGCCATTGAATGAATAGAGCTCTAAGAATTTTTTCAGAATTTTTTATCAACTTTTTAGTATTACATTTTCTTATATATGTATACATACAGGATGTTAGTTAATTATGTTGCCATACTCAACAGAACGATTCTTTGGTTTATTTCAAGTAAAAAAATGTGCATATAAACATGTGTCCTAAACGGCTTAGTTTCCGAAATACAGGTGAATGTTCGCAAATGTTTGACGAAATTACGTTAGAGATATCTTCCCGCAAATTCTTCCCTAAATATGCCTTACTTCACGTCAGTTGCCATTCGCACAAACAAAGTGACAAAGTCGAAGTCACAAAATCAAAAATAGATATTTCATTTCTGATGTTGCTGCGGGTCAGTTAGCTTGTACATATATTTTCCATACATACAGGCCAAATTGTTTCAGTTCATCAAAATCGATTTCATCATGCCTAAGTTTACAAATTTTGAAATGGCAGATATGCTTTACTTTGCTTACGGTCTTGCAAATGATAATTCACATGAGACAAGGCGCAGAAGAAAGATATCTCCAACGCAATTTACCATGTCGTAAAACATTTGTGAATATTCACTATACGTTTAAATTTTTTTATTTCGGAAACTAAGCCATTTAGAACACACATTTATATGGAATTTTTTGCTTGAAATAAACCCAAGAATTGCTCTGTTGAGTATGGCAACATACTTAATTAGCACCCTGTATATATTAACAACTATTTTTACCAACATGAAAAAATATGATATTAATATATTCTTAAAAAATTTTCGAAGTTCTATGAGAAGAAAATAAACAATTTTTGTTTCTTATTATTTTTCTATAATATTTGATAATATTTTGAGTAAAAATTAATATCTCGTTAATCATTGCGAAAATTGCAAAATGGTAGAGAACTTTTCGATTCATTGTCAGTTTAGTCCGCTCTACACAATTTTTTGCTTGACAAAAAATTGCGGGACACTATATATGTATATATATATATATATATATATATACATATATAAAAAAAAATATATATATATAGTTAAAATATGTAGATAGATAGTTAATCTCTCTATATAACAGAGATTAACTAATCAACTGATTAGTTAAAATATTCCACCCATACTACGGTGATAATTAAGCTGAGTGTGCTGAGCGTAATCGTAACCTTGGTCATACCATTCTGACGTTGTCGCTACCGTATTCGGAGTACTCGAAGACTGAGTATTTTGAGAACTTCCGTGTTGATGATTGCCGTAGTCGCTGCTCTGAAAATGATTGAACTGTCCCCAGCTGAGCTGCGCCCTGGACCAATCAGTGTTACCTAAAAGTCAAAGACAAAATAGATAAAATAGATATAATTAATATATCTTGGCGGAATCACAGATGTAAGATTTCGAATTTTGGCATTCATTATACTTTGGCACTTTAATGTATTTCAAAAATTCAAAAAATTTCAAAAATTTGCAACCTATATTTATTAATATATTTGTGTTTATATATTGTTTTTGTTTAATATATTTTAACATATTAAACGACAAGGCTGAAATAATTCCAAGAGCGTTACGAGTATCAAGTAAAACACAGCCTTATACTGCCTATACCTGCCTCTACCTAGTATAGTTTTCTGACTCTTTCAAAAAAACCCAGTGACTTGTAAGATCTTATAAAGTACTCACCGGCGTTGTGCGAAAGCGATGGCGCACCGTGCGCGACGGGTGGTTGCATTGCTGATACCTGCGCGAGTTGCACGGAGGCTGTGTGTGCAGGAAGCGAACCGATATGACCGGAAATGGTGACTGCGTGTCCCTGAAGAGCGGTGCTCGTAGTGGGTACCTGAGCCATTGTACTCGCCATTTGGGCGACAGCGGTGCTGCCGGAGACTTGGTGAACGCTGTTAGGCGCCTGGTGCAGCGTCGTCGGGCTGTGATGCAATGTGGTGGGTACCTGCGGTATTCCGCTCGGCATCTGCGGCATCTGTGGTATCTGTACAAGCTCGTGACTAGCCGCGGCGTATTGGCAGGTCGTCAACTGCAGGTTCGTCATCGGGTGCTGTATGTTACCGTTGTGTTTGCGGAGTCGCGCCCTGCGATTGCTGAACCACACCTGAAACGGTGTACATGACACTTGGCGATAGCACCTTTTCGATGAAATCGATTTGACGGTAATCGTGATAAAGGCATTAACGTTTTTTACTCGCGCTGTGTATAACGTATGAGAGCGCCGAGTGGCTCATCGCTCAGTGCGATTTGATTCGCGATCTATTGATCCGGGTTCGACCCTGTGTTCCGTATACGCGATTTTTCGCGGTTCGCTGTTCGGATCGGTGTTAAATTGCAAGTCCTATATATCAGTGGATATATGTATACATAGATTCCTCCAAGCTGGAGGTTTGATATTAGACTAACAACCTAATTCCGGAAAATAATCCATTGTTATGAAAACCTCATGAAAGGTAAGCTCTGTCCCGTCTTAGGATGTTACGCCATGGATGGATGGTGTATAGTGTACAGTGCAAGCAATATCCCGACTTTTATTGCTTCCTCGAATTTCTAATGTCTGTTCTTTGCTTCATACTTGAATTGTAACTAGCGTTACATAAATGCCTTACAGAATCACAATCTTCGTTAGCAATAATTTTATCGAAAATAATTTGAGCTTAATTTAAGACATATTTTTTAATCGTTTTTAACAATTTCTAATAATTGATAAAAAGATAATTAAGATTGGATAATCAGAAATTCTGTTCGAATTGTGTTCATGAATGATGCGATATATTATATTTTACGTTAACGTTAGCTAACATTATGCGATATTCACCTGAATTCTCGCTTCCGTCAGTCCAGTTCTCTGAGCTAATTCCTCTCTGGAGTAAACATCTGGATATTGAGCTCGTTGGAACGCAGCTTCCAGCTGTTCGAGCTGCTCACTGGTGAACGTCGTTCTGCTTCTGCGTTGCTTTCGCTTCAATTGAATGCCCGGCTCGCTTTCCGTCTCAGAGTCGTCACCGCAGCGACCTGGGCCGTAAAAATGACGAGCATTGTCATATTTAAGAAATTCAGAGAAAAGTATTTAAGACATTCTAGAAATTCAGATTGACATATTATTCCAAATAGCTTACCGAGAAAGCTTTTATACTAATTATTAAAATTCCTAAATTATGATATCTCTTAAATGTAATTAATCTTGTCTTAATTCCGCAGTTATTAATAAACAAAAATATTAGTATAATAGTTAGTATAAAAACGTTAGTATAATAATTTACTAAAACGTAAGAAATTTAAAACCAAGTTAAAAGAAAAAGGGCTACGAGCCAAGAACTTGACATGTAAAAATTGATGAATTAATAAAAATCTTAATAAACAATTATAAAATTTGACATGCCAGCTAATAACAACAAACGTTTCGATCACGATCGGATCATTATCAATGTCTACAAAATAGGTAAAGAACATAACATAAAGTCGATCGAAGATTAAACATGTAATTCGCATTTTATAACTATATGATTGTTGGTATCATAATGAATAGTTGGTATAATAAATTAAGAAGGATCTTTCTCTTGTTAGTTGAACGGAACAATAACATACATAAAATACATACATTAGAATTCGTCAGAAAAGTAAGAACTTATATTATGTACGGTCGATGGTAAATGAAAATATACTTTGCAATGTCAAGACATCAAATTATTGGTATCAAAAGTCTCGTCTTATTGAAAAATTTTTTGGTATAGCAAAAAAAAACATCGGTGTATCAGTATAAATTAATGTCCAGAACGAAAAATAACACATTACAGATATAATAATAATGTAAGATTATTAGAATAACAGAACAACACGATAATGTTATAAGTGAAAGTGGAAAATATACACACACAATGTAAAACTATCTGTTCAATTAAATTGATTAAATATTCTTTAAAATTAAATAAGAAAAATACTTTTAATAATTGTAGCATATAATTAAGAGTTCAGTCTACAAAATTAATATGAATGAAGTACAATAGACAATGCGATGAGAGAAAGATCTATGTCTCTTATCTCCGACGTTACTAAACAAACTACATTTAAAATGACTTTCAGAGAAGGAAAAAGAGGTTGAAATAGTGGGAAGTAAGAATAAAAAGAGGGGATAGATAGAAGGAACATAGGAGGGAGGATGTATAGAGAGGAAGAACTGATAATTATAAGGGAGAAAGGGATTGTATGATTTGTGAGTAAGATTCTAATTGTGAGTAAGATTCTCTTTTATATATTTTAAATGTTTCATAAACGTAACATATAAGCCTACGATGTATTTTTCCTGCTATATTTCTTGCGTTTTAGTAAATTATTAGAATTACACCACACAGAGAACGCAGAATTTCTAATAATTTACTAAAACGCAGACAATCCAGTAGAAAAAATGCATCATGTGTTCCTACAGATGTGTACCCACCAAAGGAACATAGAGCAGCATTTGTGTTTTTATTGTCTGTTTTCGTAAAAGTTTCATAAAAGTTTTATTTGGTAGAGGCAAATGTCTATTAGTTGCTATAACTTGTTTGTTTCTAGTAACAATAGACAATAAAAAGTTCTTCATTTTGATGGATATGCAACTTTACGTATCGTATTATTACATATTCCACACATGTCTGTTTTAAATGCAAATTATTATTACAAAGGTTTTCAGTATCAAATCGATATTTCATTGATCTTAAAATAAAAAAATTTCCTACTTTTCTTATATCACCAGCTATTTTCGTTTGAAAAATAAGAATTGGCAAACACCATGCAAAGTCAAATTTCTTTTACAAACGATTCGCAAATTATGAGCGTGTATCGGGAAAGCTTTCGCAACGTCGAAACGATGACAATCCTTTAAAATTCGCAGCGATTATTAATTGGTGTTAAAACGGCCGTCACTGCTAATCGATAAATCGTCGAGAAAGACGCTCTGTCACTCAACCCGCCGTTGCATCGTCGATGAACTCGCCTCTTTCTCTGAATGGGATATTGATGAGACGATGATCATCATTTGTATAATACGCGTATCCAACGACGGCTATTCCGCACAGTCATCGTATTTCCTACGGCTTAATTGTTTCCTATGATTGAATTCAACTCATTTCACCCAATATTTCAGAAAAAAGTCCCAATACATCGCCATCGTATTTTCTACGGCTTAATTGCTTCCTATGATTAAATTCAACACGGTTAACCTAATATTTAAAAAAAAGTTCCAGTATATAATCATTAATAAAACTATTTCATTCCATACATACCCATTTGGTATTTTAGCTAATTAAGTCGACTGAAATGAATCGAAAAGTCTATATTCGTTTATCAATTTTATGTGAATATAACAAAAATTCTGACGTTCCGATTTAAAGCCTTTCCAATCTATCTGCTTGCACGAGTAACATTATGCGTTCTGCATACGTTCGCATGTACACTACATATACTGCAGTCCATTAAAGCATCCATAAAGTGCTCGTAAAAAGCAAGCAATGGTTACCACCATGTTCACCGCCATCTTGTCTCGTTTTTATAGTTTTGATACGTTTTATGATCAACCACTTTTTTCAGCGAAGTTGGTTGCTTCTTGAAGAATTTATTGATGATATAATGATCTTCTGCTTTCTCTACAAAAATTTATCTATTTATTGTTACGAAAATTATAGAAGACTCTGTAGAATAATTAATTAAAAAAAGACGAACTTTGCAAGTGCATTCCATCAATAAATTCTTTTTTCTTCTCTTTTCTACGAGAATTTTTCTAGACTGAGAAAAAGAAGAAGACATTTTAAGTACATATTTTTTTAATGTCTTTTTTTTAATCTACATGGAAAGAACGTTTGCTGATGAATCTAAAAATTTAGATATCAATTTAAAAATAATTTTGTTGGACCGCACCAAAGAACTGATTAGAAAAAAATAATAGAACACTTAAGTTGGTACTTATTAGGACATCAAAATTTTTTACAGCAGATATTTTGGCAAAATTGTTCTTTCTATGTGTAATTATATACATTTTATTAGCCTAAAAAAATTGATAATCTCTTCTTGGAAATTCATCTTATTCTTCTCAGAATTCGAGTGCATTTTCCACCATTTAAATGCACGTCCACTTATCAAGTTAATCTTCACTTCTTGAAACTTATTTCCTATAAAAGGTCTTTTCGAGGACAATAACGTCATGCCTTCGTTTCATCGTTGCTCAACCATTCGATACTTAGATTTAAATCCTCCTCGAAGATTCTGCGAACCTCATAATACCCTCGCATTCAGCACTTCGTTCCGTAAACATTTCTATGCGATACGCTTTTACCTTCGTGCCATTGATATCTATTTGGCTGGGAGAACCAGGAGCTCGTGCGTTCATTTTCTGAGTAAACCAGAGAAAAAGAAACACGTACACGAACACGTGAGACTATTGGTAGAAACTGACCGGGCTACCTTTGCCAAATATTTACTCCTAAGTCGATTCCCTCCCCTATTGTCCCACAATCGTCCCATTGTCGCTCAATCGAGCGTTCCCGCGAACCATTGTCCGCGATCCAAGACGGACAACGTCGTGCTTTCCCTGCCATACTCGTTCCATCTATATTTCGAAATAACATTTAATCTCATGCACAATTTTATCGCTCGATCGAACGCACGCGGGGGCACACGGTCGACGATGAGCAACGAGTGGCTTGTTGTGACGTCCAACAATTCACCCTGACAACAAACGGGGATTAGCTCGCTCTTTTATTTGCCGACCTACACCAGCGCGCTATCGCCGATTCCGCGATGCGGAATTAAACGGTGACGACAGTAATTCTGTTTCTTACGCCGTTCGACCGGCCGGTCGTTCAGGCTGATTTTTCATTCGCGATCCACGTTTTACGAGCTCACGTTCAATTGAGATCGCCTGAGGTCTTTTCCTTGAAATATTCGGGATTTAAACAAGAAAGAGAAGATTGGTTTACAATACAATGTGTACGATTTCGACGTAAAGCTTCAGATTTATGTAACAAGATTCTGAAAAAATGTAACGATTATATATTCCTTAGAGGAATTATTAACCTGTATAATTAGAGCAGATACATCAATTTAAGGTATTTTTACTGCAGATTTAATTAGTGCCTCTTCAGAAAAAAACTTTTGATAACGAGACTAAACATATTCTTGATACATTTGATCTTATCACAGCTTTATAAAAATAAAATTGATATTAAAATTAGATCAATATAATTTTTCCTCCGAATTAAATAAGATTGACTTATTGTCTTGAGACAAAAGTAACACATGTAAATTTAAATTTATATTTTCTTATGTTTAGAATACATTTTTATCCGATGTTATAACGCAGGATGCTGGCGCCATAGTAAATATTTAGGCAAAATCAATGTGCTGGATCATTTTATTCTAGATTTAAGAATTTTTTCATTTACGAGTAAATGAAAACGAGTAAATATTCCTCTGTCTACAATAAATATAATTATTCCTATATTGATTCTATTATATTACGATAGATTAATTAAGGAGTAATATTAATTATAGCATTAAATCCAGAAATCTTTTCTGTGCATTGTTCATATATGATCAAATCTCCATGTTTATTAATTGAGAAACGATAACGAGGGCAAGCGAGAAATTAATGCAGTCAGGCGTTTACCTTCAGGTAAGTAGGTGGCTACAGTACTTTATGCGTTAGTTATTTAAAAAATCTTATTCTGACAAATAAAAAAAAATTCCCAGAAGTCTTAAAGTAATTCTTTTTACATTCTTCTGTTTTCATAAAAATAAAAATAATGTAAATTTAATTCTATACATGCTGTTAAAAAATATAACTATAAAAATAAAATTTGTTTGAGAGGGTGTTCGGAACACCTCCACTTATCTACTTAAAGATTAAACGAGTTGTGTCGTCATTAGATCGAGAGACGATCGTCTCACGTGACGTTTGTGGGAATGCGATTCGCGCGAAGCAGAATCGATGGATATTTTTTCGAAGGACCTGCTATTTTCCTCGGATACAGTAGAACCTGCCTCGAATCTTGCCGACGAACAATGGAGAATGCTCTCTTTCCTTGCGGTTTTCACCTCGCTCGACGAGGGAATGAAACTAACGGCGGCGGGATTGCGGCTTTCGAGTGTACAAGAAAACCCAGCGGCCGTTCTTTGAGCCCGAGTCCATTCTATTTATTGTGCGGCATTACATTTGTCAAAACGTAACGTAGACTCTACGCATGTGGAGGCGGATGCGCCGGCATCTAGTCAAACTTAAATAACGCCTAGGGGCTTTCAGCAAAGGTAGACAAAAGGTACGATATTCGGCATCTGTCGAGATTTCGCACCACGGCATTGATTAACAGAAATAATTTTCTCGTTGGAGCTCGCCTGATGCTGATTTTAATATAGTTTCTAAATTTCTTTCTCATCTCGGCACATGTGGTCAATTTTATACAGAAGATTGCTGCGTTCAGCAAAAAAGAAGCTTTGTAAATATGTCGCAAGATCTTTTAATATGTTTTTATTAATTTTTAAATATTAGAAAGTGGCTAAATGTTACAAAGGTTAAATGAAAAAGAGCATACAGCCACACTACAGATGTAAATAAGTTATATATTCATAAACAATTCCAACAATATGTAAACGTTTCGGTCACCGTCTGACCATCTTCAGTACAATAATTGAAAATATTAAATTATTAAAAAACTCGATACATAATTCGAACTTTAATCGTAATGAAAGTTAGTACATAATTTCTAGCATCATTTTTCTACCATTATTCGCAACGGTATCCGTGGTTTAAATAATATTAATTACATTAAATTTTAACATTTTGCAATACAATATATAACAATACAAAATTCGACCGCATTTAACAGTATACTGTACGATTTTCTTCCTTTCTTTGTGTGTTGTATGGTATTAATCTCATCGATCTAAGAAGTTAACATCGATTGTAATTATTGTCACGACATATCACGCTCTATAATATCGACGAGCCGCCACAGAGAGACAATGTTTTTTTAATGTTTTTATTATTTTATTATAAAGAATAAATTAATTTATTAATTTTATTTCGTAACATCAATTATTGCTCGTTTTGTAATCGCTATATATCCTTCTTAATGTTTTTTAATTTAATAATTAATTCTTATTCTCATTTTCTCGCTGGTTCTAAATGTATAAATCATCACATATTAAAGAATCATACTACAATTACAAAGCTATTTTTTTCTGCTGAATACAATCATTGCCATTCCAAATCTCAGAGCGCTAATCGAGTAATTGGCTACGTTCAGCAGAAAAAGCAGCTTTGTAAAAACTGTTGTAAAATTCTTTAATATGATTGATCTTGCTCTTAGTTTCTCACTGGATCTAAATGTATAAACCAATCATATTCAAGAATTTTACAATAGTTGCAAAGCTACCTTTTCTGCTGAACGCAGCCATTTTCAACACAAAATAGCACTCCTGTTTTTTGAAACGGTATCATCGAGCACAAGTGTAATTTTTGGGTACAAACAAACACGACTTTCAATGTCGACGCGACAAGTAGTGCAGGAGACGGCGAGAAGTCACTGCTGAGCTCACTACCGCGCACTTGGCAATCATCGCGCGTCTTCAGGTGCGTTACGAAAAAAAAAAAAAAAAAACGATGGACATCTTTCGACGATCACCATCGTCTCCCTCTTCCCGCTACCTGTGGCGACGACGAGGCCGGTGACAGGAATTTAAACCTGGGTTCCGCCACCTTTACTGTCTATAGATGCAACTTGTCTCCGAGCTATTCTCCCATTCTTCCGTTTGTCATACCGAGGAACGTGGACGAGCCGCCAAAGATGCCGCCAAAGGGGATCCCCCGTCGAAAGATCCTCCGCCGTTTGACGGTCGCCGGAAAAAGGTCACTTCATCACGTAACCACCTTTATCTCGTCTTTCCAGAAGATGCGCACCGCGCGATTAAAATGCACCGAGGACTTCGGCCTCGTACTCCTTTCAAGAGACTAAGGTGAGAGAGTGAATCGCGCGTGTATCGCAAAAGATATTGAGGATAGGAAAATCGAAGCACGAACAAGTTACTTTACATACGGTAGACATTTCAGAAATTCTTGAGATTTTCAAAAAATTCTCTGCGCAATTCTTGACAGGCACTAATAATCTCTTCAAGATCATATTTTTATAATAAATGATTCGAATCGATACAGATCTGAAAATTACTTTGTTAGACCATCCAAAATAATTATGTAGAACGTTTAAATAATGATGATAATACCGTAAAAAATTTTAACATTTTAGCAACTAGTTTATAAGTACCTAATATAATTATTTTAATTCGAACAAAATTATATTTAGATCTGTATCTAGCTAAATTTGAAATATTTCAGCAAAAC
Source organism: Trachymyrmex septentrionalis (assembly GCF_001594115.1). Classification (NCBI taxonomy): domain Eukaryota; kingdom Metazoa; phylum Arthropoda; class Insecta; order Hymenoptera; family Formicidae; genus Trachymyrmex; species Trachymyrmex septentrionalis. The sequence continues at coordinate 1,064,997 of NW_017304758.1, forward strand.
TGCGTGCGCCTTTTGAACACCTAATACTCTTTCAACGTTATAAAATTAGAAAATTTTTGAGAATCTTAAGATTTTTTTAGATTCCACGTATTTTTATTAAATAAATTTTTTTATCAATCCTTCTTAGTTGACGTGAATCTATATTGAACCTATGCAATTGTATCTCCTGGGAGCAGGCGGTGTGTCTATACCGTATAATCGGACCTCCTCAATTATATTCTTTATATTACATTTGTAAAATTATTATTAAAGTAAACTTATAGTGAATTCGATTGGACTGATGCATTTTTAAACTGTACACTGATTTAATCTAAGTGTAAATGTGAAATGCAAGTATTTCGAATTATAAAATACATATTTTACTTAACAACAATAATATTAATTAGTGTTCAAATTAATTATAGTTATGGTGTAATCGTATAAACGATCCTATTTCTAAATTTATTATTATTTAGTATTATTTAATTTTACTTTTCTAGATTTTAGATTTGCAATCATAATCAAACATGTCGAGACAAGAAGATCATTAATCAATATATATTAAATACACCATGTGCCTCGGTCAAATTGCTAAGATGTCCGCACGAAATAAAGGAGATTAAGGTTCGAATCTCGGCTAAAGTGATAGTTTTCGCAACAAATTCTCTACAGTGTGTTAAAGATTCTCCTAATCAGTAATATTAAATTGCGTATCAATTTAATTTGCGATATTACGTACTTCAGCTTCAGTTTCAAGCCTGTATTCATAGTCCGTTTTTATTTTAAGATTGACTTAAGTAATAAGTCTTAAGACGCAAATACGGCTCTGTAATTGGCTTATAACATGTTAAAGCTATACTTAGACAGTTTCAAATATAAGAATTGATTATGAATACTGGTCTAGAACTGTGTTTCAAAACCAGGAAATAATTAGCGCGCAGTTCTGCGCGCAGAACTGCAAATTGCAAAATTGTAAAATTCACGCGTTTCAAAAAATATTTTTAGATACGCTTTGACCGAATGGCCTTGTTCGCTTATTTGTGTTGAACATTTCTTCTCTGTTAGTTGTCACTTAGTATTGTACAATATTGCAATATGCATAAATGAGTCTTATACATAGATCTGATATCAATAACTGTATTATATACAGATTTTGGCTTCTGATTAATGATAATTAACTTCTTGTCTTGATATGTACGATTACGATCGCACAAATATTCACATTTCTGCAGTTCATTTAAGATTACTGAAATCTAGGAAAGTAAAATCACTAAACAATACTAAGATTAGAAATAAGACCTCTATATGATTACATATTACATCACAACTAATTGTAAGACAAGAGCCTATGAAATTAGATGTTGGAACAATACATGTACTAGTATATGTATTTTGAACAAATTTATCTCAGATATATGACTACTACGCACCCATTACTTTTGGACTTGCAACATAATCAAACTGAAATAATAATATTCCCCGCAAATTAAGTTAGATGTTTGAAACTTATAAAATTACTAAAATCTAGGAAGAGGAAATCTGTATCAGTCTGACTGATACACTCCTATATTTGAGCATTTCGGCAAATGCTTTTGTGCTCTCATTTAAACGGCAATCGCTTGTCGAGCACCTACCCAGCGAAGCACCTATCAGTGCGACTAATTATCAATTATCATTATTGGCTTGTTCGGGGTCGGCTTCTTTTCCCGCGGCATCGACGAGACGGGGGTGGCGTGGCCAGGTGTGTTCCTCGCGCTGTGGGGACGTTCGAAAGGCAGGTCGGCGGTGTTCGGCGAGTCAGCATTCCTTCGCGCGGCCTCTGACATCGGCGGTCCTCTCAGAGGGCTCTACTCCCGTCTCCCTTCGATCCTCGGGATCCCCGTCCAGTTTTCCTCGTCCTACTCTCACCGGCCGGAAGAAAGAAGAAAAAAAGGTAGCTGCTCGAGAGCGCGAGCGGGAGGCAGAAAGATCGAGTATTATGCCCGCGTGTGTGTATATGCGTGCGATCATTTAGGTGCCCATATGTCGGACTTGTAATGAGAGAACGAATGCGCTCTCCGTCGGGACAGGGAGGCGGGCACTCGATGAAACGCTTTATAGATTATCGCCTCGGCCCACGCCATTGTTTTATCGCGCACGCAGTCGTCCTGTTAGCGCGTCGGCGCTTGGAAATGTCAATTATGCCGGGTGTGTAATTAAGTTTGCAAGAGTCCGTGTCCAAGTCCCGCTTCGTGCTCACCACCCGAGCTTGACCTATCCGAAGGAACGTCAACCACCCTCGCGTCGTGTCTCTCTCTCTCTCTCTCTCTCTCTTTCTCTTCTCGCGTCGCTTCCTGAGAGCTCCTTTACATGAGAATCTGACGCCATTAAATTTTGTGAGTTTATGAATTATTCTCTTCGGGCTCTCGAGGCAAAGGTGATTTTATTTTTATTCATTTCGTTGTCGTTTCTCATTCAGCGATGATGTAAGACCCGGCGGGAGCCGACGCTGTCGACAAGCGTTATGCATCGGTGGGTGAGTTACTAGCTTCACTTTCAGGTGATCCTGTCGATGAGCGCGCGCGCCTCGAGGCCATCGTTGGTTGGCTTCGTTGATAGGCACAATCAATATCGGCCTCACGAGGATGAAAAGCGGCCGATCGGCCCGTGAATAGATCGCGTGAAAAGACGCGTGTAATCAATTACGGGGAGAGGGGGGCGGTCCCGCGGTGTCGAGAGCAAATATCTCATTCGTAGCAACGTCATCCAGAAATGTGCCGGTCAGCATCCCCGCTGCGTGTGCGTTGCGCTCGTACACGTGCGTACACGCGCGTACACGCGCGTCCTGTCGTCTCGTCGATCGCACGTACATTCTGTACGCCGCGCCGTGGTGTACGCGAAGTCATTTTGTGCGATTAACACGTTGATCGCGAAGCGAGATTACCGTAAATACAGCGAAATGACTCACGCCGTTATTGTTAACGGCGAAGGTTCGCGATAAGGCGATTTTGCTCTTGGAACGTCGCGCATTGTTAGACGGTAAAGCCCCGCTAAACGCAAACTAACATTATATCAATATTGTAATTTTCCACTCAACAATATAAATGTAATATAACACGTAGAGTGAATGTAACATTTCAAAGAAGCTACACAGTTCCTTATCGTTATCTTCATCAAGGTGAGAAATTACTAGGCATTTATAACGATGTTAGATCCGTAAACGACGTAACTTCATTGAAGAAAATATCCGTGGTAAGCCTCAAAAGTATGTGTTATATTACATTTATACGGTTATAGTGTTAAATAACACATGTTATAAGACAACAGTTACACTGCTGAGCAGGAAATTATAGCGTAATATTACGGTTAAGGAAGTCACTCGGTTTGCGGATTATTTCCGTGTCTTGGTATGTCGTTAAATGCCAAAAGTTGCTTCTTATCCTACGAAGTGAACTGCAATGTTTACGAAATGTTGATCTTCAACGATTATCAAGACACGGAGATAACTCGTAAGTAAATCGGGAAACCCATTGAAACTTTAAAAGTATTAATAGTTACTGTTAGTTTAGTTTCAACGAAACATCCGTCAGAAAGTAATGGAGATTCAAGCCATTCCAGAGCGTGGTCCAGCATGGTAGATTCGTTTTTTTTTTTTAATCGCAATCGATCATGCATGAATGATCTTTCTCCTGCCGGTGCACAGCGATCGAGGTAGAAGAGATCTGAAATCGAGTATCTAGTGGGACACATTTACACCAAGACATTCAAAGATATAATACACACATTTGGTGGGCTTGACGTTCTTCTAACGCGGGGTGGAGTCTGCGGCAACGGTTGCTCGAGCTATAAGCAGCATCCGTTGTCGCATATAGATCGCCGCTGCTTTCCTGCACCTCCCTTTTGCTTTCCGCGTGTCGAATCAGCCGCTGAATGGTGGAAAAGGTGCCGCACCTCCGTTGGTTATAAATCTAGCCCCGGCACCACCTTCCCACTCCCGTCGCTCATGGGGGTCCCGGGGATGCATGTGTGAGGTCCCCCTAAATGGTAACAAATGTCCTCAAAACGCCAACAATGAGCCTGCAAAGCGGTTGACATCCGTGAGCCACGGTCTATCTTCCTGTCAACGCCCGTGTATATGCGCCGTGAACGTGTGAGCGCGTAAGGGAAGAAGAGGGATGAGACCGGTAGTCCGGTACGAGTACGATCTCGATGACAGTTTTCGCTGGTATAACGACGAGCCGCTACAATTAGGCCGCCCTGGGTACTCTCCGAGACACGATCTCTTCGTCGGCGTCGTTGGTGGTCCGTGTAAGGGCAGTTGTGATGACGGTGCAGAGTTTTCTTTTATTTGCCAGAGTCCCGTTCCTTTCTCCACAAACAATCGCCTCTCGATTATGACTCTGAGAATTATTATGTATTCGTCCCCGCGCACCCCCACTCCACCCCCCCCCAACCCCTCCACAAGTCCGGAATAAAGAATTCATAGAAGATGTCCTGTGCATCGATCCGGCGATCACGACTGAGTTCTCGACATTTTTTTTTATTAGCTGCATTTTAATGTCAGCTTATGAGTAGCATTTCTCTACGTTCATAACATAGGCCTCAAGTGAACGTTGACAGCGTCAGTTTCGACCTATCCATTGACCTGACCACTAAAATTATGAGGTGGTTAGCTATGCCTTTCGAGATGAAACGAGCTACCGCGCTCATTATTCCGAAACCGCATTGCTGGTGGTCTTTTTAAAAAAATACAAAAGCGCCGACTTTCTTTTTGTTTCGATATTGACAGTAGATTTGTGATAACTCAACGCCGTTTGGGTAAATTTTTTGAAAATATGTGACAATATTCTTTAATTTTCTCATTGTTGAATTGCTGTCTTTGAAGATTTGAAAAATAACACGATAAAGGATTTTGTGTGCTTTATTCCTTGGAAACATTTGCCATACAATTTTTTATTTAAGATCGTTTAGAAAGTAAAGATTTGGCTACCAAAAAGTTTAAGAACAATTTATGTAAGCAATTCCTCTATGAAATTTTCAATTGGTCTCTCGAAATACGTCGATATACATGATTTCCATGTTTAGTACTATGATCATATTTGAGTAACTGCGTTTTTTATTATTATAGATATATCTGAAGATGGCATAATCGAAAGGCCGAAACATGTAATAATTTGAATCGATTAGAATATACTGATTTTTATTATGTAATGTATTCTATTTTTCTCAACATAAAATTTGTAATTTAAATTCTTACATGCCCTTTATTATATTTATTGTGTATTTAAAAAACTATATACAAGTTTTTTAATATAAATTATATATATATATATATATATAATGTTATAAATAAATATACATATGTAAAAATATATTATACATACATATATATATATTTAGGTACTGTATATGTATATATACATATACTTGCACTTTAGTAATTTCTTATATTTTATCTTACTTCATAATCATTCTGAAAATTGAGGCACCTGTCGTACCTGAGACCAGTTTAAGACCATTTACTTTTGTAAAAACTCCAGCTGAGTGTCTAGGTAGTCCATGGCGACTTTTTTCAATGCAACATTACTTGCAAAGTGTTGTCCACCAAGAAACTGCTTCAAATAGAAGAATAAATGACAGTATATGTTAAGTCAAAGCTGTAAGACGGATATTCAAAATCATTCCAACGAAACTCATCAAACAGCTCCTTTATCTTCTTGGCAGAAGATATTGTCATGGAGAAGACAGATCCCTTACAATCCTATCATTTGTTCCCTTATTTGAAGCAGTTTCTTAATGGACAACGCTTTGCGATGCTACACTGAAGGAAGCATAAGATTTGTTCTTTTGTCGCTGCAACTTTTCTATTTCACTTTCGCTAGACTTCAAATGTATGTCTATTTCATTTAAAGTACAACAATAGTTCAACTACAAAGAATAGATCTATAGATTGAACGTTCAGGCGGCAGAATTCTATGACGCGAGAGTGTAAGATCTTTTAAACTGGTTTCGAGATACAAGTATTTCAATGTCCCAGATAATTATGTAAAAAAAAATAAGTTTCGAAATATACTAAAATTTTTATTTTTTTGAATAAATTAAAAAAATTTTTTATAGCCAAATGTTCTTTATTTTCTGAACGAGCCTTGTGATCTCAATATTAGAGGAGGTTGTGATACTTAGGGACATGTTGTACTTTAGGACTCACTAATTATTTTTTTAGCAATAATAATAATTTATTTTTCTCACAATCACAGCTATATTACTTTTCGTTAAAAAATAATTAATACGTCCCAAAATATACATTCCTAGGTATCACAATCTCTCCTCTTATCTCCTCTTAATTGTAAAATTTTATTCTGTTATCTTTGTGATAAATGGTTTTACATTAAAAATATTTTCCTGCGAATTGTGCAATTTCTTGCGAACGTATGCCGCAAGAATACGTTCGCAAAAACATCCGAGTACAAAGTGCCTTTAGAACGATCGATTGATCGTCCTCGAGCGATGTTGCCATATAATTAGCATTTTTCCGTAACATGCGCGCGAGCCCCGACTCTTAAAGTGCGCCCGATTAAATCGCGGCTTAATGAAAGAGAAGACTACGACGAGTTGCGGGTCGTGATGGCTGGAAACGAAGGGTAAGGTGGCTCAGAAAAAACGACGGAGGCGATGCAGGAAATTAAAGCGACAATGTAGTCGTTAAGTTTGCATCTACGCACTTCATACCTCGTTACAGTCGCGTCTTAAGTGATTAAGAAAAGCTGATAACTAAACTTCTTCGACACTTAAAAATTTCTCTTTGCAGAAGTTCGAGACATAAAGTCACTTGTAAGAAAATAAATTAATAAATATGTATAAAAATAGTGCAAAGAAATAATGCAATTGCTTTGTGTAAAAACATATTTTTTAAAGAAAAATAAATTTAAAGATTTACACTCTCATATAAAATAAAATTCAAATGTTAATAGAAGAGCTGCATGAATTTGACGCAGTTAATGCGTGATTCTTCAATATAAAATTGTCTTTAATTAAAAAATGTATACAATAGTTAATGATAATATAGTAACTATAACGAAGCTTTGCTTTGTTACCATTTTTAGCGATGGAAAGAATTTTGCTGAAGTATTTAAGAATTTAGTTAGAAACAGATCTGAAAATAATTTTGTTGGACCATCAAAGCAATTACATAGCAATCTTAAACATGATGAATATAATGCTGCATAAAGTTTTGACATTCTAGTAATCGGTTTGAGTTCTACATAATTATTTTGATGTCCAACAAAATTATATTCAGATTTGTAGCTATATTTTTAGATACTTCGGTATAATTATCCTTTACATATAGCAAGACAAAATTGAAAAAGAGCTTATAATTCATATTTTTTAAATTGTAAATCAAAATTATGTAATACCCGGATTCTGTCGCCCACAGATTTCCTCGAAAAAAGATGTTGCGATAAGTCGGGTACAAAATGTAAGAATAAGTAATTAGCAATCAATCCGAGAAGATTATCCCGCGTAAACCCCGGACTCTTTCTTAATTCAATCCGAGGGTAAAGCCACGTCTGTAAAGACACATGATGTCGTATGATACGGGTATGTATATCGCTCTCAGAGGATTATACGCTCGCGTGACAAGGATCGCGTCCACGGATCCTACGGCCTGCGGCCCGATTCGTGCGGCGCATTAGATACACACTTTGATATCAGCCCTCTGCTCCCTTTCTCGCGTCCTTGCGTCCTTTTTCTCTCGCCCGTGTAATCGCTCACCGACTCCTTTCGCATTCCTCATCGCGTCGATGTGTCGACTCTCGCGATGTTTCGCGACTCCTCGGAGATAAGGATTACAAACCGTGGAGCGACAAAGTATCACGCCCGATACGCGACGTTGATAAAGCAAGGAAATCGTGAATAAATTAGAGGGGATGTGTGGTTAATCTCTCGTTTCTCTGCAAAAATCTTTTTTTTACAGACACCGATATAATAACGCGGGTAATTAAAGCGCTCTTCCTCGATAAAATAAAACAATGGAATTTAAACTCTATATCAAAGGACACAAATGTTTTCAATAATTCGACTCTTTTACACTATTGTACGAGGGCAATAAATTAATTTTTTGCTCGTCAAGATGATCAATTCCACGCCGACATGGTAAAGCGAAGTACACTAATACAACATGCAAATCACCGTTTTTAGCATATACTAAGGACACCCCATCTCGATATTATCGCGGCTTCGAGAGATCTTATTGACTCTTCGCGCGCCGCTTGATAATAGCGCGCTGAAGCAACTCGCGACGGCCGAACAATGTGAACGTGTCGAACCGTAGCGATGTAATCTGCAAATTTGATTGCGAATCATGCGAGAGCGAGTCGGCAGCGCGTAAGAAAAGGGATCCTGGCGCGGTGCGCCGAGGTGTGCTTAAACATTAAAAACAGTATCCCGTGAGCGTCGGCGGCGCATTTCCGATGAGAGCGATCGTCGATACAATCAATAAACCTGATTGTAAATCACTTAGCGGCGTTGTTCATCGTGCGGATATTCTGCCGGTTTGATCTTGCGTTCGAGATCCAAAAAAGAAAGAAAGAAGAGAGAAAGAGAGGGGGGAGAGAGGGAGGGAGAGAGAGAGAGAAAGAGAGAGAGAGAGAGAGAGGCGAGGGAGAAAGGGATGATGTGAGAGAGGGATCAGGACGCAACATATATACATATTATACACGTGTGTGTAGCGCGAGGGGGGCAGAGAGGAGGGATGGTGCAGGGGGGTGGGCAGGACCCATTAGGCTAATCCCTCGTCGGCGGCCGAGGCCAAAGGAACGGAATAAGAAGGAATAAGAAAGCCACAGGCTACGTGTCATTCCTGCTTGCCTGCCGACACCTATACCCTGACCGACACCTCCGCCATACTACGAGTATATCCGTCCAGAGGTGCTCCCTATCACGATTGCCCCCTTGCTCCCTATTCCGCAGCCAGACTCACCCGTAAGTTATTCAACTGCACGGCAGCGCCGAGCATAATTCACCCTTATCTGGAAAACGAGATAAATTGAAAGGGGCTCAAGTTAAGCCAAAAACATATAGCAACACGTAAGGCAGTAAGGCGGTAAGGCGGTAAGTAAATTGGCCAATCACAATGGAGATCGTACGGCAATAAACTTACGCTCTCTACTGTGATTGACTGATTTGCTTACTGCTTGTGTTTAACTGTCTTATGATTTTGTATGCCATGGACTTTAGCTTTTCGTCGAAGTATAATTAACGTTACGGTAATTTATGTCATAAAATAAAAGTAGAGTAATCTCCCAGCTTGTGATTAACGTATGTGCTGCATTTTTGTATAAATTAGCATTAATACAGAACGATTTTGCTGAAGTATCTAAAAATTCAGCTAGATGCAAATCTGAAAATAATTTTGTTAGACTATCAGAATTGTTATGTAGAATATTCAAACATAGTGAGTAATGCTATAAAAAATTTTGACTTCTAGCAGTCACTTTGAGCATCTTACATAAATTGTGTTCTAAAATTCATTGTTAACGCTAAAAATCTATAGTTTACGTTACGTGCATAGATTTCGACACTAGCAGTGAATTTTGAAACACAGCTGTAATTATTTGCCTGATCTCTAATAAAATTATTTTCAAATATGTATATTTAAGTAAAATTTTTAGATACTTCAACAAAACCCTTTTTTTTTTATGTAAGATAATATTTCGATAATTTGCTAGCAATTATAGTGCATATAAAATTTTCAATCGCTTTATCCCTGCTATATAGGTCTATTATAAACTCTTTTTAATTAATGAATTTCCGTGGAAAGTATCCGCTTTATAACGGTATTTACGATAGTTTAATAGACTTAAATACTTCTCGTTTTATATATTGATGACAGGAAGTCGTAAAGCCGCGTTTGTTTCGAGATTTATTTATTTTTACAGCGTGTGAAAGACGGACGCCTCTTTTATCTTGAAATTTGCACAGGTGAATTGCGGCGCGGATAAAGTGCATCGCCGGCGCTTTAATTCGGCCGATCGGCGTTAATCAATTATACCGACCGTGAAAGAGGTTAATGATGAATAAACGGCGGCGTGAATGAGATCAAATGCGTACCCGCTCGTTAAATAATTATTCATTTTTGCACCAGTCCGGAGCGGCAAGGACGAGGGCAAGCAGGCGAGCGAACAAGATTTCTATCGTTGTAATTTTGAGAAAAAATTATGAAGCGCGTGCGGCAGTTGCATATCACGAGTGCATAATTATCCATGCCGAAAATGATACGCATCTGTAATTGACGGTTTCCTCGGTTTGCTCGGCGCGCGGTTAGCGTTTCCTCAAAGGCGCCTTCTTATTGACGAAATTCGCGCCCTGGTTTAAGACGTTAATTATTATTTTTCGAAATTCATCGAGTGCTTCTGGTTATTTATGGCCGCGCCGATATTTTTACCGCCGTCCATCACTATACGCTTCAGTCTCGACTTCAATGTCATGTCCGAGATGGAAATGTCGTGTTAAAAGATTACTGGCGCGAAATATTACGTGAAACGATACGCGGGCACTCCGCAAGACCAGTTTGCCCGACTAGATTGATTAAAGAATCGTCGCAGGAACGGCAGGGAGCCGCGGATGAGCACCGCTGTCGACGTGTGGCAGGCGGCCCGTTTGATCTCCGCGGGACCCTCGCGGAGCCTCTGGGCCTTGAGGCCCACTCTTGCCTCTTGGCTCTCGACTCTTTCCTCACATTCTCGACGGACCGCGATCGAAGGATCTTTTCTCGACCCCGGCAGCATCCTCGCCGGCCTGACTTCTTAAGACTTTGGGACACCTGTACCGCTAATTCCACCGTGTCTACCTGTATCAATCACGAAAAACAGATTCCCGTCTCGCGTTTGGAACATTTAGACCGATCGTGCGCGTCCGCGACTTAAGAATCGAGATATTCGATCTAAACGAAATGGTGCTCTGGATCGAGCAGGCTCAATAGCAGGTATTTAGAAATTACATGCTCTAATGAGTTTATTTGTAATTTGTAGCATTCATAAAGAAATAATCATTATCTTTAAAATTTGATTACTGTCGTTATTGAATTTTAAAGATGTAATACTTTATGTAATAATTAATTCTCTATAATTCGTGCAACATAAATTTTTAGATGTAGAATAAAATAAACTTCTCAATAACCTAACCAACTTTTTTTATCATCAAACTAAATGGCAAAAAATATGTCTGTCACGTAAATCATTATTTTGCATGAGAAAAATATACATTTACTTCTTTTTACAAACTATAAATTAACTGACAAAATTATTTTTATATTCTATATCTCTTAAAGAATAACGAAATGTGTATCGAAAAATTTCTCCATAATCGCGATTATAAGATGCGCTTAAGATTCGTCAAAGAGTTGGAAAAATTACACGATTCCTTGCGTATATCAGAAACATTGTGGAAAGTCACCTTCGAAAGGTTCTTTCGAACGATCACGTCACAGAAATCTCGGAAGGAGGAAGACGGTAAGAAACGAGACGAGAGACGCGGGATAATATCTCGCGTCCGGTAAGATATTGACACTTCTGTAATCCTTTTGTCGGACATGTGGGCTAATCCTGCTGACGCCCACCGGAGATTAAATTCCGCCGGTTCGCCAGCTCGTTCGGACTAACTTGGTCCCTAACAGCGAGGGCGAGCGAAGGCGCGCTTAAGGCCCCGATATATATACGTTCGCGTACGTCAAACTGGGTCCACAGGGACCGGCGGAGGTTAAAAGCTCTTGATGCCCCTCAAGACGATGGATCGTGCGTCTCTCCATTCTTATTTTTTTTTTATCTTATCTTCCTTCTACGTTCCATATTTCTCATACGATATCGCGCCGGCACAGCCTTTGCTATTGGACTCGCTGCGCGGACTTCTTTCTCGCTGCTGACAGCCTAAAAGGGTAATTAACCCTTCGACTGTCCGATGGGAACTTTACGCGGCTTTCGTGCTGTTACGTGCTCGTTTTGCTTTTCGCGTGCGGCGAGCGGATAATGATCGAGCGAAGAGATACTCGGATTGGAAGAGAATTGACGTCGATTTATCGTTAGGAATTTATTGGAAAATTGTATAGATCATAATGCGCACGTAGAATTTTTTAAAATGAAACTTAGTAAAGGGAGAATACAAAACGGAGGAGCTCAGACTTACCGCCACGTAATATTCCATTGATAGTGTAATCCTTCTTTCCGTCATCCCCTGGTCGTCCGCCCCGAAGAAGTCTGCTAATGGAACTGACGCTTGGTGGATCCGAGAAACCTTCCTGCGTGCAAACCAAACTGCTTATTAAAATGACAGGTCAAACGTAATTCAATTTAATAATAATAATGATAATAGTAACTTTATTGATGTGCAATGTTAGATATGGAGAAGAAAATATGCAGCAAAACAAGAAGAGAAATGCACAATCAAAAAATCCCACACAACACACTATATTTAAGAGAAGTTCTTAAGACGTAAGACAACCTCTGAACATCTTTAGGATGTTCCTTGAAGATATGTGCTGTATAGAGGATAAAGTAATCAGCGAAAACGCTGCCTAAAAGGCCAAAATTTAAAAACTTGTATAAAATGTATAAAATTAAAACTAAAATTAGATTAAAAATTATTTATCATATGAGTAATTCATATCCTGCCTGTTAAAGTCATCACTTGTAACTTGCAGTCTTAATACGACTCAAAATCCATCTTAATAGCTTTCTAGAAACAGAATTAGAAATCAAATCGAACGATTCGAATATTTCATTGATTGAAATTATTTAATTGGTGAAACCAGCAATTTTTCGCAGATTCCCTAATCAGATCCTAATCATGCAGGATATATCATTTTCGAAAGATAAACTGCGATACTATCATTATGATAATGATAAGACGATTCTATTCCCTTCATCTTTTGTTTTCGCATTAATTCGGGTAATTTCCGCGTAAAAACGTTCAGCGATTTCCCGGATAAAGATTGCTAGCCTTACGCAAAGCTTCGCACATTTCCGTCTCGATCCAGCGTTCACCGGCTTAGAGATCGGCGGATTGATCGATCGTATAGAGTTACGTGGCACCGGCGACCCGCGTGTGGCATTTGCAACTGCATGCTACTGCACTACAATTTGGTGCGATTATTTTCGTGTCGGCATACATATTTGCACCGCACCGAAAGAGACTCAGCATTATTACATATTGTGTCCCGGCACCGTTACACGCGTGTGCATCACGGCAAAATACGGCCCGCGGGATCCAGGTTGCTCGGCGACGAAACGCATAGGTAATTGTGGAAAACGAAAGCGATCTTTTCATAGCGAAGTAACGTTTCGTTGTATCGTTGCCGTAGGTAGGATGCGATCATAGCAATGATCCAGAGATTCTCCGACAAATCGGTCATTTGAGGAAACATATAAATCTATCGCCGTGAACTTTACTATACGTGAAATGAATAAAATTAATTTGATGAAGTGAAAAAGAAAATTGATCTAATGCGCGTTTAATATAATCATTTGATTTTATTTATGATGAGTAAGCTTTCTTAAAATCATCTCGTGGCATTTATTTTACGCGAGAGACTTGCCTCGAATGACTTACTGTGATTGCGGTTTAATTATACGTGCGACGTGAGATAAATGAATCACAAAATGTAAGTAGGATTACTGCTTAGATTTAGGATTGCTATTTAAATTACTTGCAACGAGGCATTTGTCGTCTTCAGCATTCTGCAGCTTGATGAATCACGTTCGTTAGTTTTTAATTATCTCATCTTAGAATACGGAGAAGAATTCGTGATTCAGCAAACAATTAGTTGCAAATTCCGTTATTTCCGTTTGTGTGAGAAACGGAATAACCCTCTTCTTCAATTGCAGTAGTTTTGGCGTTGCACTTGCAATGTACTTACGAGTGACCGTTACGAGAAACAAAAGACCCATAACATCACAAACGGGAACTCTGACGAGCTATCATCTTCGTCATAATAATTGCAGTTTCAACGATTCCAATGCGCGCTTGCTGATGGATGTCCGCAAAGTGAGCTATCCATAAGATAGCCATTCCGTGCCACACGGAAGTATAATAACGATCAAGTACAAAGTATCCAATATCTGTAGTACAATCCAAGCCGTTCATATAAGTAATTTTGTCCCGCAAAAAGTATACTTTGTGTACACTTTTGAAAGGCATTTATAAAAATTAAAATGACGTGTAAATTTAATTGAACAAAAATATATATGCGAGGTGGCCACATAAAATATTATACTATTTTATTTATATTATATAATACATTAATTTTTAATTAAATCGGTATAAAATCGATTACTAACGCCTGAAAATAAATGGTGATAAATGATGTGACATTTCATGGATCACCTTTATCTTATTAAGCGAACAGGAAAATTGCATTCGCGATTTGAAATTAACAATGTTTCAAATGTCGATTTATTTCTCTATATATACAAAAAAAAAATAAGTTCATATATAACTTCAGTATCACGATCAAGATCGAGATTATTCAGATCAAGTCCATTTAACTGAGATTGCATGAGATATTGGATGCAGTGCAGCTCATAAGCTCGTATAGTGTTTCAAAGATTTCTTCATATCTCGTGATTCCATATCTGATATCAAGAAAACTTCGTCGCCACACCTACCCAGCATCGACAGCATCGTCCCGCTGTGGAGCCGCGAAAATCTCCGCACGTACGCACGCGCCGATACCGATCGGCGTTATCGGCGGCGCGATCGAGAGACGGCGGCGGCGATCGATCAGTGCGTGCCGAACGGGCGATTCGCTAAAGAGAACGAGATAAATAAAGAAAGCGCGTGGTAAGATCGAGTGAGCATTATCCCGCGAGCCAAGGTGAAAGAACTGTGCCTTTTGCCTTTGCCGAAGATTTAAAAGCGAGAAGAGCGGGTGGAAGAATGAAGGAGAGCGGCGATTTGAGAGAGCGGAAGAAGGAGAAGCGGACGAGAGGAAAAAAGAGAGGAGAAAAAAAAGGAAAAGGGGGTCGTCGGTGTCGATCGCTATCTGCCGATCTCAGAAACAATAACGATCCTTCTGCCAGTGGTGGCTGAGGCGTCGGGGTCCCGGGCGATGACAGGAAAGAGAGAGAGATAAACGTAGACCAGGCAAGGCAGCTGGACCACAGGAGCGACGAGGAGAGAGAGGCGCCCTGCGGGCCTCGGGGCCCCAGGAACGCCTCCTTCCAACATTAAATGCCGTATTAATGCCGGCCACGACCGGCCTGCCTCCACGACTGCAGCGGCGTACGTGTTCTCGAAATCGTTTCTCGTTCCTCCTCTACGACGGCTCTCTTGTCGTCCTCTTGTCGTCTCGCCCTTCGTAGTCTTTCGCCCGTCTATATCTGCTCTCCTTCTTTGAATAGTGTTTTTCGGCGATCCCCTCCCCCCCCCTCTCTCTCTCTCTCTCTTACTCGTTCGTTTTTCCTCACTCCCAAGAGCCCTCTTTTCTCGCTCTCTTACCCTCACATAACTCCTTAATTTCTCTCTTCTGTCTCCTTTTATATTCTTCTCATCATTCCTTTTTCTCTCTCGTTTTCTTTTACAGACACTCTCTTACTTTCTCTCACATTATTATACTCTCAATTTGCTCATGCTTTGCTTTCTTTCGCGTTCTCGCTTTCACTCTCATTCTCTTTCTGACTGGCTCTTCCACAATCTCTCTCTCTCTCTCTCTCTCTCTCTCTCTCTGTCTCTCTCTCTCTCGCTCTCTCTAGCGTGTATTTTTGCACGCTCGTCTCTCGCAGATTGATACATTTTCTCGTTATTGTCGCTCCTGCGGTCGATGCACATGATACTTCTTTCGAGCGAGATTTATCTCTCTATCGTGTAGATCGCCCTCGGCAAGGGAGGCGTTTCAGCATCGATGGGAGGGACAAAATATCCCGTCCTATCGGAATTTCGCACGGTTTCGGTTTGAGAACCGCCGTCGATCTTATCGCGGAGACACGTAGAGATATTCGGGGCCTCCCCGAGATCCGATACCTGATTTTTGTTGCTCCGAGAGAGGAGTGCTACCGCGCCGGACGATCGACACGATCGCAAATAAAAGCAGGACGAGCCCGGGGGGTGAATCAGGATTCACGCCGGTCGGCCAAACGAAACCGCCGAATTAAATAATCTATTTAATTTCCTAATAATAGCTCTTGGTGACATCATCTTTTGCTTTTACCTTTGCGTGAGAGTAAATATATTTTTGCTAAGAAAAAAAAATTGTAGGAAAATAAATTTAGATTAGAGACAACAGGAAAAGCGATAATTCTCCCTTATACGTATATAATATGATTTTTGCCGATGAGGAATTCTTTCGGTGCTTTTTTTTTATATATTTATATTTTGCTTACATTCGTAATTTACTAACGCCTACGTCGATAGCAACTCATAATTAATATGTCCTTAAACTCAGCGTTGACGTCGCGTACGTAATTAATCTTTTCTCTCTTCACGGTAATATCTTCCTCGTGCATCATACGAAGCGTTTTTTTCTGTTTTCTTTTTCTTTTTTCTTTTTTCTTTTTTTTTTCTATCAGAAAATCATCGAACGATACATCGGGATTGAACGGTGCAACGCGGAAGAGATTATTCACGGAAAAATACATTTGCATACTCGAAAATCCAGACGCGGAGGTGTTACGCCAATGAGGCGTGGGTGTAGACGGCGGTCAGTAAAGTATTAAAGGACACGCGAGTCGCCTCGGGCTGCTCACGTACCCCGCCGCTCTCGCCTCGTGCACAAGATTAAAAAGCCCCATTGAGCATGATCCCCGAGAGAGATAGAGATACGAGTAAGCGCGCAGAAAACGTCCACCACGTTCGATCGAAGGGGTCGAACGATGGCTCGCGGGGTTCTCGCGGACGTAAAAATGTCAGCGTGACCGGAATAATGAAGCCAGCAGCTTGAAATCGCTATTTTGCCTTTCTATTCATACAATCGTAGCTTCGTGTATTTCTTCTTCTTCTTCTTTTTTTTTTTTTAAATGTGTACACCACCTCTTCTTGATTTATTTAAGTATCTATTTTTCCGGAGGGCTTTTGTAACGGAGATCCTCTCACTAGGACTATTCTCTTCCGGGGTTATTTAAGAAAATAATTTAAGAAAATAATAGAATGCGTGAATTCTTCCACTCACCCTAACAAGTTTATCTCTAATCTCCCAAGAAAATATTCCTGGATTGTCCCTCTTCAACTCTTCGATCCTAGTCTCGACTTCCGGTGTGGCTACTCGCGGTTTACTGCCGCCAATCACACCCGGGCGAATGGATCCAGTTTCCTGATATCGATTCAGGATCTTCGAGACGCAGCCGTGTGAGACTCGAAGCTGCCTGGAGATCACGCAAGGACGGACTCCCGCGGCGGCCATTTCTACGATTTTTAAGCGGATGTGATTAGGAAGAGGTCGCCCATTAATGAAGACTCCACCTAGTTGATTCATCCGTCCTTGTCCTGTAAGAAGAAACCGAAAAATTAATAAAATCTATTGTTAAAATAGCAAATAATTATTAATTACGAAATATATATATATATATAGGCAAACCGCTAGACATTTCTTAGGTAGAATTAATTGAAAATGCGTCGCAATCTTAAATTTTTAAGTGTCTACATATTTTTACAAATTTACTCCTCGAAATTTATTTGCTCGAGGCAGATATTTTGAGAAGAGAGGTAAAGGTAAATTTTTAAAAAACGAACGTACAAATCGGTCGAAATATTAATAATAAATAAGTGGATGTGTTCATTTTCTTTGGCAAAAATTACAAAGACGCACGGCGTATAATGATACCAGGTTCTCAAACGTTTTTGGAAAAACGAGCGACAAAGGTAACAAACGGCGGAAAAATGTGATTTCGTGAGCAACCTCAACCGTGATCGCGCAATTGCGGTGATTGAGCTTGAAATTAGCGGCGGAATCGGACCGGGGCGCAAACATGAAATCAGATAACAGGAGCGGCGTGCACTCTCATACGGCTGAGGATACCAAAAACAGGGCTAACAGCCGTAAAATTGAAGAAGTTATGCGCGCGAGGAGGCGTGCACCGGGCCGTTTCCAGCACTAACGAGTATAAAGCCGGATCGTTAGTCGAATTAGCCACCCTGCTGTACGTGACATTAGCTTCCGTATCATCAGGCCATCCCGGGTAAACGCGCGCGCGATGCCGCACGCGTAATTACTATGTTTACGCATTACGGACGCTCCGTGTACACAGAGCGGAGAGACGGGTAATTATAATAATCGTCTGAACGCGCGCGCGTCTGAAACGACAGAATCTCATTGTCGATGGAATCCGCTCGTCGTAATCCTCGGATCGGTCGTGGCTTTCTTTCGAGGGATTCTCAACTAACCTTCGGCCGATATTAAAGATAATCGTCGCCTTTGTCACACCGACCTGGACGGTCTGCTGGCGTCGGGACGCCTTTTGAGATACCTCCTGCTGTGCGTTTTGTCACAAAAGTCACGTTTTGTAAAGTCACTGACTTTTGCTATTTTAACAGATACTTTATGGATATAATTTTAGACTTTGTATTATGAATATGCTTTAGGCTATTAATGAAAAAAAAATTCGACGATTACTGTGTCCTCAATGATCTTTATATGGAAATTACAATTAATGTTCTTGTAATACGATTTAGATTTTAACAGTTATTTTATTATTTGTTACATTGTTATAATATTAAAATAATTTTTTCAAATCAAGCGGATGATATTTTCTTCTATTTGTCGAATAAAATAATCAATACGATTCTTGGATTCAGACTCGTTCCTAACAATGTAGATTAATTTTAATCTCGGTTTAATTTACTTTTTATTTTTGTCTAACTCTTACAATTAGAACTAGAAGAAGATAAAAGTAAGTTAACCCGAGATTATCTATATTGATAGAGGATGTCAAGAGAAATCACAATGATCACGACGATACATGCATTATCTATCATTTTTAACGATCGCTAATTATCTACTTAGCGAATACGATATATCGTTTCGGCAATTTGCTGTTAGTGTGTACCGCGATGCGTTTCACACAATGCGCCTAAGGGAAAATTATGTCACGCCTAATAAATATCCATGTCCAATACGGGGAATGATAATATCAAATGTAGATTTGTCTTATTCAATTTCGAAGCGCGAGCTCGTATTAAAGATGAATATCAATTAAATGGCGGCGAAGGGGAATGTTTAATGTACGGCCAGGCGCGGCGTGAACGCGCGTTACCATTTAATTTACGATGGGATCGCTCGCTTTGGACAGGATTGATTTATCAAAATCACACGGCGGTGCAATCGATCGAATGTGTGTTAATGGTGATCGTGACTGAATTTAATTATCGTCTTAATAACCGTGCGCGAACGTGACGATTAAGCGGCTGCATTGTTATCGACGTGGCGTTGCGTAAATTATTTAATCGCAGTAATGAAATTTTCAAATGCGACGATTAACGTCAGTGTAATTCGACGCAAATGCACCCTTTTACGCACGCCGTTATTATCGTACGAACGCTGTCAGAGACGCACGCGGCCAGATAAGATCTAAGAATCGCAATTAAGAAATGCAAATCGCGAAACTATTCCCATTAAAACATTTATGCATTATAATCATTGGGAATTGTATTTGAACAGCACGATTATTAACTTTGCCACAGTGGCTAATTAATTTATTTTAAAAAATTAATAATCTATGCAGCAGCCCTTTGACTGTCTAAAGATCGCGAGTATTCGATAAAGGATTATAGAAAAGATCCACGGCTTAACTAGTGACGTCGAAATTAGACCGGTAGCGTGAGAAATTGCCGAAAATGCTAGAGAACGAGATCGAGGATCCTGCTCGATTTATTTAGAACAAATTAAATCGATATTTATTTAAAACTAATTAAATCGATATACGTGGGCAGTTTAATAAATCAGTGACTTTAAAAAAAAAAAGACTGTGTTATATATAGTAACAAAAATTTTGATTTTTAAAAAGTTAAAAAGTTACTAACTTATGAAACTACCCACGTGCATCAATAAGTCTGTTGCTTGTACTTTTTGCGCTCAGCATCTTCGTTTCCTTTCGTTCCAACATCCGAATATATATTTATGTCCTTTTAAGCAAAAAATTTTGGGAATCTCAAGCAACGCGAACAGGTCTAATTATTAAAGACCTCCTAAAAAGAAAAAATAAAATCATAAATGAGACTTGAGATGGAAATTATCGTTATTATATATAAGTTTCGGAGAGAAATAGTATAAGTCCGAGAGAACACAAGCAAACATCTCAGGTAGCATGGAACACACATTCCAGCAACATAGAGTATATTTAGGATAATACATAACAATAACAAAACATTTAAAAATTAAGTCTGT
This sequence comes from Trachymyrmex septentrionalis, assembly GCF_001594115.1. NCBI lineage: Eukaryota > Metazoa > Arthropoda > Insecta > Hymenoptera > Formicidae > Trachymyrmex > Trachymyrmex septentrionalis. The sequence continues at coordinate 1,085,320 of NW_017304758.1, forward strand.
AACGACTACAATAGTGAGTTTAAGATATATATAAATTTATATATATCTAGTTTTACTAACAAGCAAACACATCTCAGGTAGCATGAAACACATTTCAGTAATATTGCAACAACGTGGTATATCTAGAATAATACATAACGATAATAAAACATTTAAAAGTTGAATCTGCAACAATTACAAAAGTGTGTTTAAGATAATAATTTATACCATGAGTTTAGTCTGAGTAGTTTGTTATTTTTAAATGATACGATAAAATATATTTAACTTCTCGAGAATTTCTTGTTAGAAAATCTCCAAAAATAGACTTCAAGATAAATTCCCAGGAAAATTCTATTATTTTTCTAGATACTATATTATCCAATTTTTTGAAAAAAAGTTTTTATAGAAATGTGAAAGAATATAAAAAAATTGTTCTACATGTCTGTTGTCATTCATCATTCTGCTACTTAATTTTTATTCACTTCGATAATTCACACAAAAACTAACCTTGAAACATATATCCGCCAAAAGTGGATCTCCCGCTGATGTCCATGCCGGTGGTTCGCGTTGCGTTATCCGAGTAACACAACTATTCTCACACACACTATCAAGAGAAACTTCACTCTCGTCACTGTCGAGCCAGAAAGCACTCGTCCTTTGCACTCGGCACTCGCTCCAAAAGGAAAAGACTTTTTCTCAAGCATCCAAATCCAGATGGAGGAACGATCGCTTTGATCCCACGTCCCAAGTATAGACACAAATGGTCGAGAAGAATTTCGTAAGAGAGAAAGAGAAGGAAAAAGAGAAAAACTGAGAACTGGAGAGCGCTCTACTCCTTCCGGACGGAAGGAACAAATAAAACACGACTGTTTGTTGTATCCGAGTACAGGGGATGAAAATGGTGTTTGCGCGAAGTTACCACGATTGCCCTCGAACACGGGGGAGGGCGACGTCGCGATCAAGCACGTTCCTGAGCCAGGAAACAAGAAAACGAATCGGTAAAGTACACGCTGCTTTCGTTACGAGGGGTACTGCGGCAATAACGTGTCAGCTGTGGGGTACCGTGTGTCCCGTGTGTCTCTCCCTTGAAAGAGAGAGCACCGAGGGGGGCTCATGTCCGAACGTTGGAGCGGAGGGTAGAAGGGGGCTCCGCTGTTCTCTCTCGCTGGGACTCATGATACCAGTGGGGTCCCACTACTGGCTACGCCCTACCACGTGGTTGGCAAACGAATGCCGTACAATGGGCGGCTCTGCCCACGGGGCCGCCCACGGAACGTGTCGTCGCGGAGGATTGCATCTCGTGTGTATCACAGCTACTGATATGTGTACGGTACCGGCGGTACCGGAGACGATAGCGCGGCAAGCGAGGTTGATTGCCGGTTGTTAAGTGAATTTCGGGTGGAACGCGTCGTTTACGAATTTGCGAATTTGAATCTTAAGAATCTTTAACCCAGTGTGAAATTATTTATCATCTATTTGAGATATATATATATAATATGCTCTTTGTGTGGAATAAAAAGAACGAAGTAACGAATCCCAAATTCTTAATTCCATTTTCATTCGCTCAATTTTTTCAACGTTTTTCTGTTGTATCTTCTTTAATTAGTTATACATTTTAAGTTGTCTAACTTTTAAGTTATCGCATAAATTAGTCGCGTTAATATTAACAATTGTTTTTCAAAGTTTTTCTCTAATCCATCGATTTGAGAATGTTCGGTCTCGAGATAAGTCTTCTCAAAAGTGCCGGTTTCTGCTTGTCCCAAGTAAAAATATATTTATAACCTTTACTGAGGATAAAATAATAATGAACGTATAATGGGTCTGGTATAAATTTTTCTAAAGAACTCATTCCATAAATGTGTCTGTATACCTGCTTGTAAATCTGTCTTTGGTACAGTAGCAAAGTCCTAGTAAGTCAAAGCTATAAAAGCCCCAGGGGGTCCCAAGGGACTCACCGGTCTACAGTCTATAGATTTTCTTCTGAAGGACCCTCGAAAATTCTTCTCGTTGCAATGGAGAAGACGGATGAAGGAAATCCGCCGTAGGTGGCTGCAAATATTTTGCATTTCATTTCATCGGTCCAAGGTTTAGTCAAGATTTACAGCTGATCAGCGAAACGCAGCTTTGAAAAAAATGTTCTGAATGGACTCTGCCGGACTAGAGTCAATTTATATATGATCGACGTTACGATTAGAACTATATAGAAGAATAGTTTGAAGGTATATAATCACATAAATGTGACATTCATAAATGGATTAGACCGTAAAAAGGATAGTCTTATATCAGAAATTATGCGTCTATTATCGATTCTGCAAATTTGCAATTGAACCTTTTTAATGTAAATTTAACCAAATGTATTCTAAATCGGTACTATAATACATTCGCAAAACAATGTTCTTGATATTATATTCATGATATTCATGTTATAGTACTGAAAATTGAAGAAATATACGGGGGCTGCTAAAAGTTTCCGGCCAACATATAATTTTATGATCATTTTTGCGTCAATCTATTTTTGTTTATATTAAAATTATTGCTATAATAATGATATCCTACTCAAATATGTTGAATACTTATATACGATCTTTATTTGTAAAGATACTTTATCTAGGCAATACAATCGTAAGATTGTTTATTATCCGGAAAATTTTTTGGCAGTTGCTGTATCAATTCTCGTTAAGCAAAGATTGCAGGAGAATACACTTGAGATAATTGCGGTTCCAAATAATCGTAGAAAATTGACAAAGAATTTCTTCCTTCAATTTTTAACACATTTTGTCTTATATATATGTCCTTTCGGTTTAAAATTCTAAGAAGTATTAAGAAATGATTATATTTAAAGCGTTACGAATTATTATATTCTGTTGACAGATCCGTTCTATCCATCTCGATTATTAAGACATTTCTAATAAGCTCGTCGATAACTTTCGAGCCAATTATATCAATGCAATTTCACGACAGAGAGCTAAGAAATATTACCTCTTCGCTTATGCTTTAATCAACCGTTTCTTCCTTAACTTGCCGTTAACATCAAGTTTGACAAATCCGATTGGATATGTGCTACTGATGGCAATTCGGAGAAAAAATCTTTTTGACAATTAGTCGACGGAACGGGGCATGACATCGCGAAGAAAGAAGTGTTGCGAAGTCGCATTCGTTCCGTACGTTTTCCGGGCGAAGGTAGACAAAGGCTCAGTTCAATAGTTTCGTGTGACAGTATTTTTCGTAGATTGTCTAGGAGTTGGTAAAAGTCGTTCGAACTATGGTCAAGTATCGCTGGTAGACTAGGTATCACCATTGATCCTCGTAGAAAAAAGTTTCGGCTCGATTGGTCCCTCGCGACAAGGTCGCACAATCGTTGAAGAGGATCATGCAGGGAGCGATGTCAGGTAGCACGCTGTAATGCGGAGGAAATTGATTAGCCGATTTTCGAAGTCTCACGAGGCTCTCGGAAGCCGGACTCGCTCTTTGTCGAAAACCGGACGGTTTTGTCGCGATCGGCGTCTCGCTTGAAATCGAATTTTGCTGCCGTAAAAGTTGTTCATTTTTAACACTCTTTCTTCGTCCTCCATTCGGCAGAGGCTGCATTCGATCGGTGACGATGACCTCGATACGTTTCGACTTTACAGGTAAACGCCAAAATGTTTAAATTTTTCGCAGAAAATCCCGTAAAATCTACGAATAAATCTACAGAAAAGATGGATTTTAAATCTCTCTTCTTTCTCAACATCTTCATAAGAAAAGTTTTAAAGTTTAATTTTTTCAGGGTTGGAAAAATTACTTTTAGTAAAAAGTTATAACTCGTTACCGTTATAATTTGTTATCCATTATAAAAAGCAATTTGTTGTTATTACTTAAAAAGTATCAAATAAATTATAATTTGGTTATATTTTTTTTACCAAACTTTGATGAGTGACAATTGCCAAAGTTACTAATTTTGATCAACTAACTAATTTTGAGATTTATAATGATCAATCGTAATATTGTCAAACAGAACGTTCCTTTCCTTTTAATTCGTTTAGGCACATTCCATATACATTGTATTAAAAGTTTACAAAATAATGACAAATCATAACTATTAGGTTTGTAACTATTATATTTATTGCCCCAAAAATGCAACTGCATTCTCGAACAGTTATTAATAAAAATATAACGTAGTTATTAGTTACTAAAAAAAATAATTTAACGGTAACAGTGTTACAAGCAAAGCCTTATTTTTCAATTTTGAATTTTTTTACACTTTAAAACAGCAACTACGAAAAATTTGTAATACTAAATTTAATAAAAGTCTTAGAGGTATTATTTTGTGCAAAGCGTTCCAACGTCACCACTATTGAAAATCATTTGTCCAGAGAAGACCACGTTTCTCATACGTAGAGACTAAGAGTCGATATTACAACAGATGTTGCGCGTTAAAACTTTTATCTTCTACACTGTAATTCGTTTCTATGCGCGAGGAGAAAGCGCGAGTTACCGCACGGATAAGAAACGGTTGTGTAGGCATAACCGCTCAAATCGATCGCGGAGTTAGACTACTTGGTGGAGTTAAACCGTGAAATAAAACGATTCCGCTTCCGCCAGCGATTAGACATCGATTAGATTCCTCGCGAGAAACACCTGTGCGACCGCGTAATCATGGAATACACACAAGTCAAGACATTTATCGCGTGCTCCAGAGACGCGGCCGAAGTGGCCGAGGGAAAGACCGGGCATTTAAGGCTCCGACCGAAATAATGAAGAAAAGAAAAGAAAAGAAAACAAAAATGGACGAGAGGCGAAAGAAACAGAAAAGAAGAGAAGACAGGAAGATGAAGAGGAAGCGGCTAGCGAGAGAGGAAAGAGGTCGGAGCATTTAGGAGTTCCTCGCGGCGGCGTTCCTGCTGCAGTTCTCGATTTCCGAGGGCAGCGCCCACTAAACGGCTGCATTAAAAATTCTAATGAAGAAAGGGACCAAGGGAGGGTATATCCCAGCTTTCTCACCTAGTTTAACATAACAACGGGGCCCCGCGGTCTGACGTAGAAAAGTCCGAAGAAATTCGTCCGTCGCGCTCACGCGTGTCCCCGTATACGTACATACACGCGTGCGTACGTCGAGATACGTGTGCCCCGTTTTTGTGTATTGGTAATCGGTGCGGGCCGCGCCGCGGGCGTCTTTGACAACGAGACTGATGTCGGCGTATCACTCATCAAGATTTATCGGGACTTAGACTAATTGCCGCTTTTAATAGAAATTCGTGCGCGCCTGAATCAACGGGACGCTGTCGGGGTGAGTGGGATCGGGGTGAAGGGGGGACTCCGGGCCCCATCAAAGGGACGTCCCGAAATTGTTTTGCGTTCTACGCTCGAATTCGAGTAGGTGGACGATGAGAAGGGCGACGATCGATGACCTTCGGGCCATTTCTTTCTGGTAATTGAATTGGAATCTTATTAGACGCTTGAAGTATCTATGAGAGATGTTGGCGCGGACATGAGAGAAAGAAATGATACCGCAGCATCGGATTCATACGAAAAGTTATAAAATACACTCAGAGGAAAACTTAGTGGTAGTCACTTAAAAGTGACGTATAATCATTAGTCAGCTTAAGTTTAAAAATAGATCTTCGCCCTCTAAAGGTTAATTCTACATATAAAACTTGTATAGTTTTATGTGTAGAATTAACCTTTAAAGGGCGGGAGTCTATTTTTAAACTCTTAGAGAAAGCTTTTTCTTAAATAAGATTTATTATTTTATTATTATTATTATTCTCTCTCTCTCTCTCTCCCCCTCTCCCTCCCTTCCTCCCTTTCTCCCTTCCCCCCCTCTCTCTCTATTTGCCTCAAAAGGTATGACATTATTTCAATGCATATTAATGGCTTTTCTATCCTGTAAAAATTAATGTTTATAGTTGAATGAATTATTTTTAGTTACAATAACTATAAACAGTTTATATTCAACTATTTATGTACATTAATTATATATATATAAAACTTGTATAGTTATCATTTTTATAGTTGCTACCATTATGTCTTTTTCTCTGAGTGTATAGCACGAAGAGATTTGGATACAATGTGATAGAGGTATTGTAGTATCGATTTTTGAGAAAATATTTAGACAATAGGATTTCTTTTAAGAGAATTTTGTTTTATTATAAGTTTTTATATATTTGATTTTACACATATACATTTATCTTATTTTTATCTTCAATTTCAAACAATCTTTATAATAAATATGGAAAGAGAATTCGCGTTTTTTTCAAAGGGTATGATTAAATAAATAATAATAATAAAAATAAATAAATTTTAAGTGACACATCGCGGGGGAAAGAAAAATGTATTAATTATGTATAGTATGGCGTCTAACATCGGAGAAAGTGCGAGTTTGGTCTCCTTCCTGTAAAGTTACCAGCTGAATAGACGTTCACGAAAAACTGTGGTTTCAACCAGGGTCTTTCTTTAACCGCCTCGTTAGACTACCAAATGCCCCAAATATCTTCCTGATCACCTTATTGAACGGATGAATGCGTCCTTTGCATAACTTTAGAACTGGGCCATTGCCGTCAGACGACCACCCGGCATTTAACGCCGCGGAAAAAAAGAGACACCTTTTTAAATACCTTCCGCGAGCGCGGCTAGAATTTATACAGAATCTACTGTTTGCTGTGGTTGACGCATTCTCCACGATGACGGGGTAAATTATTGGAGATGCGGTTCTCCATCGCGCAGTTCTCCAAAGGCGCGCATTCACGAGCTTCGACATACTCGAGTGTTTGATACAGAAATTATTCACTGAGCCATCGAAATTATTTGAAAGATGACAGTTATCTTAGACGTGTGATACTTGAAAAATGTGCTAATGATTATCTCTCGAAATAATCATTTATAAAGAGTATAATCTCAAAAATATTATCTGTAATTTTTTATAGAATTTATTTAAAATTTTCCAAATATGAATTAATACAGAAAATTTTAATTATCATATAAATATTATTAGAGTTAAATTAATTACTTATTCGCTATACTCGATTATTCGTAATAATGCTGATTCATCAACAGGTTGAATCAAGCTATTTATGAGCACAAAATCATTAGTGTCAACATAGCGGCATAATAATAAATAAATTCATAGACACATTTGCCAAAACGCTTTAATTAGCCGGGGTCTCGTCGGGATTCCTTTAGTGACTTCGGATGACGATGAGCGTCTCGGAAACGCGGTTTTTTCTACAGAAACTGCTGCACGGTGTAATGCGCGACGTCACATAATTTACGTAAAATTTGGCGATAAGTTCTCGCCGCAGAGGTGGCCGGATCCGAGGCGCGGCACCTTTGAGGGAATTAGTCTTATTGGGCACAAAATTGGAACAGAGGGCCCCCTGACCTCGCCTCGCATAGGATACACGGTCCATGCGGCCGTATGGGGGCCCATAAGGCTCAAGCTCGTGGGGCCAGCCGAGAGAGGTCCGTTCACGTATAACGAGCTGAATTATGTTCATACGGGCGTGCTTGCTGCCCTGACATTTTTGAGACGCATAGTTCGCAAGCACCCACGAACGGATCCACCACACACGTAGGACGTTTCTTTCGCCTCTCGTCTACGCCTCCCCCTTTCTCGCCTCTTTTTTCTTCCCTTTGACCTTTCGACGTGCGCAAAGAACACCCACAATATTGACCGCGGCGAGAGACGCATGATCGATAGATCCCTCGACTCCGAGACCATCTGCGAGAATTCTCTCTCTTTCGTGAGAGAGTATTGACGCGGAGGTTCTAAGTGTCTCCTGAGACTTAGCAACAAGGACTGCGCCATTTGTCAATAACGCCATAATTTAAATAGCTTCCGAACTGTAGTATTTTAATTTTGATTTATAGCGGAAGGAATATATACTTGTGTCTTTTAAATAAAAAAAAAAAAAAAAAAATTTCGAGTTTCACAATAATTCAAAATTTGGCACATCGCACACATAAATTCTTTAATAAAAAATATTTATTCAACTAAGGCAATGTAAAATAATATACGATAAAAAAAAAATTCGGTTTTATTTAGCTCTAGTATTATATAAAGTGGTCGGCGAGATTTAAGATCTAAACAACAAAGTGGAATTTCTGTACTCGTGCCTTGTATTACGGCCCTAGAGGGTTTGAGGAATATTTACAGCACGAAGTGCGGCAAAAACGAGAGTGCTTTATGAAGCTTTCGCAATCAAGTGAATAGACTGATGTGGCGCCAGTCCAAGAGGTCGACTTGGGTTCCACTAGCAGCGGTAGCAACGTTCCTCGTAACGTAAATCCGTAATACGCAATGGGTATTCGGTTTCGCGCGTAACTTACGCACGGTGAAATATGCGACGACCCTTGACATCTCGTACATTCTGCGATTGCGCGAGGAACGATACCCATCTTATTCCGCAAACCACCCGTGAGATTCTTGGCATTTTCCATAGTGTTTATTATCGTTAAAGGTGATGGTTAAACGATCTGTTAATCACGTCTAAATGGAAAGAGCCTTTCTTTCTCTTTCCGTATTTTCTATAATTGTATTATACAACTGTAAGTAGCCGACATAAAAAAAAGTAATTGTATTAAAAAATATTAAAAAATTACATATTGCAATCCTTAGATTTCTTAGCTTCTTAGTTGCGAATTAAAACATCTCAAAAATATGCTGAGACAGTTATAAATCCTATAAACCAAAGGAGAAAGATGCAAAATAGTTAAATCCTCAAATGCTTACTGTTACAAATATAAGCATATTTGTCAATCATATTAATAAAAAAACTTTTTTTTTATTCCAAATTTAGTTAAAATCCTTTCTTTAAATAGAAATTATATTTTTCATGCTACATTATATTATTTTTTTTAACTAAAACAATACATTTCTCTTAACTTTAAAAAAAGATCTTATTGATAGTTAAATGAAAAAAAAAAAAAATTATATAATTTTTTTTCGCCAAAAATGTTCAAGTGGAGACGATTTTTGTATCGACCACTCAATTTCATTTATACTTGATATTCTATTTTGTAACGTTCCCTGTACTATTACGATATATTTCTTAGAGAGCGTCCAAAATATAACTTGGTGCTAAGTTTCGCGCGCTTGCACGCGTCCGCTCGGTCGCCCGGAGAAGGGAGGAGAGAACCCTTATGAGTAAAAGGAATAAGAAAGGGAAACGGTAATATGGCATATCGGCGTACACGCGTGGCTATAAAGGTACTTCGGTAATGGACTCGACCCGGCCCGACAAAGGGCTTTATTTAAATAACTCGCGGCAAGCGCGACGGACCATTCTCAAATCCGGGGACGTGCGAGCGCTCGCGTCTCGCTGTTACTTGAGCGCGTTTATTCCCCTGAGCACCCCGTGCGATAATAAAGCGGCCCTCTCCTTCCCCGGTAATTCCCTCGCACCTTCGCGGGGTCCATCAGTCTCGGGTTTCGGTCCCGTAAAGCATTGATCAGGAGTTAATTGACGGATTTCAATCTTTCCGTCAGCGACGTGCACAAGACGAGCCGAGGTGGGATCGACTTCGAGAATTATGAAAGATAAGGCGATTGTCCTTCTCTTCCGTAGGTAATCAAATACATCTCTTACATTTAGAGTGTTTCTTCAGCTTTTCGTCTCGATTTAAAGACAAATATCGCAGTATTTATCAGCGAGCAAAAATTATCCAGCAAGTAAAAATTGTTATCTTATCAATATACAATGTAATGAGGTATAACAAAGAATATAATTCAGAAAATGTACATTCAAAGGAAAAGTAGCAACTACGTAAATAATAACTATATATAATATCTGTGTGACAAGTCGTCGTACACGGAGGTGTGTTCTAAAAATGTGTGATCTTTATATTTGGTTTTAACAATTCTACTTTTTAAGTTTTAATATGTTCAACAAAGCTTCAGTGCATTGCTTCATGTTCCGTGATGATTAACAACGCTGCATCTTTGTCAATTTGTGCGTGACTTAAACATTATGGACATATGAGCTAATTATTCTTGTATCATTCTTGCTGAGGAGAACTTCAAAGAGAGTCGGAACGTTCGAAATAAAGAAGACATCGATCCAATTTCTGATTATTAATTCTTCATTAAATAATTGCGCCGTTTATCAATGCTGACTCTCACTAGCCTATTATAGTTTTTTTTTTGTTATTGTTTAAAATTCGAGAGTTTTAATATAATTATTGTTATTGTATATATACAAGTTTTTATTTGTACCTAGAATTAATGCACACAATTAGATAGACTATTTTATAACTGTTCGATCGAAAGTTGAATGGTTTCGATGGAACTATTTCAACTGTACATTAATTCTATGTATTATTGTTTTTTATCCAGGAACTGTTTATTACAGAATGAACTTTCGGAGTACCAGTGCTCGGAGCCGGCGGTATTTGTCGCGCGCACCGAAACGAAGTAATCCACTAAACGATCGATGCCCCGAGGATGCGGCGGGACGGAGATGAAGGTAGTCTAATGAAAGGCACGCGCAGTCTGACGGGCCCGGCGTGAGAATAAAATAATTAGCTGAGCTGTGCCCTCTCCCCGCGTCGAGACGAGACGGGCTGAGACGAGACGAGATGAGACGAGACGAGACGAGACGAGACGAGACGAGAGGAGGCGAGCGAGCGCTCGCCTCTCCCGCGCAATCCTTTCTCGCGTTCTCGTCGGGTCCAAAACCCGAACGAGAGTGTCGAGTGGGAAGGAACGAGGTGGAAGTGCCAGGACGAAAGGAGACGACTGACTCGGCCAGGTGGTCGTAAAGCCTTAGAATGATGCTCTAATAAATCCCACTGAAAAATTGCGAGGCCTCGAGGGCTCGCTGAGAAGTTTCTTCTTCTCTTCCTCGGCCGTCTTCCTCTGCTCCTCCTTCTCTTCTTCCTCCCCCACCTCCTCCGTCTCCTCTTGCATATCCAAGATCCGAGAGGAACCCGAGGGGACGACGACGTGGTGCAGTCTGCTTAACCGTTCCTTTCGTGACTTTAATGTCTCGGCGAGGAACACGTTAGGGATGAGTTGTGCGAAAGCGGCCGCGATCGGAGATCGCTTAGCTGTCGGCGGAAACGAGGAGCCGTCGCTTCGTCTGGGCCTTTCGATGGCTCTCGGAAGCGATGAACACGTCGGGGAATCCGAGGAAGGAGTTGATGGGGATTGTGCCGCAAAGCTGTTGGCAAACTGGATAGCGATGGGAAAAATAAGCTCGTCCCTTTGATCGTTGGCGCGAAGGAACCCCTGTGCATATTTTATTTGAATGGTTCTGCATTATTACGATAATATTTCACAAAAATGGAGGCTAAAAATTACGAAACTTCACAAAATCGCTGTTCTTTAATACGTCGTAAAGATTTCGAACTGTAGAAACGTCCTAAATATTTCTTCCTATTTTTCTACCTTAATCGAAAGAGGACCGGCGATTTCTTGATTAAATAGAAAACGTTGTTAAATGAAAGGTGTTAGTGAGACATCTAACCAAAGTAAAATAGATCTCAATTATACGGAACTATTAAGAGAGAAAGATAGCAAAGATTATTATTTCTATCTTCGTGATGAATATTTGCTCGAGCGATTGTGACAGCGTAATCATGAAGTTATAAAAAAGAATAGACGCGCGAAGAAAGGCAGCTAATTGCAAAAGCGACGAGGCGCAACGGAGTACAAGAATGCGACCTGCACGTTACGGTAAAAGGCCCAAGATTAAAGTCCCAAGGAACTTCTGGCGAGTCAGCATTTTCTATGATACGCAATTTTCCTAGCCAACAATTTCTTTTTATTTTCACTTGTGCAAAAATACGCTACTATCGTCCGTTTAAAAAAAAAAAAAAAAAAAAAGAAAGTTGAGAGTTAATCTTTTATTTTCCACGAATAAATAACAACTGCCTTACAAACTACTCAGTTGAAAAGAAACATTGAGTGACGTGTAATTTTCTGTTACCTGTAAAAATCTGTACGGCAAAAAATTTGGCGAAACAGTGATCGTAACCTACGCTTTATATTCTCCGAGTCTTTGAAGAAGTTGATGACTTCTCGGTCATTGGTTTACGTCTTTCTTATATTTTTCCGCGGTCTTCCAGAACTATGCGGATACTCACCTTTACGAGCGGACGTATGCATTTGCGAGGGAGGCATCGCGGAGTTGTTCCTCCACGTAATACTGTATTGCGGCTTTACGCGCTGCCTTTTCCAGCGGCGATGGCGAGCGGCGCCTTTGTGTTCGACCACGCGTTTCGGTTGATATCCATCCGATATTGCCGTGCGGCAGCGTGAGCTCGGCGATGTAATCGATCGTTTCTCGCTTTACTCGAATCACGACGATTAAATCTTGCCGCTCACGCGGCGCTCGGCAGCGTCCGAAGTTGTTTCACAAGACGGCGATACAAATGCGTGCTCATTAAAATCGAACGTGAATTATACGTTCGATCGATTAGATGGGATTCGGCTCGGATCCAGGACAGCCATTGGCGAGATTTGTAATTTTCTAATTACGCGTATGGCATACATAATTTGAAGGAAGGACTATTAACTCTTAGTACATGATGATTTTCCGGTTCTTTATTACACACGATGGGTCGCTCTAGGGTTAATTTTCATTTCTACACGTGTACAAACATTATTAAGTGGCTCTTACGTATATTTACTTTAACATTTTTAGAAAGTATTTATAAAACTGTGTATTAAAAAAAAGAAAAGGATTTGGACCATTATTTAGTCAGATACTTTATTTTCAGTTCAACGTGTACTTAGTGCAGGAAAGTATCAGAAAAAGTAATTAAGCTGTACCTAAATATAGGTACCGGTGTAGAAAATTGTACCTAAGTATAGGTATAGATACCAGAGAAAAAAGTATCTACTCGTAAATACTTAAGCAACACTGTTTCTGGTTCAAAGAAAATTAATGCGTAGGACATGAATGACCTAATCGCATGCATTAAGGATTAATTACCAGATTTTATTTTTGAAATTGAACTCTTTCTTCCTCTAAAAGAAATAATTTCTAATTATAATATCCTACGTGTGCAATTTTAAAAAACGTTGAAGTATCTAAACATTTAGCTAGATATAGATTAAAAAATAATTTTGTCAAAATAATTATGTAGGCTGTTTAAGTATAATGAGAAATACTGAAAAAGTTTTAATAATCAAGCAACCAGCTTCTATTATTTGGGCGTCCTTATTATCCACATTATTTTAATCTAATAAAATTATTTTCAAGTTTGTATTTAACTAAATGATTAGATACTTTAGCCAAATCGTTCTTGCTTAATTAATAATCGTTATTAGAAATTGTATTTACTGCCGAAATTTTCATTTATCTTCCATATATTTGTTTTGTATAGGAGAAGCATCAATTTATATCCAATTTTCTTTCATTCTTCATCGTTTTAGAAGCTCAACTTTTTCCCTGCGCTCAACTTCTTTTCTATATTTTATTTCTTGTAATTTATTTTTCTTTCTTCGAAGACGTTAAGCTACGATCTATAGAATTATACATCCGCCACCCGCATCGAGACGACTCGCATGCTTCACTTCCGCGCTCTCGCGTTCATCCAGCGGCGCTGCGATGGCTCCTGATCCTTTATGTACACGAGCCAAGTCGATCTCTTTGACCACATAACGTAGGATGTAAAAAGGATCCCGCGCGCGGCGGCGGAATCCATCGTGGTCCCGAGTTTCGGATTTCGTCACAGTCCGCTTGCTGCGTGAACATGGATTGGACGCGGCCCGGTGTCGCCCGCTCGCGACTTCGTCCTATTTACTGATTATTCGCCGTGTCCTCCCCTATCGGGAATCCGTGAGAGGCCTCGCCGCCACCGCCGCCGCCGCCGTCGATGATTTCTCGGTGACCCTGGCAGCTGGTGCCGGTCCGTTGCAAATTCGTCCCTGGGACCCGATTTGAACGACTTGAGAATGGTCCCATCATGAACAACACTTCTGGGACTTCCCGTAGGTACCGAACGCCGATGATCGAAGAGATCCGTCGAGGGAATCGCGCCGGAATAAAACCCCGCGATCTTGTAACCGTGTCAGTACTCGAGGGAAAATCGCGAGAGAATGTTCGATCTTAAGAGTTCTCGAGAGTTTAAGATGACTCGGTAGATTTCTCGAAGCGAATATTGGATACACAGATTTCGGGCTTTTTTCTATCTTATACAAGTATGTCCGCTTCCATCAATGGCTCAATACATTAATTTTAATCTGGGATCAACTTACTCTTTTATCGTTTTCTTATTTTAAGAATTAATTCATTTTGAGAATTAGAAGAAGATGAAGTTGAACCGAGATTAAAGTTCATCTACATATATTGCTAGAAACGGGCAATAGTTTTCTATTCACATTATTGTTTTTGGAAGCCTTTCTCATGGAAGTCTTCTTTTGGCGTGTACGTTCCCGGATAAAAATAATATTTTAATAGGGAAAATATATGTTGGGAAAACATCGAGATGCATAATACGACAAAAAATTGAAGAATGACAAAACAGATGCTACGATAAAGATTTTGCTTAAGAAAAATCCTTGCTATAACCTTTTAGTATCTAGATAATATAATTGAAATCTTTAGCTGCCTTTAAGCTCAGTACCACTAATTCATGCCATTTCTTTTTTAAACTGTTTACTAACTGATCTCTGCAGCAGATTATATATTGTATATTGCCAGTTGGAAATCTTTTTCGGGGAGAAAAATGGATTATATTTCTTGGTATGTAGGACCAAACTTTATACAAATTTTTCAAAATATATTTGCGGCATTTTAAATATATACACGTTTACATTTGCAAAATTATTTTTTAATTAAATATTTCTCATATTAAAAAATATGCATAATATATTATAAAAATTTATTGATAACATTAATGACATATAAATACAATTTGTCATAAATAAAAGTATTTTTTAAAAGTATTTACTTATCAATTAAATTCAGAAAGTTAGTTTGAGATTTATGTTTTTTCCATTAATTATTGAGCTTTAAAAATACATTTTTTAAAAAAGTTCGTATATTAGAAGTAATTAAAGAGCAAATAAATTTGGTATTATTTTATACAGTCGAATTTATTTACAACTTCTTATTACTTTTTAAATAAAGATTAATTTCTTCGTCAAATTATTAGCAAAGAAAGTCACTCCGCACAATCCAAACAGGCATATCACGATGGATCAGCGTATTCAACAGCCGACTGATCCACGCGCGAACGCTTAACGAGGAATGTCGAATTCCCCGTGTCCACGTCTATATCATCGCCATAACCAAACGAAACTAATCCAGTTGGACCGTTTTAACTACCCTAACTAAAGCAACAAATGTGCGATGTTACCGTGTCAGAGTTTAACCATGGACGCTTCCACAGATTTTTCCCGCACGCACACTACCTCAATTCGCGCGTGTCTGCGTGCGTGTGTGCACAGCTTCCACGTAGTTCGCGCGAATGTCGAGGCGCAGGGTGGTCCTCCTTCTTGGCGACGAGCTTGCTTTTCAGGGGCTGAAAAGTGCGCCATGGCTCAGTCAGAACCGCTTTTTCAACCCTCGGCTTCTGCACGCTTAAATCATATTTGTACGCCTAATTCATACACAGGATTTAGGAACAGAGACCGGGGGGGGGAAGGGGGGAGAGGGGCAGAGGGGGAAGGGTAGCTCTCTTTTGACTCGGTCTTTAAACGACCAGCGCTGCGAGGCAAGACTTTACGCTTTCGTTACAGATTGTTGGATCTTGACACCGTAGTCTCTTGTCGACAATACTGCGCTCTACCGAAAAAGATGTGAGAAGAATATCGAACAAAGATAGGTAGCACTTTCTGTAATAATTAAAACAATAAAACGCTTGTTTCATGGATATTTAACTGATGCTTGAAATGCATGATTCACGCACTAACTTACACCACTTCTTATTGAATGACTAAATTATATTTACAAGTCATTATCGTTTCTTGCCACGACCACCAACGTCGAATCCGAATAAAGCTTAAATTTCCGAGTCCCCGGATATCAAGACATTCACAATCAGACATTCTAACAAATATACATTGGCGCTTTTTACCTGCACTACATTTATAATTATCTTACATTGAATACATTATTTGTAATTGTGTCTTTTATTTTCTTCCCTGGTTTTATTTAATTTTTGTGGTAGGGGAGGATTAGATGATATTAAATAATCGACTGTTATCGGTAAATTCATTCTTATCCGATATGATATCAGCAATATCCTCTATTCCTGATAATTGGTATTTCCTGATATCAAAATATCTTTAGCGAATGTGGATATGATATACATTATCATTTCCCAGCTTCT
Source organism: Trachymyrmex septentrionalis (assembly GCF_001594115.1). NCBI lineage: Eukaryota > Metazoa > Arthropoda > Insecta > Hymenoptera > Formicidae > Trachymyrmex > Trachymyrmex septentrionalis. The sequence goes on from NW_017304758.1 coordinate 1,101,556, forward strand.
ATATTTGTAGTTCTTATGCTAATCTTTAGTTTCCTTTTCCAGTTTATTTTTGTAACACGTTCTAATAATTGTTAGTACTGTGTTCTTTTTTGTGTGTTTCAGATTTAAGATATATAGTATGCTATTTATTTGTTAAAGAATTACTTACTGTTTTAATTATATTAATTGAATATTTCCATTGATATTGCATTTCTTTAAACTTGAGTGTCATTTTTTACTTTTAAGCGCCCTTTTGTTAGTAATATATAAATAAATATTTGTTATCTAAAATTTATTTAAAAGAATTTTCAATAATATTGGTTTTAGATATTTGAAAATAATTTGTAATTGCGAAAATTAATGAGATATTTGTAATATAAAAATTAAAGCATCTTTTAACATACATCTTATGTTTGTTAGACCACCTAAAAAGTTGTAAGCGATCATATACCTAACAAACTGTCAGCAAGCAAATTCACTCGAGTGGTATCCGAACTAAGAATATTATTACATTGAAAACGAAATCCCGTCAAAACATATTATACTATTGATAGTTTTGAGTTTTCTGATCTGCGCTTAGCTTTATTGGTAATGCCAAAAAATTCTAAAGATTTTTCGTAAACAAAACAAAGATCATCACAGTAGATACACAAAAAGCATGAATTCACGCTGATCTTATTTTACCTGTGAAACCCTTTTTCGAAAAAATACAGCATCACCTTTTACCGAAAGAGATTAGGGGTATATATATATAATACTTGTCAAAATTATAGTGACATGGGTTACAAGGCGCAGATTATGTGAAAGTAATTTCCGAAAGCTGAAAGCGCAAAAGGAGCGATTTCCGAGAATAACATAATTCTTATATTATAATTTAGTATAAAATTATTATTATATATACAAGGATAAATTTAAAAAATATTTATTTTTGTATATTCTAAAAATATTAATCCAAAAAATATATAACATTTTTCGTTAATTTATTTACTCTTTTGTATTTTGATTGCCATATCACCTGTTTGAATGACGCAAGTGTTCTGTTATTCATTTGCAGACAGTTTTATTTGTCCAATTAAGAAAGATTTTATTATAAGTATTTAAGACATTAAAAAAACAAATATAAATTAAATTAAGACAATTAAAACAATATACTGTATTTATTAAGTTCAGTGCCAAAATCAGCTTGCCCGTCAAAACGTTAAATTGTACAATCATAAATTAACAGTGATATGTATACCAATGAAATTACAGCTATTTCTCAAGTGTCAAAACCTGAATGAATCGCTACCGTATGCATTGAATTAACATGTTGTTCTACACGATTCTTAATGGTAGCGATATTGCTTTAAACGCGAATTAAATTAGCCCCGGCTCATAAGCCTAGAGATAGAGATCGAGCGCGCGACGGAACGCCCCAAGTGGACGCAGTTAGATAAAAAGACCGTTTGTGGTGTAATAACTGACGTAACCAATCTAATTTCACGTGAAGATCCGATCGGCGCCGCATAATTGACCTAATCAAATTCTTCGTCGCAGGTCGCCAGCCGAAAAGCGTAAAAGCATCGACGTCAACTGCGTAAGTAAGCATGTCATCACGCATTACGAACTTAGTTCTGCTCAAAAGACCTGGGAACCCTCTCCAATTCCCCTGAACCTCAGGCGCAAGTTAGAATCAGAAAATAACTGAGGATTTTTGAAGCAATTGAATCTATATAAGTACCACGCTGAGAAAAATGTTTGGTTGATTTAATTCGAATTCTTATTGAAAATGGACGAATCCGAATTTTTCATTAAATTTATTACAATTCTAGCTAACTGAAATTTTTATTGATGTAATCAAAATCTTCTATTCGTCTATTTTCAACCAGACATTTTTCTCAATGCAGGATTCGCATCGATATAATACATATATGCGTAAATAACATAACTTTAACATTTATCTGGATACGATATACAAAAACTCTCTAATATCTTGATATAAGAAGGTTAAGCAAACTAACTAGAAAGTTTACTTTGTAGTAACTAGTTATAATTGTTTTCTTTCCAAAAGAAACTATTATCATTACAAATTACCGATTGTGAAAAATAACACGTTGTAGTTACAATTAAAACGTCCTTATTTTTCAGTTACTCTAATTGTTAATTCTTTATAATTTTTTTGCATTGCTATTTTAAATACAAGGATCTTATACATTTTTAACATTTATAGATATTAAATTATTTTACTTATTATTATATTAAACATTATACGTCAGCTTATTTACAATAAATTAATATCCATATACACGCAATGAATCAAAATTATGGAATTACTATTTATTAAGAAGCGTTTACGTAATAAGAGCGGTATTCATAGTGCGTTCTTATTTTATTAAGTAACATCTTAAGATGATCGTATCAGAAAGCAGGGCACCGATCAGAATTATTCTGTTTTTTCTAGAAAACACAATAAAAATCTAGGAAATAATGGAATAATTCCGATCGGAATCTATTCTGACTTGTTTCCGTGATAGGTGCTCTCTGATTGGTTTACGACATCTTAAGACTGTATTTAAGATATAAGAATTGACTATAAATATATCGGCCTTAATACACAAATATATACAAAGATCTTAAAACATTGCGCCCAATGACGACTAAATTGATTTTCCACCAATTTCTGATTGGTGAGATTTTGACCTTTTTTATTAGTCATAAGACTTTGAACGACTGCACATCCATATAAGCGTTATACAGCCGGTCACAGAAAAGTTGCAACACTTTTTTTTCGATGGGCTGCGGAATGCAGCTTGCTTACCGAACAATTGGTTTTTGTTCATTGATTCACAAATAAGAAACAATCGCTTGGTAAATAGGCTGCATTCTAAAACCTATTAAAAAAAAGGTGTTGCTGTACGAGCGCCCCTATTTTTAAAAAGAAACATATAAAAAAACTAGGGAAATACTACAGTATACGTAACATATACTGTAGTATTTTTCTAGTTTTTCGTTTTCTTTTTTTTTTTCAAGAACAGAGGCTCTGGTATTCTTACATCATGTTCCGTATTCGTTGCTCAGTCTAGTTTAAATTCCAACGAGCAACGCACGTATCGCGGTAGGAACAGGACATTATTGTTCTGTTAGTTTCTCCAGTAACTACGTAGTCCACAGAAAAATCCTTCCGTTTTTTAAATAATGGAAGAGTAAGTATTTTCTCTCGCTAAGTCTATATTATTTTATATTAGACGCATTTAATAGAACGCAATAGTTTTGCATTTTATGATCTATCTGCTAAATGGTCCTAAATGTACGAGTATTATATTTAACGTCTCAACATATTTACTTATCGGTCGCCATAATTTTCAGCATACAAATGGTGTGTTCAGGGAAACAGTATTTGCATTATTCTATTTTTATTGTATATTTTACTCATATAAATTAAATAGTGTTAAATCAAAGCCCAATAGAGATCAGTCCATGAAGTGACTGAGATATGTGAATAAATAATTTTATTGCACACCAATATCTTGTGTTTGGCTCCAAAAGATATCACCTCATTTAACTGATTTATTTCACTCACTCTTTGAGTACATTAAATCTCAAACAAAGCGCGTATTGGTCAAAATAGCTGCCTCCAATATATCATTCTTATATAATATACATACGTAATAAATAGTATTACAACATAACAGACACTTTCGAAATACATGAAAACGCATACATTAGCACCAATATTATAAAAACGGTGTTCAACAGAATACTTAACATGATGTAAAACGTTACACAACAATTTCGTTCCGCTGAATGCACTCACTAGGTCTGTTTTTTTGTGACTGAATTAGTGTACGCTTTTGGAAAGGTGAGGTAGACAAATGTTTGATATTTGTCTAAAGCGAGAAAAAGTTCTAGAACAGTCTAGTGCAGGAACAGAAAACAGACCAACTGTTACAAATGAATTAAAAATGCAATGTCTGTAGTTATAATTGAGGGGACTAAAGGCATAATTCTATTTAGGCTCTTTTTTGGGCAATTAGTTTTTTTATGTAATATTGATCGTAATAAAGAAGATTTATAACATGTAACTTCTTAAAGACATAAATTCATTTAATATTGTATCCATTTATGTATAATAAAAAAAGTAGCAAGTTATTTTAATTTTTATTAATATCAAGATTTTATAATTAGGCCTTTATTCCGTCCATCCTCTTAATTGTTCTTAGGTCGAGCACATATTTTCGCAGTAAACAGTATTACAACTAATAATTTAACTGTTCACGCGCCTTCATCACCGCCAGTATCAATGCATAATAATTCACACGTTAACGCTGAACAAGCGCAAGTTGTCAGTCACGCTTTAAGTCAAGCAGATGTGATAACTGATGAGCAAACGCAACAAAACCGCTTAATTCGAACTGTATGTTAAGATTTATCAATAACTTCAAAATAGGATTATTAACAAGAAAAAGAGATTACACAAGATATATGAAAAGATTTTTAAACATAATAAAACATATATAAAATTATGTTATTTTTGAAAATGTTTCACAAATCAACCAATCGACAAATGCAAACGTTTTTCTGAACAAAATCTGTAGAAATCTGATTCTTTGAAAGATACAAATTCCGGTACAAAAGGTGAAACGAAAGACTAGACAGTTGAAGAAATTATAGAATTTAAATTATTTAGAAATCCATATTTGCCTTCTGAAATTTTTTAATTATTTTTGTCAATTTGGATTATAATCAACTAAGTTGCTTAGTGGTTTGGCGCTTATTTACTATAGTTTCTCGTAAACAGGAGAGAGCAAATAGAAAGACAATGTTTCTAAAATAATATTTTGTATCTTTCTTCTATTATAAGTTTGTTAATCTTATAACAGTTATATCAAAAAATCAATTAGACTTAAAACAATTTATAGACTTCTGGAATTGATATCAAGAATTCTTCGAGAAATTATAACAGTATGGCTGCGAATTGGAACGTAACAAAATCGAAATCGAGAACGAGAATAACTCGAACATAAGAGATAATAGTAGCATCATTTCTAATTAGATATATAATTTGCATTTAAAAATTACCGATGTTAATTTATTGATACATTTATGTTTCGATAGTATTATCTTTTTATGTAATGTTTTCCATTGCTTTGAATATTTGTGTTGGTTATAATCCATATAAATATAAAACTATCAATAACAGTAACGTTATGGTCATAATATTATGTTGTAAATTCGGACATATAATACATATAAACATCGCTTCATCGAACATGGAGTTCGCCAAGCGCCGCCATTTTTGCTCGCGACGAGGGGGCACACACCTTGATACCCCGTATGAGAACGACGCGGGTCTACGGGGGTCCTGGTTAGGGGACCTTAGACGTGTATACGCTGATCGCTTTGCAAAAGATCCATAAATGCGGCGTGATGCGCGACCAATCAACGCGGCGTGGCCAGCTGCCGTGTGGGTAATGCCGACCGAGGCGGCATGAAGCCCCGGTTCATTCATCAAAGCCCTGGTTACAGCAGCAGCAGCCCCCGAAAAACTCTCCCCCTTGATACTCTTCGATACTTTCACGTGCTCCCTCGGCGCCATTTCGAAATACGTTGAAACGCATTTCGACGAACAGGCCGAATCGAATGTTTCCTATCTGTTTCTAATAAAAATTTTATAATCTTTCGCAATTTCAATAAACTGATACGATCAAAAAATATATGGATTGTCATTTCTATTAAGAAATAGAAAGATAATTTCTATTTCTAGGGACATACCTCTATACTTTTGCATGCATCAGTGAACCAATGCTCCTTTCTCTTTCTTCAGCTATTATTAAGTGCTGTTTACTTTACGATTATACAAGCAGTCGCTGCCGGCAGAGAGGATTAGTAAACCTCCAACGTGACGCTCATAATGGATGCATCAGCAACAATCATTGTTAAAAAGTGTCATCTTGTATATCAATCGTGATGGTGAATCAGGGCAAGGGTCTCCGCGTATCAAAGATGTCCTTTCCGAACACTGTCGATTCGAAATCGTCGTTAAATTCGCAACACCATGATGCCGGTGCGGCTACGATGTATTCTCATAGTTCCTCCCCGACATGACTTCGCTAGGACGCGAAATAGGCGATCGTGCAACTGCTGCTCGCTTGCAGTCGCACGAACGGGCGGCACGCACGCACGCACGCAAGTATCCATCCCCCACGCGGGATTTGCACGGCTTTCATTGGCTCGGTTAAGTTTGATTAATCTATTCGGTCGTACCATTGTTCGAAACGCGACGGGCAATCTCATTGGTTGAAAAGGGCGGACGATGCACCGCACGGGGGGCTGCATTGCCATTAAGGGGGAGCAGCCATCATGTTCGCGTGAACTGGTTCTGTATGTTTTTCGCTTGTCCCATCTTACTTCCCCTTCGACGATAGCGGCACTTCGTTTGTGGAACAGAAACATAAACTACAAAAAGAAAGAAAGGAAAGTACAGCGACCAACTAATAGAAAATATGACTTTGATAAATAGTTGATTAGATTTTTATTATTAAATGAAGTAACAAAATCAACATTGCTGTATTTTTTAAATTATATCATAAGATGAGATAACTTTGGTTCAAAATTAGACGTAACTTTCATTTTTACATATGTGCTGGTATTATAAAAATTTGAATCAAAATGTCATCGTTTTTTAGAGCGAAAGTTATCCCAATTGGATCAAAGTTACTCTCTATTTTTTATTTCAAAAAAGGACTTATGAGATCCTCTTTAAAAATAATTAAATTGAAGTACAGTAATCAAATGTGTCGTTAATAAAAGATGATCTTATCGCAAAGGATATTCAGTATAATATCATACTACATATAATATATGTATACAATGATCTTTTTTTTTAATTGATCAACACGAATTGTAAATCTACGTCATAAGTACACAAGGAAGGATATTTTTATTATAAATCATTATTATTGCGTAAGTTCCAACAATTGCGTCAAAAAATTGAAGTAATAAATTAGTCCTAGAAGTTACGATTTCAAGACATGCATTAGAAAACGCTTTAGGCAATGACGTAAGGTATAGTTATGGCAAAGTGAAAGGATTTTGCATCATCGAAATATTAGCTCCTACTAGAAATTTCCGTAATATAGTTGTTTTATCTCTGAAACAGTTAGCTTTAGAGCGAGCTACGCCCGAGAAGCAATGCTCGGGGTGTCAGAAAACATTTTATTTTATCACATCGTTCTCTTTACTTAACAGAGCTGCACTCGATATTCGAAGTGTTAGGTAATACTATTGTAGTAATTGTGTATGTAATAATTGACGGTAATTACACAGAAATTTATAACATATTGTCCAGACTGCACTTCTCGCAGGAAAATCGCATTTGGCCGTTTTATGTCGCATAAAACAACTTTTATACTGTGAAAAATATATATATATCTCGGATATGCATCGCGGCGCATACAGGCCGAAGTCACGCGATGCACGCGCACGCACGGATTGACTGTAAGGACACCCTCAGCTAGATCTCCATCATCTAGGGTGCGGTTTGAATCTGGGAGGTCGTCACACTTATCAGCTTTACAGTTGCCCGTACATCTGTTCTAGTTATTACTGTTAGTTTATTGGAAAACGCAACTAAATAACTATAAAATAAATAAGATTTTAAGAAAAAGATTTGATAAAAAAAATATTGCCCTTTAAAATAATTTGTTATAAGATGTACTCGCCAACTTGTAACGTGCATTGCAATAATCATCCTTCATTGCGACGTTTAATTACCATACTTTATTTTAATTACTTTTAAAAAAGAATCTCACACAAAAGTACTTCCATTGAAATGAAAATTATTTCTTGTAAAAGAAAGTAACGTCAACTAACATAAACATTTTGTTCTTATTTTGATTAATAGACACAAATGACTGTAAATTGTATTCCGAATGAAAAGTTTATTGTTAAAATATGAATGCCAAGTTAGCATTGTATTATATGATGAAAGTTCTCACGAAAATACGTGACCACGCCGTATTTTTTGTACCAGTTCTTGACCTACCACATCGCTATTGGGGTCAGGGCAATTTTGAAGCAACAGATTGGGGGAAGATATTTGGTAGGATTGGCGACGAGAGAAAGGCAAGCGATGTTCAAAGGAGCCGCTCTTGAAGCAACCCCGTACCGCTCTTATGGGGGTTGGAACATGGGCGGGGATCATTGAATAGCGAATTACACACGGAGGCAGGCAAACGATACGTGAGGTCCAGGAAAATAACATGCGACATGACTCGGACTTTTAGATGACTGCGACAACAAAATTTCGATGTATTTCTTTTGTCATTTGATCATGTGCAAAATAAATTGATTTTGATGATAGTCGAAATAATGAAAAAGGTATTCCCTGGAAGAACACAGAATCACATTAAGATCAAGATGACATCAAGCAAGTCATTATAGAAAACGTCATGTCATTCGATACACTTTTGACGATAATTTTGTAATAAATTTTTCATATGATCATAATGCTTAAGTGATTTTTTACTTAAAAAATTGTTTATGTAAAATATTTACTATATTATAAAATTATTGTCAAAAATGTATCAAATGACATTATTACGGTTTTTCCTAAAATGATTACTTGATGTCATCTTGATTTCATTATGATTTTGTGTTCTACCTGAAATGAGAGATGATTATTAATTATATTTTTGGTATTACAAACATCATGATTAATAATTATAATTCAGATTATTACTTGACATATACTTTTTAAAATATATAAAAATATTGTATAATAATATATATTCTCCATCCATATTTAAAATTCTCTGCACACAAGATCGTATTCACAAGAAAAATTGGTATCAAATACAATTTTCTGTGTCTTTTTTGCCTTTCAAACTGTAAGTTTAAGAAACCATTTCAACACAATTGCAATTTGACAAAAAGAGTCTCAATATTATCGTTAGAAGAATAAATGTATAAAGTAGCGCGAATTCATAATATCAACGTTCCTAAATAAGTCAGGTATACTGAAATCGTAATTCCACATCTACGACATATTCGTAAACATGCTTGCTCAATAAGATACGAAGGGTTAAAGATAGAAGCCGGTAAGGGCGAATCGTTGTGCGGTGGTACTTTGTGCTGCAGGAACTTGGAGACCAGGCAGTACAAGAGAGAAAGAAAGAGGGAAAGAACGACCACCTACTTCGTCGACACAATGGGGCACAAATGCGTGGCGACAGGACCCGTAGATATACGGCAGGCTGATTGCTCGTTGTCACTGCGCGCCCGATTGTCGGCTCTTCGGGGCCCACCAAACCCCCCGCCGGTCGCGTACTGTCTCCTGACGACGGGCCCGTGATCAACGACGGGTTCGCGGGGGCGGCTGAAAACCGGGAGACAAGCCTGACGATTCGGGACCGATCGCGAATTATGCACGCTTCGCTTTTTAGGCCGGTCGTCTCTTTAAATACTGCCCAGTCTCGCAAAGTATGCAATAATAAAAGGAGAGAGATAACATCGTTTTAGATATGCAATAAATTCCAGTTAACAAATCTATTATCTGTTATACACCCACAAACTTTCAATCTCTTGTTCGATTATTAAATACAAAAAAATGATTTTATTAAAATATATAAAAATTTAGCTAAATACAGATCTGAAAATAATTTTGTTACACTACTAAAATATTATGTAGGACGCTCAAGTTGGTTGCTAGACTCAAAATTTTTGCAGTATTGCTTATTATTTGATTTTCCTACATAATTATTTTGATGGTCTAACAAAATTATTTTCAGATTTTGTATCTAGCCGAATTTTTCAGCTATTTTAGTAAAATTTTTTGTAAATTCAATAAAATTAAATATGCACTTACCTTGTTAGCGCAAATTTAGAGGATATTGATAAGATGATATTAACAGTATAATCAAAGAACACGACGAATTTTTCGCATAGTCCATTTATTTATATAACGTTGCATTATACAAATCGGA
>NW_017304758.1:1111596-1156135 GCF_001594115.1 Trachymyrmex septentrionalis
CGACTGTGATATAAGAATATCTTTATCAATAATTTTTCTACGATTTAATATGATCTACGCATAAATATGTACAGCTTATCTATCAAATATATGCGAATCATTCGTGAATATATATATAGCATTTGTATTATATTATTACTACAATAAGGCAATTCTAAGGCGGTAAAGCATCCGAGGCATCGCTGTTTCACAACTGCCAAGTGCTAATCACTCTAACGAATAAATCTTCATAATTACGACACTTCTCAGAAGTCGGTGAGCGGCTTACCTATGTACGACAAATGTGAGTTTAACTCTATCATAAATATGCAGTGTAATTTCGTCGTGGAAAAGCTTACATGTACCATCTATAAAGCGATTATAGGATATTTACAATTGCTTGTGTCTTATGCATAAATTACCGATTACATAATCATAAATAAAACAAATCTTTTCTCCAAATTTCGAAGACTATACAACATATTTTACATCTACTTCATCAGCAACCATTCAAGAAACGATATAGTTGTCGCCAAAAAAATATCTTTTGAGTTTCTAATAAAAGTAACAACATACAATAATAACGCAAATAATTATTTAATGTTAAAAGCTAAGACAAACGTATATTCTTATAAAGAACAGTTTAACAATCAGCAATCTTTTCAAAACGCGTGCAAATTTTACCAATTCAAAAATCGAGCCTTAAAAAAAAAACAAAATAAATAACAGTAACAATTTCTTAAACCATCTTCTTCCTGTAATTGCATACAAGTCGATGTGCGATCGTTCCTCGCGCGATTAAATTCAGTGAACTCTTCCGCAAACCTGAGAATCGATGCTGCCCAAGTACGGATATCCGCTCTTCGCCTCGCTAGGGCTGTGCGGAGTCACGTGGGGCGCCATCCCCGTCGAGACTGGTACTCCGGAGGAGGATGCACCACCTTGCACCATGCAGGCGCTCATGTTGGACCCAGTCGGGCTGACGCTGCCCCCCAGACTGCCCAGATTGAGATTGGTGGAAGTCAGATTGGAGGCAAGGTTGCTGCTGCCGTAATGGGAGGCGTTGAACAATCTGCAACAGACAAGATCGAAGGTCTGCTTACAAGGAAGTAAACGGCGACAATAATTTATAGTATTATGTAATATTATGAAACTTCTACATTCCTCTGTCTCGTATTAACGTGATATTAAAAAAAAAAAAAAAAAACAAACATTCTCTGAGCAATACAAATCACATAAATAAGAAAAAGGAAAAAATATAAATGAGAAAATGTCATTAGAATTTTATTAATTGCTATTATTAACAATGTAAAAGTATTCAACTTTCAATCTTAATTTTAGAAAGGCCTGGGAAAGATTCTTTTATTAAAATTATAAATATAATATTGTGAATATAATGTAACAATTATGACGAGCTTATTAAATATTGATGGAAAAGGAGATAGATATTCTCTCACGAACGGCATATATCAATCGGCAGTTAAAGGGAATATATTACTCGCCAATATTCGTAATTATATCTCCGTTCGACATCTTGAATATAAATTAACTATTGTACGTGCGCATATGTACGGACACGTGGGGAATAAGCGATACGATGAAATGAGTCGCACAATGGTGAAAGGTGTCCACATGCGGTAATACGAAAATGAAATTCCGGCGTGTTCTCTCAACGTGGTTACTGCCGTTTGCAAGGCGATACGGCACTCACACATGCTCTGCGAATCGGTTAGGGCGTGTCGAGGGCGGCAGCGGCCGATTTCCAAACACCGTCGCGGCCCTTTGAGCATTCTGATACACTACCATGATTAAGGATCTCAGATCATTGTCCCTTGAGTGGTAAACCTTCGCCGTTGCTTTTATTACAATATTCTTATTCTTTAAGCTTAAAAAAATAACTATAGTTATTTTATACCTGACAGAAGTATGGGAAGACTAGCTTCTTCAGTCTTTATCCTTGGAGTTTTAGAGAAACAGATTCATATGGACTCTTGATGATATAAATAATGTCTTGAAAAATACATAAAATTAACAAGTTGGTGATATATTTTAAAAAAACATGTTAGGAAAAAAGTTATGAAAAATAAAATTAGACAAAATTCAAAGGTACAAGAAATCAATTCTTAATTAAAATAAACTTGAAACGCGTATCGATATTTTGAGACGATTATAGCATACGATTGTAAAACGAAGTCGGCCCTTTGACCGTTTCGCCATGACGCTTAAGCACCTTAAATCCCGTCGGTGCCAGGCCTAGTTCGCACTATAACTTTATTTCTTTCCCCCTTTTTTTATTTAGAAGGTAGCGCGACGTTTCTGGCGGAAGCCGCGCGATTTATCGACCATACTCCGCCCTACGAATCTATTTTCGTACAGAAGAATGTCTCTCCTTCTCTGCTCACAAATCAAATTTTTTTTCTATAGTCACGTTAACGAATTCTTAAGAATTTAGTGGCAACCAAAATTTACAGCGCGCGATTCTTCGGAATTAAAATCGGCCGTCAAATAAAATATGGTACCTATATTAAATATTTTCTCGAGGTAAACCGATTTTGATTATATCATTTAAAAAATTTAGAAAATTCATAAATTCCGTTCTATAATCTTTAATTTTTGATTTTTATATTAATCCTCTTTTGATTTTTTTTATTAGAATCAAAATAATTCATTATTTCTAGAGTCTTGCTAATATCTTCTAGCTAGCTAAGTGCTATTTGAATTATTTTCGAGTATCTAAACTTGTGTTTTTCTCTTGACCAAAAAACATCATTAGAGCGAAATTTAAGATTTTTTCTGACGTCTTGGGACAGTTTCTTAGTCGAAGGTACATTGATATTTCCGGGTAGCGAGATTTGTTTTCTTCTCGGATGGAATGCATCGCTAACATGACTCATAGCCATTTCACGAGGTTCTGCGCTTGTCTAAAGGTGAAACGGCAAAAACGGCGACAACCATCGACAGCAACGAATTCGCTCGAACTTGAGAGAACCAAGCTACGAAGAGCGACCCCCCATGAGGTAGGCTGACGCTCCACCGGGGGTCCATGAGTATTATCCCGGATGTTTAAGACCGGCGAAGCTTCGCTTTGTGCACCACGTGATGGCTCGGCACAGTGAACCAGTCCACTGTTGTACAAGGCCCAAAGGGGCCCAAGTGAGACAGTAAGCCCGGAACATCGCCGCGAGAAAGAAGCGCGCGCGGCAACGCGCGGAGATAAAGACGGCGAAGCCAGGGTGTTTCGAACAATTAATTCAGCCATTGTGGCGTAATAACAGGTTGCTCCGGTGGCCGGGTTGCTACAGTGTGTTGTTACACGCCGAGCGGAAGAGCCGATTCACTTGAATCAGAGAGATAGAGCGAGAGCGAGAGCGAGAGAGAGAAAGCGAGAGAGCGAGAGAGAGAGAGAGAGAGAGAGAGAGAGAGAGAGAGAGAAGAAGAAGAAGAGACAGAAAGCACGGAGTATGAGGAAGCGAGAGAAAGAGAACCAATGGGGCCCTGCCGACACGTTTTCTGTGTGGTCCTCAATTATGTTGCTTCTTGGGCCTCCGTAATGAAACGCTACCGGCTAATAATCCAACCCGGGTCTTGATCCTTCGACGCAGGGTGTATGTACCTGTGTCGTGATCCAGCTTTAACCGATCGCGGCAGCGCCGCGAGGTAGCAACGATCGATCGCGGATAATCGTTGCGGGGGTGTCTCGTCACGGACGAGAGGTATCGCGTTCGATTACGTATCCACGTGACTTCAAATTTCGGAAAACGAATATTTATAGAATTTTATGAGCTTGTAATAAGATCAAAAATAGTGAAATTAAATTCGATTTGAAATAAAAATTTTTGTGTAGAATTATTCATCAAGATCTGAGGAATAGAATTGCAAGTACCTAATGATGATTAAATTTCCATATTAGAAAAAAAAAAACGCTATTCGAAAAATCTGAATATAATGAAATAAAAAATCCTGTATGAAAAAAGTGCATAATATAAAAGAAAGATCTATAAACGAAAAACCGATTGTTGAAATCAGCAATGATTCCTGATAGTACATTATACTGTTCACGCGATTTTCTTTCTGTCCAGCTAATTTACAAAATGAACATTTTGACAAACGTAATGCATCAGTTGCTAAAACTTACCCATAATTGTCCGGAGTCGCCCGCGGCCATTGCTGCTGCGCCGCGTAGTAGTTCTCCCCGTAGTTGTAATGCTGAGAATAGCCGGCGGTGGTTGCTGCAGCGGCAGCAACGCTCGCCTGCCCGTAGCTCTGATAGCTCTCTGCACCATTACCGTAGTGCTGAGTTTGGAAGGGTAGACTCATGTTGAAGGCGTTCAGCTGTTGACTGTTCAGCTGTTTGCGAAGCCTGGCACGCCTGTTGCTGAACCAAACTTGCACTCGAGCTTCCGTTAACTTTGTTCTGCGAAAAAAGAGCATCCAAAAATATCAGTAAAAATACAAATCGCAAATGTATAGTTTATGCTAACCACAAAGTCTACAGCATTATAATTTTTTGCAATTTCTTGCCATGTGTAATCTTAATCACAAATTATAATAATTTATTCCATTTAACATACAATTTTATATAGTAAAGATAATTGACGTAATTAAATATACTGATTTAATATTACACGAATACAATTTTTGTATATGTAATTTTTTATAAAAAAGAACTCCTAAGAAACTTACTTTTGTGCAAGTTCCTCTCTGGTGTATACATCAGGATATTGCGTCCGATGAAAAGCTGCTTCCAATTGTTCCAATTGTTCGCCGGTGAAGGTAGTCCTGCTTCTACGTTGTTTCCTCTTCAGCGCGAGGCCAGGCTCGCTTTCCGTGTCGGAGTCGTCACCGCTACTTCCAGCTGAACATAACAAAGACCGCGCCATTTAAATACGCAACTTTAATTGTTTTCCAACAAGGTACATAGACTACACAAATGACACTCTGTCCAACACAAAGTGTTCCAACTGTGACACAATATTACAATATGCTTGACACTGTAAAAAGCTAAGAGCGTGTAAAATATATCAATGTTACTAACTTTTCAAAAAATTATTTGACCATGCTTATAATTATATTTATAATAAAATCATTAAAAACCGTTAATCTTGAAAGATTTACAATTTAATTCTAAATTAAAATTATAAGTCTTAGATAGAGTGATAGATATGCTAAATCCTCGTTATAAAAATAAAAATAAAGGACTGTAATGGATTCTGATGTGTTACATTATAAAATTAAACTTTCAACAAGTACTTTACACGGTGTAATACAAAGTAAAACAGCGTGTTCTAGCTGGAAAACAGCTTTTGTCATTAAATATTCACTTTAGGGATTTACATATCAATTAATTATTAACGCACTTGTCGCAGGAATAAATAAAATCATAGCGTTAATGGCATCGTCTCTGCACGATGTAGCCAATAGCAAATCTTTTCTTCCACCATTCCACAAATAAATTAAATAAATGTTTTAAATGAATATAGACACATTTGCTGAGAATGATTACAAAAGACAGTTATATAGTTTCGTCGAAAACTTGCAAAAATTTATTGTTAATACTCGGCAATTTTTCTGTAATTGTACAAATTCAACACATTAACAAAAATGCGAATATTCTACTCGTACATTAAAACATCATCGACAGTTTCCGAGAGGAGAAACGCAAGCGTGCGTTCCTTAATAGCGGCGAGAGTATCTCTCGGTCCAGCACGTGCTGCACGTCAGATACCGAAGATAGGAAGCGAGTCGTTCACGCCCACAGTTCACACGCCGGTCTCAGCAACCCACTATTAAGACCCTTCTGATTACAGCCATGCCCAGCCGAACCTATACTAAACTAAAACACCGGAGAAATTAGGGTCCGCCGCGAAGAAATTAAGTTCTTTGACATGTCCCGTCCCACCAGAGCTAAACGAAAGCCCGTTTCGAAAAGGAATCGTTGCCTGCCTCCACGAGACACTATTTATGGAATTTCGAGTTTGATTTGTAACCCCTTCTCGGACCTAATTTGTTCTCCACGGTTTGTCCCTGTTACGCTGACTTCAACAACTACATCGATAACGTCGAGTTATACGAGTAACTCCGTCCGACTTGATATAAATGAATAATTTAATATTTAATATATTTTACATTTCAAAAATTGCATTTATAAAGTTTATCAATTATTTATTATTACTATTTATAGACATTTAATACTTTCTTTCTATAAGTGCACAGTTTTACACAAATGGGGAATATTTCTGATTAGCATACAATATTTAATTTCTCTGAACATATATCGACATAGTGTCAGAGATCTTATACGTCTCTTTTTATAACTGTACTCCGTAATTTACAGACTTATTCTCGGATTAAGCTCAACCGACGGGAATAAACGTCTAAATCAATAGCACCTGCGCGAACATCACCCAGAATTTGAGAACACGAAGCGCATGGCGGTTCCTGCCAGATTAAAGACTGCCGCGCGCTCGTAAATCGTCGCGAGGGTTTCAGGTGCATGCCCAACAATTTTTCGAGATTCTAACGCTTTTCACGTACTATCAGCGCCTGCCAATACTTCATGAATCTGAGAATATACATATAAAAAAAAGATAGCAACCACCTGTATAGGGTGGTTTCTATAAAATAAATTTAAAATTATTCTCAAATTTATTAGCATAAGCTATTAAATTTGAATATCAAATTTGTCTTAAGAAAAAAATCTTGGTATCTTTATATTAAAATACGTCGTAAATATGAATAAATTATCTTTATGTATTTTTTAATGATATGAAGACGGAAAACGTTATTATTTTAGAAAAAAATTATAAATGAAAAGAACAGTTTTTTGCTGAAGTATCTAAAAATTTAACTATGAATATTGAAATAATTTTGTTGGACCATCAAAATAATTAGATAGGACGCTGAAACAACAAACTGATTGCTAGAATGTAAAATTTATTACAGCATTACTCATCATGCTTGAAAGTTCTACATAAATTATTTTGATAGTATATCTAGCTAAATTTTTAGATACTTCAGCAAAACTTTTCTTTCCGTGTATAAGGAAGAAATAATTTTTGCAGGAGATTGCAGCAGTTCGTAATGGGACCGTTTACTATTAAAAGGCTTCTATATCTTTTAAACTGAGAGCAGTGTTACAATCGCGAAACGTCGCGATTTGCTGGGAAACATCGAAGTAAACATCGGTGAGAAAGATTGCGATGCTAAACAATTACTATCGGAGAAATGACCGGAGCGGCTAGGCGATCGCTGGAGTTGCGGACGCGGTGAACGGCGAAGGTCTCAATCACGAGTCTGCCCCGCAGTAAGAGCATCTAAATCAATAGAGGGTGCCGTTGCGTTCCGCGAACAAAACGGCGGGTACAGGGTGTGTTGTTGGCGGTTTGTAAGATTAGAGGCAGGCGGCCGGGTATACGAAGCCGAGGAAGACCACACGCCGCGGTTGGTGCCGCGTAGGTATATACTATATATATATGCGCGCGGGTCCATCCGTCCTCCTTGCACCGTTGTGGAATCCACGCCATCTCCTCGTCTTGTTCCTCAGGTTCGACTGCTCTTGCTCCTCTTAGTCATTTCATCCGATTTCTTCTCTTTCACGTTCCTCCGATTCTGCTCCACCTGACTTCCTCCTTCTCTGCATGAGCTACGCCCGGATCTGTCTCTCTCTCTCTCTCTCTCTCTCTCTCTCTCTCTCTTGTCGCCCCGCACGATCGTTCCTCCCGATTTCTTTGACGGAGAGACAGACCGCGGGGTTATTTATCGCGCGTGTTCTTGGCTACCGGAACCGCCGGGTGATCTTGCATTCTGGGACTGACATGCCGGCGAGGGGAGAAAGGTGCACGGAAGATGAATGGACGCGAGACGAAATGATTGAAGTGTGTATTTGTGAGACCTTTTAAGTTCCCTCGCGTTGATTGCATCGTGCATCCGATCTACTAGATTGTTTGCTATTTCTCATTTCGTCGCTATTTAACGACTTTGTATTTAACCATTCATTTAACTTCTACTGTTTTCTTCTTGAGAGAAGTAATTAATACACATATATGTGACAAAAGAATATATTTATAGAAAATTAAATTGTGTGCGTATGCCTGTGTGCTTATATCAAACGCTAAGTATTCTTGTAAAGAGAGAAATATCAGGAAGACATCCTTATCCGTATTCTGTTACTTGACTATGATGATGTGTTATTATCGCATTAGTGCATCAATCGCTCATGTTATCTCGCTCTTTCTCCTCGTTCTCCAATCCACGTCCGCGTCATAAGCCGATCCAATACATCGCCGACTTCAGTGCTAAACCATCACGCTGCGATTGAATAAAAAGAACGAAGGTTCTACGTCCGAGGTGTGCATTCAAAAAGACTTCGTCCCTGCTTCTTCTTCCTCTTCTTCGTCTCCGTATCCTTTCCTTTCGCGGCGGTGCATTAGCGGCGGGAACAGCGCCTGACTTTCTTCTTGTTCCTCCCCTTTGTTCGAATCATAATACATAATTTACCCGGCCTGCAAACGCGGCGAACCCAATAAAGATCTATGCGTCTTCCTCCAGGACTTTTATTGAAGTATTCATAATTGAATCGCTACCTTCGGGGCAATTTTATCTCAATGTCGCGACTTATTAACGATTCTTTGCGTAAAATATATCGGCGATAAATAATCGATCGCTTTATTTAGAATATATAGAATTGTCTTTATGATGAAAAGCACCCGGAACCATTTCACTGAAATTATACCTTTCGGCTAAATACAGGTTTGAAATTAATTCTGTTGAATCAAAATAATTGTGTGAATCATTCAAACTAGTTACTAGAATGTCAAAACATTTTGCAGTTTATTATTTGAATGTCTTAACATAATTATTTTGATGGGCCGGCAAAATTATTTTCAGATCTGTAGTTCATCTAAAGTATCTAAAAATTTAACTACATATAATATCTGAAATATAATTATGTTGGATCATTATAAAATAATTCTGTAGAAAACGTACAGACTCATTGCTAGAATGTCAAAACTTTCTGCAGCATTGCCCATCTGTGTCTATCTAAATTGTTAGATATTTCAGCAAACCGTCCTTTCCGTATTCCTATTATTTCAATATTAGTCAGCTGCTTTAATTCTCATTTGACTCTCGTTAAATCACGTAATATTTATTTGCAATGAAAATATTTCCAACGAATAATATGAATAATATCAAGAAGATGAAAGTCGCTTTCACAACAGCGCAAAAAGGTTGTTCAATGCGACAGGAAGCAACAGGTCGAGCACCATCCGTGAGTCGTTGCGCGAAGTTGCAATCTCGGGCATACGTCTAATCAAAACTAAATCTTCCCGACAAGGTAATAAACTCGACACATCTACGCGCCACGGGACGCCTAATATTTCTTCGCACCCCTTACCGCCAGTGATAAATAAAAAAGAAAGGAATTCCCCTTTACGTTTCGCCGACCGGACCTATATTTCTACCAATCCCCAGCGTGGCCACGAAACTGCTGGATACTTCAATAAGTAGAACTCGTACATATCTCGAGGCTCATGTTCAACACGTTCAACACGAATGTGCGAAATAAACGAAATACAAATGATAACGTCGCGAAAAGTATCCACAGTAATAATTACATCCCTTGGTGCGATCGGTAATTGAATCTCTTATTACTTCCATATATGAGCTCGTAGTTATAAGCACGTTAAAAATTTTCGACTTTAAAGACTGCACGGAAAAGGATAACGACTTCCTTTCGTATTACGCATATGGGAAAAGTGTCGAATAGCATTTCAGATCGGGCACTTTGAATACATGGGCTACAAACGGTTGATCGTCGCGGCCGCCTTGCTTCAATTAACTTAGCACACGACTACGCTATAATTACGCTTATTGCTCGATTAACCCCGGGCACTTCATTTGCGTCCGCCCGGTGGTTTATGCAGTGTTAAAACGACGATACGTATTGCGTATAGTTAAACTTTGAAAATATATTTTTCGATGGTGAGCAGCACATCGTGTAGGAAATCTTAATAGTCTCGGCAGATCGTATCGCGATAATCATAAATGTTACTCATAACACTCACCAAGAATACCATCGATAGAGTGATTTCTGCGTAGGTCATCACCGGGACGTGTCTGATTGGCTGGTCCACGTAGAAGTCTGGTGATACTGGATACGGAAGGTGCCGATGCTTTGTCGCAGACTCCGTCCTGCTGGCAGAACCGCGTTGGACTAGTTAGCATACTTTTTCTTTTCATTGGTTTTTCTTTCGCGATTTAAATGACGTTGTACATTTTTCAACAATTTATATAATATTATATTATGAAGATACACATTTAAAAATGTTAGAAACAAAAAGCAACGTATACTTTAGATATCCCTATATTTTTAAATTACTTTTAACGCGTATCTCTGTCATTTACTTTAGAATTTGCACGGCTCCGTTTATTTATATAAAAAAAAGAAAAATGTTACATAACACTATGTCTTCATCCCTCGGTGTCACTCTCTAGTGTGCATGTCATAATTTTCTTTTATTTTGTATCCCTGATAGAAATGTATGCAGTTTTCTAGATACCCATCTAGTTATTATCTAGTATTACTGTATTCTCATTAGCTGTAACAATTGCGTAGGAAATGAATAAGAATTTGATAGAGTTTTATTCAGTGCTTAAAGCAGTTTCTCTAGTAAAAATATGTGCAATTTATGTGTATGCGTGCACGTGTGTAGACACCTGCTCAGTTGTTGTCTAGTATATCAATAGATTAGATATTAGTTAAAATATTGCGTAGTCTATTTATTATCCTATTTTCGTTCAGTAAACGTGTCTCGCATATTTTTTGTGCACACTAATTGCAAGTAAAATGTTACATCTTGATTGGGAGTCTAAATAATTTCTATTCTCGATTACTACACAAAAAATTAATATATAACTGTCCAGTAACTACTTAGAAAGTGCATAACGTTTCTACCAGGGATGCTATAATTTTTTTATTTTTAAAGATACATACATTTCTTTGTCACCGTTATATTTGTTAATGTCTGACGTTTTAGTTGGAAAAAAAATTGTACAATATGTTCACTTTTATACGATATTTTTCATAATATATAGCATGGCACCGAAAGATGTTTCTTCTTCTATGATTTGAAAAAAAATGACAAGTATAATGGCTGGTATCAACGGACCTTTATCAATTTTTCGCGTATCTCCCAGCTAAAAATTCCAGGATTCTGCCGCCTAAGATCTTCAATCCTCGCCTCGACTTCCGGCGTGGCGACTCGCGGTTTGCTGCCGCCAATCACACCGGGTCTTATCGATCCCGTTTCTTGATACCGATTCAGAATCTTCGAGACGCAGCCATGTGACACCCTGAGCTGTCTCGATATGACGCATGGCCTGACGCCGGCCGCTGCCATCTCAACGATCTTCAAACGGATATGGTTCGGTAATGGACGGCCGTTGATGAATACACCACCTAGCTGGTTCACGCGACCCTGTCCTGCAAATGTAATAACACAGAACCGTTTACCATAATGGCACGTCATGTTGTCTGGTACATCTATTTCCACGGTACGAGAACGACGGGTCATACATGATTATTTAATAATAACGGAATGGGCAAAAGACCGTCACGCAAATTTCGGTGTCGGAGACATCAAAGACGGATGACGATGTAGATCGAAAATCGCTATTTTAAAAGGCGTAATTTTCCGGCGCGAGAAGTACAGAAAACGCAACATAGATTTCTACGGACTGTTTCTTACGAAGCAATTATCGGCATGTACCGATGACAATATTCGAAACTATGTGTATGCAGTTAAATACATTGTATCTCGTGAGACGAGAAGAAAACACTACCGTGCGCTGGATAGTAACGAAGCTGAGGAAAAATAGTGTGTTTTCTCGGCGCCGTGGTATTATACAATGCAGCACGGCGCAAGTGGCGTGACCATTTTTCTAAATGAGAATAAACGGATCCGCGTACAAAAGTGACGGAGGCGAAGAAGAACAGAGATTCAACTTGCGCAAAAGAGGGCCGCTTAGCAGACAAAGCGCGGCGACACGCGAGGTGCCGCTCAAACACCGCTAATTACCGGTAATTAGCCTACCTTCCCCTCCCCCTCCCTTCCACGACATCCCCTTAATTAACTTAATTATAATCACGAAGTCAAACAAACGGCGTTACACGCAATGGGCAAAGCGGTCCTGGCTGGCAAAGGGGGATAAAGAAGCGGAAGATGAGATGCGCGTGTGGATGTGTGGTGGCTCTTACGACGATGTGCGCCACGAACGTGGACCTCGCGTGCTTCAGAAAACCACGAAAGAGGGCCGCGTCACGAGTTACGGTCCTGGTTTTGCACGGATAGTAAAAGCCATGGACGAGGGGACAAGAGGGAACGTCGAAGTGGCTTTAAAAGCCTGGGGAAGCCTTTAAAAGCGCTCTCTCTTTCGCGCGCGAGGACAATAGAGGAAGTCCTCGACGGACAACCGGAGGCACGGCCATATCCTACGTGTTTGTAGTTATTTACATAAAGGAAGGCTTTGCATAAGAGAAAAGACGCACTTATGCGCGTCTGCTCTCGCGGATGCTGCATGCGATGCTCCGGATCGGAGCTGTGATGTTCTCCACACAGCGAAGATGCTGCAACCTAAATGGTAAATCCAAATGTGCGTATTGCTTGTACATTCTTTATAATAAAACATCTATTTCTTAATATATTACACTGTTAATTTATACGTATACTTCTGTGTGCTACTCGATTATTTCTTTAAATTCCGTACAACTCATCTCTTCTGGAAGTAATATTCGAACTGTATCTAGATACTTTATACTTCTCTTTAGAACGTTCGACGACTTAAAATTATTCAAGAGCAACGAGAAAGAGTTATCGCGGCAGGTTTTAGTGGCGAAAACTAGTGGAGCTTGCGGTGCGGATTGCGAATCCCCGACAATCCAAACATTTTCACGATCGCATCGGGGACCAGCGGCGCACGCTGGCGCAGCGCCAGTTCGTGATATATTCTCAGCTGGCTACCTGCTGCGAGAAGCGCGGGGTCTAAGGAGTCCGCTAATTACCACGGCGTAATTCAAAAGACGACCCCCTTCCCGGGCGCGTCGAGCTCTCCGGCACAAAAGTAGTCCCGTTTCGTCGTTCATCACGGGCCCAGAGATTTACATCCCCCTCCGTTCCCCTCCGCCACTCCGCGCAGCCTCCTGCTGCCTCCCCCTGCCCTCTCTGAGACCCTCTCGTGCTCTCAGTAAGGACATATCCGCGAGTGCGTGCAACGCACACACTCCCACACACACCGGTCGTGCCGATGTGTATAGGCCGGGTTACGGTCCCGCCGGACACCTCTCCGGTGTATGACGTCAGTCAGGCCGCGGGGCCCGACGGGATTACAGGCAAGATCAAAAGGCGCCGACCGCCGCCGCCGCCGCCGCCGCCGACTATGACGACGACGACGAGCTTTCGATGCGAAACGCGTGATATTCGTGAATTTCTGAAAAAATGCATAAACTGACTAGGGATCGAAGTCGACCAGTAGCGAAGTATTAAATAAATATTTAGTAATTAGTCGAGAAACGCTGTTAATGAAATACCTCTTGAGTTAAGTAACATTTTGATATTTTTAACTTTTATCTGTATTGAAATGTAAATCAATCCATTTCGTGGTGGTTAGTTTCACAGTAAATATCGTTCATATTAACGTATGT
This sequence comes from Trachymyrmex septentrionalis, assembly GCF_001594115.1. Classification (NCBI taxonomy): domain Eukaryota; kingdom Metazoa; phylum Arthropoda; class Insecta; order Hymenoptera; family Formicidae; genus Trachymyrmex; species Trachymyrmex septentrionalis. Next base: position 1,125,275 of record NW_017304758.1, read on the forward strand.
ACTTAGTAAATAAATTAAATTTGAGTCAAATTAAAGACATTTCTTTGAATTAAATTATATTTAAGTTTTAGTTAAATTAACATCAAATTAGGCAGAAATAATAGCGACTTATAGGGACAATTAAAAATAAATAATAATAAATAGGTATAATGAAATAGGTAAAAAATAAATAGATATAATTGACATTTCGATTTTAACAGTGAAAGCTAAAGAGAACGTGAAGGCATAGAAATTGTCGCAATTGATAGAAATAGGAGAAGATGCGGCCTCAGTATATAGGCCAGAGTAATTTCTCAGAAAAGAAAAAAAGAAATTGAAGCATTTTCTTTCATCTTGGCAATAATTGGCACTAATTCCAATGAAAGGAAAATACGAGAAAGATAATTGAAGACAGATCTAATATCAATTTTCCCATCGAGATCCCCGTCTGCGATTACGAAAAACGGCTAGGAAAATCCGTACGATCTATTCGTCGCACGTGCAATACTTAGACGTATGCATTACTACGCATGCATATGCATCGCGCTGCGATCATTGCATTCTCGCGCGAGGCTCGCTTTAAGAGCTCCAGCGTTCGTAACTCGAGTCACGGAATCGAAAGTTGAATGTTACCGCCCGTGCGAGCAGGCCCTTTACTCGCGTTTTTGTTCCCTATTTGCCGATGAATATTGTTCGACGCATTCTTGCGGAACGCGCCGCCGCTACGTGCGTTCGCAGATTTTCCCACTGCGTCTCGCGCGATTAGTCCCGGTATCGATTGCAAAAGCCCGAGTGTCTATTCTCTTCGATCGGAAATCGAAGTGATTTGTACACATGTCCGTGGAATCTACGAGCCTTTGTCTCGATTCTAAAACATGGTAAAAACGCGTTCGATAATGGAAACTGAAAGTGAACAAAAAGATGAGGACGTTTGAACTATATAAAAAAAAAAAGAAGAGATCCTTTTCTTCTTTTTTAAATGCCATGGCATTAAGTTTGGTTGTAACAAAACGATTTTCTCGGGAGGACAATTTAATCCAAGCAGCTGGTGAATGATTTATGTCCTCGCGTAATTTATTATGGTAGAATCGCGGTGGAATCATTTTCGCGAGACTCGTATGGTTCTCTCGTATGATGGACCACCCTGTGGTCGGATGAGACCGTATGGTAAAACGGTCGAAAGAAATAATTTCCAGCATGAATTATTGATAACGGGCGATTGATTGTTCAGCGATCAAGACTTAATGTCCATGATCCGCGTGCGGACGTGACGAGATAGCGGGGAGGACCCGTGTCTGATTTGAATTCGCCCGACGAAGCGTCGCGCATCGTTAATTTTTACCTGCGAGGCAGCGGCGGCCTCGTCGGGCCGAGGGTGCTCTTAGACACGGAGGTGCTTAGAGAATTCCGAAATAATTGCGACATACGTCGCCGGCCGTTCATTATCCGCGTGTCGTGAGACGTCAATTAACCCTTTTTCTTCCTCGGATCGGTCTCGATAAATTATTACGTGCGAAGAGTTGACGTACACTGTATTTTGTGGCCGCGACACTACCGCGGTTCACGAGCCGCGAGCTGTGCAATTATGCTCTCTATAAGACTTTTCTTTATGATAATCCCTTGTGCCCCTTATCGCTCTTAAGCAGTAATAACAACGTGTTATCTGGGTATTAATTGAATCTCATTAAGGGATCGCATCAAGGTATGCGATCGCTCCAATTTTCGCGTGATGAAGTATACGGAACGTCTCACGGCCCGCAAGAATTACAGGATGCGATCGCTAAATTTGTTATTCGAGGCTTTTAACTGTAACTGATCATCATCCAATTACGACACAGAGCCTCCCGGAGTCGTTTCGATCGCGCATCGTTTCATCTGGCGTTCCTGATTATCGATGAGTGTGTGAACCGATATAATAAAATTATTAAGAAAATAATTAAAAAAAACATTCTTTGAATGTGTTATTACACTCTCTATATATTATATTATACATTAAAATATCTATTTAATTCTTTATATAAATAAAACGTAACAGAAATATGAATATAATATCATGTTATATTTCTCTCAAATTGAAAGAATATTCTTTTAAACATTGCACATCAATAATATGTAACTGAAGCACAGAAAAAGGCTACCCGAAAAGAGCTTTGCTCAAGTAAAAAATGCAGATAGATATAAATCTAATAATAATAATCTAAAATAATAATAATTTAAAAATCTAATAATAATGTTGGACAATCAAAATAATTAATTATGTAAGAAACTGAAGCATGATGAAATGCTCACTGAGAAAAATAGTCTGGTTTGATTAAATAGTAATTCTGGTGGAAAATGGACGAATCAGATTTTTTCTGGTTAAATCTACTAGAATTCTAGTTGAGATAACTAGAATTCTGATTGATAGGTATAATTATTCTAGTAAAGATAAGAATTCTAATAGATTTTATCAGAAATATAATATCAACCAGAATTCCGGTTATCTTAATTAGAATTCTAATAAATTTAATCAAAAATTTCTTATTCATCCATTTTCATTCCAGAAATTTTTTTTTTTTTTTAGTGCTCTTGAAGAGTTTTCTAGATGGTCCATCAAAATTATTTTCTGATTTGTATCTAACTAGAAATTTTTATATATTTTAGCAAAACTGTTTCTTCCACGTACTATTAAAATATTATTACATACAACATTAATTCTTAGGTACACTATACAACTTTTTTTTTTTTTGTAAAAGACATATCGTTTACGCGGCTTAATGATAATTGCCGAGCGGTGTGCGTACGAAAAACAATACCAAAAGAGCAAAGGGTTAATTTCGCAGGTCATCGAGCGGAGCGACGAAAGTTCCGTTGCGTCGATTACGCAATCTGCTGCGATACGAATGCGGCGATCGATCCCCCGGATCGGAGGATGCTGGATGAGAGCGGAAGGTGCACGCGCGTACCTGAGTGGGAGTAACCGCATGTACCGAAGGGATGCATGTACTTAGTGCGTGCGGTGTGAGTTCCGAGTCGCGCGAGGACTTCAATCAACGTGCCGTCGCCCGGGGCCTATCCGATATCAGACATTAGGTACCCACGGGTACGGGGTACGGGCTACGGGTACCACCCCGGGACTCTTTCAACGATCCGACGCCCACTACACGCGAACCTGTATATCGAGCTTTATTCGAAAGTGGCATTCCCCTTCTCTCTTTTTCTCTCTCTGTCTCTTGTTCTCTCTTTTTATGCATACTCCTCGGAACGATGGATAAACAATCGAGATTTAAAGGTGCACGTGAATGAAAGCGATCCGAATCGTTCGCCACTCCGGGATCCTTTTCTACATTATGTTGATTGTAGAAAAAAAGAAGCTAATTATTTAGTTCTAAAAAATGAATCATATGACTGATTGACAGTAAGAATAATATATATACGATGTACTATATCGTGTCTCGATAGAAAAATGATACAAGTAAAAAAATAATATTTTCTAGATAATAAATGAAAATTGATGTAAAAACTTTAAGTTCGAGTTTTGATTTTTGTTATCTCAAAAATGCTAATTTTGCACTTTTCTAATAATAACGCAGCAATATAATATTAGATATTGTGGAAATTATCGACAAATTGAAATGAAAGGTGAGACAGTTATGTCATTTTTCTATTGCTTCTGTATAAAGGTGAAGCATTAATCCGTTCGATTAAATATGCAATAAATCATAAAGGACGAAAACAGCATATTCTTTTGGCCCCTTAGGTTGTACTGCCCCTCGAAATTTACACGTCAGCGTCGCACACTGTTCCATAACTCATAAATTACACAATACAGAATAACGTACGAGCTTCTGTGCGATTATGCACAATCTCTTCCTCTTTCTCTCTCTCTCTCTCTCTCTCTCTCTCTCTCTCTCTCTCTCTCTCTCTATGTGTCCAGGCTTTTAAATCATTATAGTCAGCATGTCATATTGCGAAACATCACAAAACGTACTTACAAATTCTTTCTGAATTACGTAACGACATTAAATACTAGAAGTTTTCGTGAGTGATAAGCTCTTGGAATGAATTAATCAGCCGGGCCGATTGCGTACAAATCAAATATAGTAACGGTGTTATAAAGATAGCAGAGTCGTTCATTGGGAGTCGCACACATACATGCGCTGACGGACAATGGATAATTCAGTCAAAGCGCATCGTAAAACCTTAACATCGACTGTAAAATCTGCGACATCGTTGCGGAAACGCCGACGGACGTCGAATATTGTCGTGAAACTCGCGCTGACGTTAACTGCGATATATTCTCAATGGGGCAAAATTTCTAAAAATAACGAAAAATATTATTTTTCCTTTACGAAGTTATAAATATAGACGAAGCAAATTTTGGAGAATAAAATTTGTTATCGTGAAACTCGCAGGAAACTAATCGCGAATACATAAGTTGTCATACTCAACCTATCACAAATAAACAGTACTTGCCTTTTTTAAAGGACTTATATATTTCATAAATAAATGTATCTAATTATATTACAACAAGCACATTGGCATTTATTTTTCGTTAGAAGCACAAAAAATGAAATCTTCACATAAAATTATATACATAAAACATATTTTTGTATAATCTCGTATAAAAGCGAGATCACAGAATTGCGATGTTTCGACATTTAAATAATTTTGAAAAATTGCTGTAATCAATTAAAAACTACATCATTTACTTTATTCTTACATATCACTATATTCATTGCTATATAAATAAACAGTTTGATGTTCATGATGGACTGGTGCATGAGTATATTCCCACTTTTATTACATTATCAGTAAATTATTCGGAATTTCATTTTTCGCGCGAAATGCAAAGTGTATTTTTTATAAATTAATCTCCTAAAGGGTACATTTAAATATCCTTTATACAATCTTGTTGCATTAGAATATCGTGGATTGTGTAAAATTTCAAATTAATAATTCAAAAGTAAAAATATCCATATAGAGAGGAAAATCATTACGAAGACACTTTTCACGTTTTACTGTGTGTGTGTGTTGGATATTTTTTATTAAAATTTTTACCTTGAAAAGGATAACCAGTGAAGTAAGGTGCCATATTGATAGTGCTGACTGCCATCTAGCTGTTCCTTTTTCAGAAAGAATCTCTTCCGTTTGTTTCTCTCTTTTTTCCTCGTTTCTCTCAGTCACCAGCAGCATCAACCACACCAAGGATCCTCACTTCTGTCGGTTTCGAGTCCGGCTCACAATCCGATTCACAAATCAAAGTCTCACTTTCTCGCATGCGCCTAGCGATGACGAGCAGCGTCCAGCGGCGACAACGGTAACACACGATTTTCGCCTTCACTGCGAGGGGTCGAAATGAAAAGAGGACTCGCTGCTCTTTTTATTTTTTTAATTTTCGATTTGACGCAAAGCAGGACGGACCTGTTGGCTCCGAAGTCTCGGCTGAAACTGCCGGTTTCTGCGGTCGCGATCGTCGAGGGCACGCAAAAGAAACGAAAGGCAGGCACGAAAGGAGGAAAGCCTCCGACGGAAGGCTCCGCCTTCGTCGTGGGGCCCCTTTGAGGAGCGACCAGCCGACGGTCCCAGTCGCGCTCTTTCATGGCTTTTACCGGCGCCGCTGCATTGGTCACCTGCCAGGTGATCTTGCCGTGTTGGAGGTGGTCGCACATTCAACTCCGCCTTGGAGAACAGACCTTCCTCCACCACACCACCCACGAACGAGGATGATGCGCGTTCGTCGCGTTCGCGCTCGGCTTACTTAGCTCTCCCGGTGACCGATAATATCGATATCGCGCGATCACGAGCTTCCTACGGCAACATCAATTTTTTTCACGAGTTCAACACGACTCGTTTGAAAAAGATTCAATCTTCGCAAACGGACGCGATTGACATTTTCGCGGTTCGCGAACAAGTTTACTGTTATCGATTTTAATTTTATGGTAATTTCTAAATTAATTTATAATTTGAGGAATGTATAATTTTAATTGGCTTCTAGCTTCTAATATTTACACACAATTTAAGATAGAAATGTGATTATTTAATTTCCATTTTTTTCTTATGCGGAAAGATTGTCAATTTGGATCATTAAAAATAAAATTTAACATTTATATTATTTCTTTAACATGCATGGACGGAATTGCTAAAGTATCTAAAAATTTAGCTAGATAAAGACCAAAAAATAATTTTTTTGGCCCATTAAAATTATATAAGACATTCTAACATAATTATAGCAATACTGTAAAATATTTTGACATTCTAGCAATCAGCTTGAACGTCTTACAGAATTATTTTAATAGTTCAACGAAATTATTTTCAGGTATATCTAGCTATATAAATTTTTAAGTACCAGCAAAATTGTTCTTCCCGAGTGCTATATTATCAAGAATTTGTGCGAATGATTTATCGATTTCGAATCCGACAGTTAACACATACATAGCTATCAAATATTTATAATATTTCGCTAATCTAATTTTACATTTTCTGACAACTTTATTATAATAATTAATAAATTACAGCATGTTAACATAACGCGTCGATTAATCGTCCAATACTTTCCGATGCCAGGCAATTAGTTGCAGATTTTAGAGCAGCGCACCGCAACGATACGATTTACGAGTCCACCGTCGATTTCGTAACGATTCGGACGCGGAACCCTCAGTATAAATTTACGATATCTAATCTTCCTTTGATTCACACGAAGTGCCGCGCGGCCGTCGACACTCTCGTCATGAAATCCGCCCGACCGCCTCCGTGCCATCACGCATCGCGTGATCCCGCCAATGAGATCGTGCGAGGTTCAGAGAGGGCCGCTGTACACGATCCCGCGGCCACGATTCGGCGCGCATCGTTAATTAAAATTAATTACGTTTGTCGAGTAATCGTGCGTTTAATTGAATCGCGGGATTCCGCCGCTGAAAGCTTCCGCCCGAGACGAAGGCGGAAAATGGAACGGCGATACCGGCGGCGGAATCGGCATTTTGCACGGGCGCACTTCTCTTTCCGCGTCCTTGATTTTTCTCATGTTGCCACGCCGCGTTTAATTGCGATTGCAACGATATCGTTACATCTCCGTGTAATTAATGCCGATTGCAATAAAATGTCGTAAAAAGAAAAAAAGAAATAATTGTCGTAACTCTCCGTTCGTGAGAATCATCGTCGAGGATGGACAACGGGGAAAGCAGATGACGAGAAAGAAAGGTCTCAGCAAGTCGGGTTAAAAAAAAAAAGGAACACACATCGCAAGGGGTTCTAGAACGCATGCGGAGCACGATCGCAGTTTCTTTCTTCCTTCCTGGGACATTAGACATTTCGGACGGACTCCCCGCCGCGGCGAAGCTACCTCGGCTGATTCGCGTGTAATCACTTCGGACATCGACCGAAAAGCCGCGAGGACTCGCTCGAAAGAGCATCGCAATCTGGCACAATGGGCCATAGGACCGCATTAATACACGCGTCAAGCTCTGACGCGTATCGGCTGTGACAATAATTCTGTTTATTTGCACAGAAGTTTGAAACTTGTCGAGACATTAGTGCATACCGCAATGACAAAACATCGTGATGCGTGAAAGATGATTTCTGAACAGTAGGTATAAAATTTTCTTCTAAAAGGCAGGAAAACTTTCAACGGTTTTAAATTTAGCTGTAAAGGACATCATTAATCTTCAAGCAGGCAAATAGAGTGCTCTACGAAACACATTTCAAACGTATTTTATTTTTATAATTACATTTTTTAAATAGTATGTATAGAATTACATTTATACATTATATAATATTTATATGTATATTATATTATATTTATATTATATAATATTCTTATGAGATGGAAAATGTAAAAATAATTAACTTTAAAACTTCCAGGCAATTCTTTTTATTTTCCTTTTCCAGAACAAGGTTCTTAAAATAACAATGATAAAGATCTGTAGCCATCTACCTACTTAAAGGCTAAAGGAAACGTAATTAAAAATCCTGGCCAAGAAAAGAATTTTATGGAGAAGACAACAGAATTTCAATTGGTTCACAGTTTTTAAAATTCGGAGCAATTGAAGGATTTGTTGCAACAGTGGGTTGACATTTTGTAAGAACGGAATAAATAAACTCTAAAATTAAAGTGATGGCAAAAATATCAATATCACGTATTTGGCTACGTTGTGTGTTAATCCTACAAGTAGTTGATACAAATATATATTTTGTCGATTTGATTTGGATGCGTAAGTGAGTTCGGAATGTTTAATTTTAAAATATTTCTTATAAATTGAAAGGCTTATTGTGACAGTGGATTAACCTACATTTTATAAGAACGGAGTAAATGAACTCTAAAGTTAAAGTGATACGAAAAATATCAACGTTATAATGTAGGTTAATCCATTGTTGTAGCAAACTCCTCAATTTATAAGAAGTGTCGTTCTAAAATTAAACATACCAAAATTAAACTCGTTTACGCATCGAAATTGAACCACTGACATTTTACAATGTCAACATGCGATAACGACAGGGGATATATCTCACATTGCAAGAGGCGATTTAATGTATCCGAGTCGAGAAGTCGCACATTAACCGCCACGTCGATCAACGTCGGGGATTTCCCGCGAAGATCACGAGAGAGCTAATTAATTGCGAGGCCGGTCGACGTGCGATCCGCATTAATCAGCATCGAGAGCACGAGAGAGATCGGCTGAAAAGCAGGGATGAGGAGGCCCCTTTTACGTAAAATTTATGCGCGCCCTCGTAGCGCCTTCGCGGAGAGTCACCCCGATCAGACACGCTGTTGCGCCTCGCCGCTCGTCATTAAGGGGATAATGCATATCTTAATGATTACGAAACGAAACACTGACACCAGAGTGGATACGTGTAAGCACGCCGATGAATGGCGTCCGGACACGGCGGGTGCCCGTCCACCGTTCGCCAACCGAGTGTCGTCCCACGCTCCCGCAATCAGCTCCCCATAAACTACAATCACGACACGTGCTATCGCGTTGCCCGGCGCATCGCGGTGCACACCCTGTAGAAATAGACGATAGCCACGTTGTGGATTTCAACTCTGCTCTGGGACAGATCAGAAAGCAGACTTTCCAGATATCTTGGACAGGCAGCCACAAGCCTTCTCGAAGTTAGGGATGAAAGACAGCCTAATTTTTTTTACAAAGAACGGTCACTCGTTGTGTTGCCCCTGCGATCTAAGGTTCTTTTTTCAAGGGCTGTGTTTTTTTTTGTCAAGGAAAATTCTGTGTTTGAAACCTTTTATTTTCTAAATGCCAAACAGAAATCTTTGCCTTGAATAAAGATTCAAATGTAAACATTAGTAATAAAGAAAAAAACTGATAATTACGCTAAATATAAAGAATAATTTTGCCGAAGGAAACAATTTTATTAAATATAGATATAAGAATAATTTTATACGATCATCAAAATAATTAGACTTAAACTGGTTATATATTAGAATGTCTCAATCTTTTACAGCATTACTCATTACGCTTGAGCGTTCTACATAATTTTTTTAATAGTCCAACAAAATTATTGTCAGATCTTTACCTAAATTTTTAAATATTTCCGCAAAATCTTTCCTTTCATAGTAGGTATTATAATATATTTGAATATTGTACTGGATTGTGTCATCTTTCATTAATGCACTCCACGAATTGTTTGTACGCCTAAATGTCACATGCAAAAAATATTCCCTTTAACGCTTTAAATAACTCATTGTCTTGTCCGACAATATAGAATTTGTTCTGACTGCAGATTTAACCTTCATGCTTAAAATTCGCTTCGCACCTGTCACGCGGGATACAGTTCGCCCGTTGTCTCCAAACACGCTAATCTCGGGAAAATACGAGCGTGCTCGCGAATATTATCGCACACGAAGTTAATTATCGTGACGAGAGAAGTAAGAAAAAGAAGAAAAAAAGAAAAGATAAAAATGGCAGATGGTCACACGGCGAATACGCGAGTGGAGGAGGCTGTAACGGCGTTATGTGCCATTAAAGACAGCAAACATCGTAGCTTTTATGCACTGTGGAAAATCACGAAATTGTTCGGGGGGACATTAGCACCGAAGTCCGTGGATTCTAATAATCGTCGCTCCCACGACGACGGGCTAGAGCCGGATTGGAATATCTCGTCCATCGTTACCCTCAAATCTGCGGACTCGCAAAGAGATATTTCTAACTCATTTAACGTAGTTGCGCAAATTGAAATTAAACTTTAATCTACAATGTGTTCTTTGCCTCCTATTTCCTGCTTTTTACTATTTTCCACTTTTTATCTCTTGTGTTTCTGATCTTTATTTTGTTTCTTCGCTTTTTATCCGAAATAAAAATTAACAAATTTCAGAAGAGACAAGAAAGGAACAGAAAGCAAAGAACACATTATAGATCAGAGGCTTTAGAAATGTTGTCTGTAATAATCTCGTTCGAGAAGATTATGTGACCGAGGATAAATCGCAGCCATCGTCGGCCTGTTGAAATAGCTATGAAACGACTGCAACCGCACGCTTGCAAATATATCTGTTCAATAATCATATCTCAATCGACGATCATTCGTCACGAATAGCTTATACATCTAAGTTTCCGAGCGATTTTTGATTTTCTGCGAATAGTCTACACAACTCGAGTGATCAATCTACCGGGATCGATCGTCGCGGACAATCTCGGACAACCACAATTCAGGACTCGCTGCAATCGGACTTGTGAGATGTCCCTCGATGTGAAACAACCTCGTTCGATCTCTAAGATTCCTGTTCCCTCGGGCACGCGTCTCTTCATGCGAACAGGTCGATCAATGACGACGAGGTGTCAAAAGTCACTGTGTAAAAACCGTTCCTTCGGGACAATCGCGCGACTAACTCTTATCTTCTTGATCAAAGGAAACCCCTGTGAAGTTTCTCGAAGGTATCGTTTCTATACTAAGAAGATCCTTACTCTGGACATAATAAATTTCTTTCTTAAATGCGTGCATGAATATAAGTCTGAATAATATATGTTTAAATAACTCAAAATATACAATTTGTGAATATCAATGAGCACCATCTATTAGCTATTATATTTATAAGGCAGATGAATAACGCGAATTATATTTGTCAAAATTAAGAGTTACAATCTATTGGCTGAGGCCATAAGTTCGTTTGATTTTTTGAAAAAACTTTAAACTTGAAATTTTAGAAATATTTTTAATCGATAATTAGTCTAAGATAATAATTTACTTTTCTTCTTACTTAAAAAGGATTTGTTGTCCATTCTAAACACCCTTATTGTTGCCAGAACAACTTTTTCTCGCAGGATATTGTCAAAGTCGCCTGCAAGGCTATCACCATTTAAAATTTGCTTCACAATATAAACTCGTAAAAATAGGTCACCACAATGAGTCTTTGGGACAAAAATATTCTTCAAAGTCAACAACCCTCATAATTATTCAATCACAACATAGAACATCTTTCATTTTGAGATCCATTTCTCTTAAACGTATTTGGTAAATTATTTCTGGCACGTTTAGTTATGATATCTTCTCTGTACATTACATATATCCTTTTTTCTAAGTTTGTGTCGGACTCTTGTCTTTATTATGACTGGAAAAACATGTTATTTCCTTCCATTTTTAAACTGTTACTGGATCTTTTTCGCAAGATATTGTCAAAGTCGTCTATAAGGCTATCATGACCATTTGAAATTTGTTCCACAATACAAATTCGTAAAAGTAGGTCACCAAGAACGATTCTTTGGGACAAAAATATTCCCCAAGATCAGCAACCCTCATAATTATTTGCTCACTCTGTTTGCGTATTTCAAGGTGCGGCCATCTAAGTCAGTCTACTTGTAATTCATGCAATAATTTATCTTGATTGGAATTTTTTATGTTGTAATGAGGCAATAGTTTATTCCATGCAAGTATCGAGACGCTTCCGATGACTTTTTCATAACAACTCAAGTTGAGATGTGTAGATAAATATTAGAAACACAAAGACGAACAACAGACCGTGTAAATGTCCATTTAATTTAAATAGTGAATACAGGCATTTAACTTTTTGTAAAAACCACCTTGAAATTTGGCTTTGAAATATAATGTTGTCTCTTCTTCGGTATTTCCTAAGATAAATTACTTTTTCACTAACGTCTTGGAAAGAAAAATTTTGCTAAAATATCTAAAAAGTTAGTTAGATGTACAGATCTCTGAAAATAATTTTGTTAGAATATCAAAATAATTAAAATTACTTAAGTTGATTATCAGAATGTAAAAACTTTTTGCAGGATTGCTTATAATACCTGAGTGTTCTATTCAATACATAATTATTTTGATAGTCCAAAATTTATTTTCAGTGATATTATTAATTATTTTCTATGTCAAAAAAATTGATAATGCGTATTATATGTATATATAGAGGTGATGTATAATTTTTAAATATCTGAATTTAAATCTGAGTCATAAAAATGAGTTATAAGCGAAAGGGGTAACTGAAAAAGAGTACATAATATCTTACGATAATAAATAAATCATTAAAATTAGCGTAACGATTGCAGGAATTAACACAGATATTCGACAATCAAAGATTCGGTTTTATTTCTGGTATCAGAAGATAACTCAAAGCTTTCTAATTACCGAGTAATTAACCTTACGCAAGAGCCGTGGCGAGTGTCATGTATTATTAACGTAACGTAAGATTCCGCTGTTAATTATGAGAGAACTTTCTCAACGGATTACACTCGTAAATCATTTTCTACGATATCTGTGTACTAGTAGATATTTAGAGCATCATCTAAAACAACGTTTGAAGGTAATGACTTGGTTGTTGATGAGAAGTTGATAAATTCCCTGATGCACACATGGATAACAGCGCCAACGCGTATGCACATTACCGGTTTCAGCAACGCGCATTTTTTTTCCTGTGCGATCGTAAAGATCGTAATGCATCGATCTTTTAGTCATAGATCATCGGCGAGTGATAGGTAGGTCGCATAAAGAACATTGTTGCAAGACTTATAGGGCGTGGGATACTCAATCGTGTTGATCTTACCGAACGAATACGACTGAATTTTAAGTCAATGATTGGCAAATGATAGTTGCAACATAATTATATACAAACATCGTAGTCGTTTTCATTTTTGCAAGCATCAACGAAAAAGAACTAACGCGTTTTATGCATTCAAGTTATAATATTAAGTATACTACATAGAGGAGATTGTCTGGTAACTAGGAACATATATTTTGGGATTCATTTTTTTTTTTTAAACAATGACAAGATTTTTAATATTGCATGCTTAGAAATCAATATTAAAATTTTCTTTATCTTTTTGTTGTGATTAAAATTTTCGTTAATGTTAAAAAAAAAAATAAATGTATCTCAAGAGACAACATGTCCCTATATATGGCAATGCTGCTTATCAACAAAACCTTAATATTTATATTTAACTTGAGTGTATCCTGCATTAATTATTTTAGTAGGTTAATTAAATTATTTTCAGATCTGCATCTAGTTAAATTTGTTGTTACCATAGTCTTCCCTACGAGACGGGTGTGATTCTGAAAAACTCTCGGTGTAAAATTAAACGAAATTAGGGAACTATAATTCGCACTACAATTGTACCTCGTAATTTATCTTTAACTGTTCCCATATTTCAGAGGATTCAAAGAAGAAATTGGAATATATATAAACGGAAGGTGCTTGCGCGACTAAGTGAAATCTTATTTTCAACGGTACAGCCAATCTTCGAGAGACAGAACACGGATGATGTGTCGGTAGGAACTTAATAATCCACAGTTCCGTGCATGCCCACAAGGCGAATAGGCGTATATCTATATCCGCGCGAAGGTACGTCACCATCGGCTCTAGGGAAGGCGGCGGCGATAGGACCGAAGTAGGATGCAAACCATTAAACAACAGCTCGCGGGGTGATAGATGGGTCGCATGCCGATCGTTCTTGTTGGCAAGGCCCATTAAAGCGCGTGGGCCCGACTCGAGCTCGCATTTACACCTGAGCTTCGACCACCACCATCACCACCATCGCCGTCGCCGTCAGCACACGGGGTCCGACTCAGCGACCGAGAACGCCGACCAGACCAAGAAGGGCACGGTGGAGGGTGCCAGGGGAACGGGAAAGCGAGAGAACTCGGGGCCCCGGGACGTGGCCCGCAGTTAATTGCCAGCATTTAATGAGCGCTCTTTGACGCGCCGCGCGAACCGCCACGGTAAGAGTTGTAATGGCCGCAGCAGCGCTTTCCTGACGACTTCGCATATCGTGCGTGCACCGGCTCTGACCAGCAAGCAAAAATTGCCACTCGCGAGAGTATTATCGACCACCAGCAGTAATATTCTCGCCCCGATGAAAACCGATACGAACGATTGAGATATTAGCGCAACTAAACTGCGAAGACAATCTTAGCGAGATCGTTATATATTTCTTCCAGGCTTTCCAGTTTAAAAAAGGAATTCTTTAATAAATCGGATTAAGAGCGTAATTTCTTTACGATTTTCTTGCCTTTTTATCGAAAAAAATAAGTTACTATAAGCGTTCACATTCAGAATTGTTGTTCAATAAGTGTCAAAGCTAATTTTACTTTCTTCGGAAATAAAATAAGATTAAACTTGAACTACTTTTTTAATTTTATATGTTAAATCTGATTTATACACAATTATTACAAATTTATAGTAAAAAATATAATCATTGGCAAAGACATAAAAATTTGTGTTCTGTCTTTATATACAATTAAAAAAATTAGAAAGCAGGGAAACAATAGAAAAAAATAAAAAATAAAAAATTCTAAAAATTTAAAGCAAAAAGAAATGTAGAAGAAAAATTTAAGAACAAAAAATTAGGAACTCGAAAGCATTCCAAAAGAAAGTAGGAAGAAAATTAAAGGATAAAAGTGTCTTTCTAAAAAAATTAATCGTAAGAAAAATAATAACAAAAAATATGGGACTATCATTTCCTATATTTTCTTTTAAATGTCATTTATAACATATTGGCAGGAAGCTTATATTTACTTAAACTGTGGTTCATCACAATAGTGTCGGCACAGTGGCAAAGCTTTATAATCACCTTCATTTTTTATGTGAGAACCGTTAGCAACCGACAAAAACCATTTTGATTTAGTGACCACAATAGCGGTCAATGGAAAGCGTTTGTTGGCAAACTATTTGTCCTTACTAAAAAGGAAAGACGACAGTCACCAAATTCTTTATCTGCGGGAGCTACCCCACTCTCTTCTACCTGCGGTTTACTTGTGGTTTTATCCTTAAAAAAAGATCTGCAGGATGTATATACAAGTCAAATATATTCAAAACTGTTTACTCTTTGAACAATGTATATGATTATATATTCATAAATATTCGAATTTTGTAAAATTGATAAATAAATAACTACATGATCTATTTAGAGAGAGAAAGTTTTTAAATTTTTCTCTTCAAATTATAAAAATATAAATAAATAATATAATTTAGAAATATATATTATCATTCTCTTCTAGTTATAGCAATGTATATATTTTATACAAATAAATTATATCAAATTTATGTATTTCCATTGCATAAATACAAATTTTTAAATATTTCAGATATTTCGAGAAGTAGATAACACATTTTGAACAATTTATATTAACAATAGTCGATGTAATAACATTTGTTGATATCAAGTTAAACACATACAGAAAACACGATTCAAATATGAGAAAAATTATTATTATAAGAAATATTTTTCTTCAATATAAAAAAATTGATTTCTTAATGCACACTTTATAAAGTTGTAATAAAATAATAAAGTATAATAATCGACTGACGATGAAAAAATATTTCTTATATCAGAGAAAAGCTGGAGTAGTAATCCTTTCTACCATTTACTGGATAGAAGAAATTGTACACCCATGCGTTATCTTCATTATCTTCCGAGCAAAAAAAAATTATAAGTAATGAAAACAAAATTATTAATAAAAATTATTATATAAAATATTATAGAATAATCTGTATTTATAATATGGAAAAAGTTGAAATATAAATATTTACAAAAGAGCTTTCTCATATCTTCTTAGAGTAAGTTACTAGATATGGTCATAGATGGCGACATGAATATCTTCTTTAATGAAGAAACCCAACTGGTCAACCCCAATTGATCCCTAAGAAATGAATAAAGTTATAACAGTTTAAACAAAAAATCAACTTCCCCAAAAAAAAAACGTTTGTTAAAGAAGATTAAAAAATTTGATACAACAAATTTAAATATTATATCTATTATTATCTCAACGTTTCATCAGTTTGACATTTAACATTACATTGAAGATTATTACTTCATTATTATTTAAAAATATAGTCTTTTTCTTTTTAAATAAATAATCTATTTTAATATTTTTTTAGATAATAATAATAATTTTACATGTTTTTTGTGTAACTACAATTTCAAAAAAATTAATATATTTAGAGAAATATTATTTGCAAATAGATATTTATTGAATTAAAATGTTATTAATGAAATTGTTATTAAAATATTATTAATTTTTTAATGAAGCAGGTATTCATGAAATTGGGCATAAAAGTTTTATTAAAAATCTTTCGAGTCATAGTACCAAATATTGGATTTCTTATCGCTATCACAGATTAATCACGCACGAAGTATATTTGTTAACAGCAACGTATATGTCAACATAAATAAATGTACGATAATATGTTTCTTTAAAATAATCATATATAAATAAACTATAAACTATAAAACTAATTATAATGCTCTTTTTATGCAATAAAGATATGCATGTCTTAAATGAAAAACTCTTGGCATAATAAGATATACGGTAATGAATTATATAATTGAATTAAAATGTATTTGTTTAATTCTTTGAAATAATAAAATACGTAAAAATGCTAACATTAGTCATCTTGAAATACTCAAACAATAAAAAAAATCGCTTTTTAACATATCACAAGTCTAATCGTAAGTAAAAATCAGAATTATCTAAAGATAAACTATTATCTACCGATTTAAAGCCAAGTACCAAAGTAACACAGATTAATTACGTAATATTACGTAAAATTATTATATTGATGATTTCTTTATCAATGTCTATTGATTTAGGTAAGGTATTGCAATCAACATTTAATATAAAGACGATATTGAACAAACTTTGTAAACTATAATACATTAAAATTATATATATCTTGTTTCTCACCCTTACTTTACTACAAATAACACATTCTCACAGAAATTATCAAAAATAATGGATACTTAAAAATAAAAAATTAATATTTAAAGGAATTATCATTAAAACAAAAATCTTTTGAACGTAGTCTTGAATAAAAACTCTATTATTTTCTGTTGGGGTATGTGACGTATGCGTGTTTTCTTCTGATAATTTTTCATATTCTTCATTATTTGATAACTCAACTGTAATTTGTTAAGAAATATTTTACACAATATATTATTTATGATATACATGAGTTTTGCCAATTTAAAATTAACCTTTTTATATAAACCTGTAAACAAGTAAAGAATAAATTTTGCACCCCATGTTTATTTTCGATCAGAGAACCCACATTTGATAGCTCAATCTTTTTATTAAGATTAAAATCGGATTTTTCTAATATGCAAAAGCAATTATAGATTTAAAAAATGTCAAGTTCGTAGACAATCTATATAAGGAATGTATGATCGATCTTTTATTATAATAAATGTTTTCGCGCGCTACCATGGTCTCCACATCGGATCGCGATCATCTACGCGTTCTACGTCGATTTCTTCATCGTCATCGACGTTAATATTATGCGGGTCATTCGTTTTATTCCTCGTCGTCGTTATCGTTGTTGTTGTCGTTATCGTCGTCGGCGGTTCTCGGTCCCTCAGACTCTTCAGTTTGGCACTGTAATTTACTGTTAATTTCTCATCGCCGTTAACGAGCGATACTGAGGTCCGACATCGAGGCGTGGAGGAGGCGGTTGTCGACGTGCCCGCGTCATGGATCCCGGCAACAGTTTTATCGGTGTGAGGTGTGGATCTTATCGGCGATGTGTTCGTGGAGAGTATCGTCGAGTCAATTTCGCCGGAGGTGCCGACGGGACAAGGTACTACGACGTTAGCGATGCGATCCAGATTGGCCAGGGTAGGCGATAACAGGTTGGCTTTCGACTGAGGAGAACACATTTTTTGTCGTCATTACGGCGGTCATTAACACTTCGCGATCATAAATCTTAACACTCGTGCTATTTCTGCGACTCGATCGCGATAACACCCTTTTCGCCATTTTTGGGCACAACTTCGTCAAACGTAACGTCAGACGTGACTACATTTATTTACTTTTTATAAATCTTTTTATACAAAATTAATATTTTTTACAATATATTAATTTCTTATAAAAAAAACTTGTAAAAACAGATACAATATATATTATACAGAATATTAATTTATTTATTTCTTAAAATAAAATTTTTAATTTATTTGGCAAACTTTCTAGCAGAATTGCTAGAATTTGCAGAATTATGCGTCGAAAGATAATCATAAAATATGAGAATACCAAGAGATATGACACACAAAAAAACTCAAGCGGTAAATTGTAGTAAATCCAACATGTTGATTTCCTTACGTCTTATTGCTTAAGTATTTTTGTGTGCCATGGCTTTAACAGAAGACACCCTGCTGTATGTAATTAACTATATAACGGTTCATATAAATACGACACCTAAATTTTCTCAGATTGCGAATATTACTGCCTGCATAATTTTCACACTTTGATCATTAGTTACCAGCGTTGGCAGTGAAGTATATGTATTAAATATAATTGCGGTAAATTGTAGGTTGCAACTCCCTCGCATAAGTCTATTGTACCGACCACACGAATTCGATGTACAAGCGGTGACTTGTCACACGAGGCACGTACTTCGTATCTCTTTAACAACAATAATTAGCGTTGGCAAACCGAGTCATACCGTAAACGAAGCGATGTAATATTTCACCGAAAAGTGAAATGCCTCAATTAAAAGTCTTTTTTTTTTTGCGAAGTACATTTACAGTACATGTAGCGACAGTACATGGCGCGCCGGATTTAACGCTACGAATTCATGTATTATGAATTTATGAGACGCGAGCAGCGAAAAATATGTATGTAATCGATATTCGTTGCTCGATCACAGATCACCTCGTTTATCCTTGTCGCTTTCCCTCGTGCCGTGCCATCCATTAATTACCCACAGATCGAAAACGATAATTACCGGTGAATTTGTTTGCCGGCCCGTTTGGAGACCAGCTGCGAGATGTCTTGCCAGCCTCTCCGCGGCTTCACCTGGAAGCGACGAGAGAAATCTGTAAGCTTCCGCTGCGCAATGCCCGAAGCCGGATTGCCAGCGGCTTTCCGCCGAAATTTCGTCGCCGCTCGCGATTGTCACTGATAATCCGGAGGGTCGAGAGGCTTGCAGTTTCTGCAGATGACGTACCGTCAGCTCGAGGATATCCGCTTTCTCCAGCTTACTGATGTTCTCGCCTTCAGTCTACAAATCATTTCAGTTTTATTAGATTCATCAATTCTTATACATATTTCTCGTAAATTCATAATATATTTCATTTTTCCTATGAAATTAGAAGTTAAATAAAGACTCGAGCATATATCGCTCATTTAACAACACACCTCAAAAATCATCATTTTGGAGTTGCTTACAGAAAAAGAACGGAAATATAAAAAAGAACATACTTTAAAATAACATACTTTTGTTCCTCTACAATCAATTACTACACCAAAATTAAATTTTAAAATTAATATTACAAATTTTAATGATTTAAAACATTCAAGCTTATTTTTTGGAAAACTTTGTTTTTTTAATTGTGTCGCAAATAAACGATACAATATTGGTAAAAAAATAGTTGCCGCCACTATTACGTAAAATAATATAATGAATATTAATTCTAATAATTTTACATCAATTCTGTTTCCAATCACGTTTTAAATTACAACCAAGCGTGTAATGAACATTATATCGGCTACAATACTCGTCTACCGTAAGCATGTACAATTTCGCGCTTCTACAGAGTTAAATCTTCCGTTTCTGTCAGATTAGTCGCTCATCGGCCATCTGCACTAAGTATCGCGAGAAAACGAACGATTTCGCAAAAAGGAACTCGAGTTCTTTACATTAGAAGAGAGAAAGATTGCCATTAAGATGCTATCGTTACCGGTTCCTAACGCCTGCGGGGCGGTGTACTTTACGTCACTCAATTGCTCATTACAAAGAAAAAAACGGAGACGAGCGACTCTAAAGGATCATGGCCACAGCGCCTAAGCGTGGAAGCTTTACGCTCGCCAGTTCATGACGTTTTGCGAGAAGAAGAATAGCATCCGGTCAGCAGGCATTAAGCCGTACGAAACGTGCCGATCGGACCGGGTAATGTGCCGTTGGAAAATTAGCATGGTGAAATCGGCGGTGCCTTTCACGCTGATTCAGCGAATTATCGCGCGAACGTAAGTTTCACGCGGGCGAATGTTTCGCGCGGTAAGACGGTATCGACAAATTGCCATCAGTAGCGAAGCGCATTGTAGCGAGTACCACTTAAGACGTAATGTACAGGAAATGTGTAATAGCGCTTCTTTAATGCGCCATCGGTTTGCTTGTTGTTTTCGAACTCGGGGAAATCTTAGACCTGAACTTCTTTATTTTCGCCGAATACACCGGAAAAAAAATATCTGATAATAATTTTAATCAAATGTTTAATTAATAATAATCAAAAATAATTTCAATTTTCTATAAATACTTAGTGAGTTTCTATAAATATTTAGCGATTATCCCAGATAACATGTATGTTGCATAAGATATCTAAAAGACGTCTTTTAGATATTTTACACAATATAAATGTTGTCTGGGATCAAACATAATAATGTAACTCACCCATGTTTGATAATAATTACTAAAAGAAAAATAAAATTATCTTTGTTAATTAAATATTTGATTGAAATTATTTCACTTAACGTTTGATAGATATTACCAAACTCTTTTTTTTCAATATAAAGAAAGTCTGATAGCTCAAATATATTTTGTTTAATATTTAGGTATTACTAATTATAATAATCATAATCAAGCGTTTATTAATAATTATATAGTAAAGTTAGCGTTTGCTTGATTGTATTAACCGAATTGATTGAAATTTTACAAAACTTTAGTAATTATCACCAAGGCTTGATTATTATGAGATCTTCAGTAATATATTTAACGCTAAGTGTGACTATTTAAAGATAAATTTTAATATGCAATACTTCACATTTTTATTGAAAAAAATAATACCGTAAATCTCTCATAAAGTAGAAATCACGCGTCTTTCTGTAATTATCCTGCAGCACTTGCCACAAAATTATATTTTCTGTGGCAAGTGCTATCAGAGAATTTAAGAGCACAGCCTGCTTTATCTCGCATTAAATAAGTTCGTCCAATTAACTAAGTTTTTTAATGTTTCAGTTGTTTATCTGAATCGCATTATCGTGGATTGAGAATTGTGCGGTTATGCGTAACACTTAACATGAACATGCAATGTAAATACGAAGCGGAGTGTATCGCTGGGACGCAATTATCATTAGAGATTAGACGGCGATAATTGAGAATATTTAAATACCACGTATACGTAAAGCGCGTGTAAACGCAATCCGCTTGGCTACACACTGAATATCATTTCGTTGACACTCGTTCGCCGGGTGCAGGTTCCCACGCTCTGAGAATGTTTAAAAGCAAAATCGCCTGCACGCGTAGTTGCGGCCGGAGAATGCGTTTCCTGCTAGGCGCGATCCGTAAAATTGCAGCAGGGACGGTGACGTGCGAGGGGGAGAACACTCGGTATCAGTAAATAGAGTCGGTGGGAGTCGAGCAAGAAACACGCGTTTCCTCCGAAGGCTCGCGAGGAGGAAGAAAAAAGGAGAGCATAGCACGTGCTCGCTGAACCAGGCTACGGTATATCGGTTCTACCAAGATTCTTGCGTTCGGGAAATGTCGCCACCTTTTCTCGCCGTTAAACAATTTATCTCGATCGTGCGAAAGAAAGAAAGAAAAAAAAAAAGGATCGCGCGCGAAGTGAAAGTTAATTGCCGCTCACAAAAAAGGTTGCAAACGCGTGAAGTCGCGGTACAATTATTACAGTCAACCACCTTTCTCGCGTAACTCATAACACTCTTTCGCGAAACACCTGTTCGAAGTAATAATATTGATTTTAGAACAGAAAGACGTTACTAAATACGGTTTGTAAATGTCTTTTTCTTCCTGTACGGAAAGGAAATCTTGCTAAAATAGATAAAAATGTATCTGACAATAATTTTGTTGAGTCATCAAAATAATTATATAAGAAATTTACGCGTGATGAACAATACTGCAAAAAGTTTTGATAATCTAGCGACCAGCTTGAGCATTCTATATAATTATTTTGATAGTCTAACAATTTCTTTTTAATAATACATTAAAAATCGACCGACGAGATTAAACATATATAGGAGTGAAAAAATGCTATATTCGGTCCAAGGCGATTTTTCCTGCCTAAAAACACTTCTTGTGAGAATTTATATAATATCTAGCTAATTGTGCGCCGATTTATTTCTCTTGAAACACAGTCAAATTTATTTTTAGATCTGTATCTATAGCTACATTTTTAGATACTTTCATAAAAGTAGTTTCAGGTTAGAATAAAATTTTATTATACAATTGTATTTTGTTGCTACTTTAACGTTACGCAGCTATATCAAACTATAATATTAAATAATTTATACCGAGAATGAAAAGGTCAGCACACCTACCTCCAGTGCGTCCACCATAAGATCCTTGAGCTCGTCGAGGCAACGATTTATTCGCGCTCGTCTCTTCCTTTCCAAAAGCGGCTTTGTTATCTGGAACATACGTTATATTTTATTAATTCAACATATCGGCATATATTGCTTCAAGCGTTCGCGTATCGACCAAGCTCGTGCTGAAATCTTTCGCACCTCGATTTTGCATCTCTCAACGCGCGTGCCCGATCGTTCATCACAAAGTAAATTGCTAATTTATGACGCAGTCGGGACGCGCGAAGGCGAGAATCGCGGCGCCGAAGCGACAGAACGTGAGTAATAATCGAGCTGCACCGTCGCTTTATCGTATGCATCTCCGGCATTAATTCAAGAATGAAATCTTCGATTTGTAACTTGAACATCGACGAGTCGCGCGCGAGAATCACGGTCTCTCGTTGTTTCATCGCGACACCGAGGCAGTGGACCGAAAGCAATGATTTAACTTCAATTAGCGGCCGGTAATTCATTCTACGTGCCATTCCTTATCGATTACGATTTCTTCGGCGATTAAACCGCGAGAAGAAATATGAATTTATGCCTTACGACATCAGGTGCCAAGTCGTCGAGGAAAAAACAATCAATTGCTGATGTCGCGCCACAAATGTACGCCTGCGATGAAACACTTCGTCAAGTACTCGCCTACTCGATTATCGATTTATCGAATAGCGAATAAAATTGAAATCATCGTATACAAATGCAATTATTATGTATCAATGGCCACGTTCAGCAGAACGTATATTTTGCAACTGTTGGACGTTTTCTTCATGCAAGTTGGATTATATTTTTAAAGGAACAGTCCTATTTCAGCGAAGAAAGTTTCCAACAGTTGCAAAATAACCGATAATGTATCCTTCGTGTGTTCGTATTTCTCGAACTTAGCTCATATTATCGACGTTACGTGTACTTGCCATTATTAAATATTACTTGCAGATACTGTATCAATGTTATCGCACAGCACGGAGCTAATTAACCGTCGATAAGCCTCTAATCCTAAAAATAGATCTCTATGGCCCGTTTCTATCAAGACAGTGTAATTTTAATCTCGGTTTAACTAACTCTTCATTTTTTTTTTCAGTTCTGAGTCAATTAGAAAAAGATAAAGAGTAAATTGAACTGAGATTAAAGTTAATCTATATTGGTAGAAATGTGCCTATGTGCCGTGCCGTCGGCAATTCATGAATGTGACTCATGTATGAATTTCAATTTGGTTTCGAAAAGTAAACAGCTGCGTGAACTCGCACAATCTCTCTTGCGTACGTAATTAAATATTAAATATATCAAATAGCACTTAATTGCCCGCCACTATATAGTACATTTCTAATTCGCATTACAAGTTGTGCAAAAAGAAAAATGTGTGCTTATCATTTATGCTTAACTATACTGATTGCAATACCTTCTTGTATTGGTATGTTCTCGAGACCGGATGAGGATAATCGTACGACATCATTGCAGGTGGGAAAGACATAAATCCAGAAAGGGAACTAGAAACTGCAAAAGAGAGAAGAGCAATCGATGCAGCGTAATCGATATACGAGTATAACATAAAGAGATTCTACGATAAAGTAAAATATCGCAATAACACGAACAGGGCTAATTAAAATCTGAGCACAGTTGTAAGTATATGATTATTTATAATATAATAAATATAAATGACATGAGAGACAGGAACATTGAAAAATGCAAATGCAGATGCTTCAATTTATTTAATCTACTAAATATCTTCTAAGTTCAAAGTCCTTTTTTTTTTTAATTTACAGCTAATTTACAATCTATGGTTTTACAATCATGTGAGAATAAATAACATTGAATATATTATCAGCAATTAAATACAATCATCAACGAAACTAAATATAGCCAGTCAAACCGGATGAGAAAATGTATAATAAAAATCAAATGCAGTTTTGCTAGCAGTCAACAAATTTATTCAATAAATAAACATGTGAGGCAAGTGTCAGATGATCAATTCTGGTACGATTTATAAAGCCGTAGATCAAATAGATCCAGACAGACGAAAGCCAGCATTGGAAATTTTATTCATAATTCACTTCGACAACCGTGTAAGATATTCATCTTTAAAATTAATACTCGTCTATACAAAAATACTAATCGCAATTTGAGAAATGTCATATATAAAAGTTAATCTTTCCCACAAAGATTATTTTTACACGTTTAAAAAAAAAATTAATTTTATACCAAAGATAGAAATTTCTAGTAGTAAAATGTGTATAAATAACATACAGAGAAAATGATAGAATTTCAAGCAGAAAAATGTATAAGTAAAACACATATATATATATACCTTTGTCAAAACCGGCAACTCCAACAGCGGATGACAATTATGAAAATCGTCATTTGAAGAGAATTACTAGGCACTGGCGTATGAAATGTTGCAACCCACCGCTTTTTGTTTATCCTATCAAATAAATAAAATTGCATACGACGGTATCGTCCTCGAGACTTTTGCCAAACAGTTCGATCATATCACGAGCCGATTTGCCTTACGGCGTCTCACCGCGACATCTTACATCTCCCGTGTCGAAATGTAAATGGATAAAATATCGGATAACGCGTGTTATATCGACGACACGTCGAGCAGATTGACAGATCGAGACGGGCTGACATTAGACACACAAGCGGGTGCACTTGGTGAAGTCTCTACACCAACTGACTCGATGCTCTCCGCAGCCATTCCAGCACAGGCTACCCTCACCCGACTACGAACCCTCCGGAGAAGTTACTTTGGATAGGAAGGTCGCTCCAAATGCTTCGTTGTGTTGTACCCACACGAATGCACGCGCGCAATCATGCGTACCGATGGGCTGACAAAAGTACGAAGGGCTGCGCACGAGAGAATAATTCAAAGTCAATATATTTCAACGACACTGCCAAATCAATTACGTCGAACTTTCTCATGGGAATCATACACGAAATCCTTCTTACAAAAAAATTTCTTTTCATATTTTGCGATCTTTCGTATAATAGATTCGTCGTATAATAAACTTTTAAAGAAGCATGTAAATCAATTGTTCATATAGATAGCAAAATTTATCAATGTTGATTGATCCTTGCTGTTCTCTGTTATTAGAGAGATTTTGACTTGAAGACAAAATTTAATAGATTTAGAAATTAGTAATTTTATATAATAAATAAAAAAACAAAAAAATACATACACACATATACACATGCACATATATTCCTTTTAAATTAATTACATTGAATTAAACACGTCAGTTATAAAAATATTTATGTAATTATATAATTTAATAACTAAATTACATTATATAATTCAAAATTATATATATAAAGACATATTTTTATTACAATTCTAAATGTAAAATAAATTTTATTTTTATAAAATGTAGATATGTTTTACGAATACATATTTAAATAATGACCTAATGATGTACAATTAATGTTCTATTATCGAAATGTTTTTTTTATATAAAATAATATTTAACAGAAAGCTGGTACCTAAGATTTCAAATATGCTAATAAAAAGACATGACGCACAGCATATTGTTACAACATGCTGTAAACATCATCGCCAGAATATTGTTTATAGAGATAAAAACTAAAGGTTAAATGACGAGTATGTTTTGAACTAATTGTATGACAAAGTCATGCTGCTTTATATAAAGGAACTTCAGAAAGGAAACTAACGAAGTGAATGTATTAGGAAATACATGATGCTGACGAACGTCTTTCTTCCGTTCTTCCTGAGTAAGTTAACAAATATAAATTTAAATATTTAAATTCAACTCTATATACATATTTATTATTAAATCTTATTTATCAGTTTGTGCGTAATCTCTTTTTAACATAAATATCATAAATCTCTTAACAATTATTATGCTTGTATTTCTATTACTAGCAACGTTTTAAATATAATTAAAAGAGATATATATTATAAATGCAAGCAATATATATAAAACAAAAAAGTAAATAAAAAGAATTACCAAGTTCAACATATTCTTTTTTCGAACACACGGATATTTAAATTGTAAGACAATGTCTATTTACGATGCTTTATATGTACATATCTTTTAGAAAAAAATAAAATCCTACTAGTTAAAAATGAATAAGATATAAATTTTAAAAACCGAATTACAAAGATTAATTTCTGTATAATAAATGACGATATTTTAATATTGTATCTAATTAAGTACTTGTTTATTTATTTAGCGGTCGATATACATATTTCAAGCCAAGTGCAGCTTGATACGGTATACTCATATAATGTAAGCAAAGTCATAATAATATATAAAGAACCTTACGAACTTACGCAATTAACTTCTACAATAACATGTCAGCCCATTGGATTGCGTGCTCTCTCTTGTTTCATGGATGACATCACGTCGGAAACGACTGTGAAATATTCATCGCAGGGCATTGGAAAAGTCAAGACAGACATATTGAAAGTCAAAGTATCGTTTCAGATGTGGTTCAATAATCGTGGTTTATTCACAACATACATACCATCAGTCGAATGGAAGATTAAAAATTTTATTAAACATATCAGTCAACAATTCAACTTAGGTATTAATATAGCAAATTACAAAGGGAAATTACAAACGGGTATCCTATTCATCACAGATGAAAGGACATCAATAGGCAATTGCAAAACTGAATATAATATAGATATAGCATATGTAAAGCATGCATGTGAGGAAATGAAACCCATTTTCGAAATTAAACCGTTAGCGGTATTGACATATCATGCTCACCGAGAAAATGTAGTACGTACACATGTTATGAAGTATAGAACGAAATGCGATTATTCAACAATATCAGATAATGATAATATGAATAAAACGATGACAGTGGTATGTATAGTTTTATGCTTTATATTTTCATTAATTCTGTCTTTTTCTTATTAGATACAAAAAATTAATTGTTGCGTTGTCACCTTTAACGATTTTAATTGTAGCATTATACAATCGTTGAGAGTTATAAAATAGCCTCTTAATTTCTTAAGTGCTTCAACACTTTCATTAATTCTTTAACTAAAATTTATATATATCCGCGCGCGCGCGTGTGTGTGTGTGTGTGTGTGTGTGTGTGGCGCGTCCGACTATTGTAAGAATCTTATATTTATAAAAAAGTGCAATATAGCGCAATGATAAAATCATATAATACATGTATATTTTTATCAATAATAATCTACTAACTTTTTTATTGAAAAATAGCATGTTACTATTACTTAATGATTTTGACTTTTCTATTCAAGTTTAATTTTTTTCTATAATAAATCTTGCAGGCAAACTATGGACATCAAATGAAAGCGGAGGCTAATAAATTTAAAATAATTACCACGATAGATGTATATTTACCATCTGATCTAAAGCCTTATCCAGACCCTCAGACGCCTAGGTTTTCGGAAACGACGGAGATAAATCTATTTGATATTGCTCTTTATTACAATTCAGGATGACACTTATGACTTTTTCATAGTTACGCGAAAATCTTATTAAAAATATCAATATGTCTATATGTGTGATATCTAGGTACATATAAATTCTTTGTTTAATTTATATCAATAATTTAATACATATAATCAATAATTTAATTTATATCAATAAATCTTTTTATATATTTGTAGAATTAATGTACCTATAATGTACTATATAGTTGATCAAATTGAATACTTGAAACACACATTACAAAGATATTATTAAATAACAATTGATAAAATTATTATCTTTTTTTATTTTCATTATTCCTATAGCAATTTGTGAAATTTATCATGATATCATTAGATATCATTCTCTTATTTCAAAAGTGACACAATATAAAAAAATGTGATTTTCGAGTTATTACCATAAACGAGTTAAATAAATTTTATTCTATCGATCATTAAAAGTGAATTTAATTTTATAAAAAATTATAAAACTTGTCAACTCAAAAAAAATAATTTTTTAAAAATCGTTAAAATTATCTCAACTCAAAAAGGGTAGTTTTTTAAGAGTGAAATTAAAATGACAAAAATGACATTTAATCATATTAAAATATATCCTTCTTGCCGATATTATGTGAATCATTCAATTTTCTGTCCAGTCGAAAAAACAATTCTTCCTCTTTTCTAAGAAATTCAGTTTTTTTAATTGTGTTACTTTAATAAGGAAGCGATATTAAACATAAGTATTCTGATTTCTCTTAACATCGTGTCTAAAAATGCATCTCGTTTATTCACTGAAGAGGATGTCACTTGTTCAAGTTTTTTAAACTTAAATAAAGAATTTTAATTAATATTTATTAATTAAGTAATTAATATTTACTATATCAATTTAATTAATAAATAATTAAATATATATTCTTTTTTCACAAACTGTTAACTGTCAATGTATTTAAATCTTATTTCTGATTTTGTTTGTTCGTCAACTGATACATCGCGGATGAAGATGGGGTTAGTAGTTACTATTTAAGTTACGTCGTATATACGATAATTAATGCTCTGCGTGGCAAATGGGATTGGATTACTAATTTTACACGCGCGCCTGTTGGCGCACGCTCGCATCGAACGGTCGAATTTGTTTGCAAAATATAGCGATCGTGCCGAGTTCGCAATGCGCCCGTCGTAACACGAGCTATCGCGTTCAGTGAAAGCAAACAACGTTCAATCAGAATGCCATTACCACATATCCGTCGATAATGAGGCGGAAACTGCTATGGCACGTTTGGTGCTTCTGTAAAACGCGATCGTGTTACATTCGTCAATGTTTTTCTCCTTCGCTTAGATACTAAGAGTGCGATTGCAAACTGGATTGGTTTTAGACAAAACTTGATATCCTTCCCTGAGCCCAGTGATAAAGAGAGAAGGCGCAATGAACGAGTTGTGATTAGGAAAATAGCACAAGAAAACAGGGATCGTACAGCTCGTCTTATAATTATACATGCATAATTTTGCAAATTTTTATTATAATCGTATTTTAAACATTCTCTAAACGTGAGATCGGAGAGATTTCATAAAACTTCAACCTCGAGCTATAATCACATCTCAATCGTTCCCATCCGCTTCGTCGGCAAATCATCCATGTTGGCAGTAAGAGTTCTTTTTATCATCACATGCACTGTTAATTAATATATGGTGCAAGTAACCGAGTCGTAAACATCGGACGTACGGTAAAAATGTCGTAAAGGGTAATACGTCGTCCCTGTGATTGCGACGATAGCGTGAATCCAAATGAGCAGTCCGCTATAATCGCATCTCGCAACTCTAAAATTATCGTACACCTAAATTGTAAAGTAGCTCGTCAGCGATTACCTCTTCATTAACTTTAAGGCTATCTTAATGCGATTACGAAGACAGCTGGTTTTCTCTGGTGCAAAAATGTTGCTCTTAATCAGGATATATCGTGACAGGTAAAGAACTGGAATTTCGTCTGCAATATCGATGGTAACTAATTCGAGAGTAATATTAAACGATAAATTTTAACGTTAAGATCAAAATGGACGATAAAAGAAGATATCATGTGATAAGAATTATTTGTAAAGACCTTTTAAAAAACAATATGTTCCAACACGCAAGATAAATTATTTAAAATCGTCGCTTGTGTTATTACTTCAATATATTTGCGACACACTTGGTAATCAATAATTACGAGTGATATCTCGTCGATGAGCGTCGATCGCGTTTCGTGCCGTGTGACGTTCCACTTCGTGACAGCGCTGAAAAGACACCATTGTGGAGGCTTCAAGAGACGCGTCTGACGTCCACGGGATTTCGGCTGCTTCACTCGAGATGATAAGTCGAAACTCATTAAGATTATCTCTATGTACCGGAGCTGCCAGATGCTCAAGGAACTGCAGACACGCCGCGTCGACTGCATTTGCACTTGGCGCTTCCTTCTGGAGCTGCTTCGTCGCTCATGTCAACGAGGAATTTTTATAGAGATGATCGTCGTGATCTCTGGACCACATTGGACGATTAGTGTCATGACGGCGCTACAAGATTCTTCTCTCTCGGAGTCTTCTGTTACAGATAGATCAGTACTTGACACGTCGAGGTGTGCGCGTAGAAAATTTCCAAAGCCATGTGCTCCATTAAAATGGAAGGGTGAAAGTACCAAGAGACCAAATGACACGATGCACAGATTTTATTTCTTCGATATATTTCACGATTAATATTATATATATATATATATATATATATATATA
>NW_017304758.1:1156235-1165631 GCF_001594115.1 Trachymyrmex septentrionalis
TTAGATTTAATAGTAATTTCTAAAAAAACTTTTTCAATATTGTGTACTTTTTGTTTATATATACTCGCGTGATAAATATAAATTATTATAAAAAATCAATGCCATTGAAATTATATTCTCAGTTGCTAAACCATATTTTTGTACATTCTAAACCAGTGATGCATAACCTGCCTGTGAATTTTTTACAACTCGCCTCGTCATAGATAAAAATATAAAATCATATCTTTTACCTTATGCGA
The DNA here is from genome assembly GCF_001594115.1 of Trachymyrmex septentrionalis. Taxonomy (NCBI): domain Eukaryota; kingdom Metazoa; phylum Arthropoda; class Insecta; order Hymenoptera; family Formicidae; genus Trachymyrmex; species Trachymyrmex septentrionalis. Next base: position 1,156,475 of record NW_017304758.1, read on the forward strand.
ACAAAATATTATGCACCCGCAAAATTTTACCTATTTTTGAAAACGGCCTATTAAAACTGAACTTGTCTATTTCTAAAAAACAAAAATGTTCATTAATATATCGCTTTTTTATTGAACTTTTGATGGAGCTGCATTTAAAAGTTCATAAAAGATAACTATTAAAAAAGAAAGAAAATGTGTTAATACCCATACAAATCAATAGGTCTGTGTTCATGTTATTTTAAATCCTCAAACATATTAACTTAAAATGAGATAGATATGTATATATATTTAAATAAATATATTTATTTTATTTGAAAAGAGAAAAAGCGAAAGTACTGAGTGCAAAAGATGCAAACAACGCGAACAGACCTTATATTTTACAATAATTTATAATTTTACATTTTTTCGCCGTTGCGGTATAAAACATTCCAGACAACCATTTCCGGATTAAACAAGATTGCGCATCACTGTTCTAAGCCATTCTAAGGGCGCATAATCGTACGATCTACTCTTTTTACACAGCGATGGTCGTGTGTACACAGATTGTATCCGGTGCTGTCATTCACGAGACGTGCAGACGCGCCCGATTCTTCGGCGTGCTTTCATTGACGCCAACCGACGTATTAGAATCCGACACGACTCGTAAACATTCGCACGCTTCGCGTAGCGGCCCGCGATACGGCACAAGCGATAACAAGCGGTCTGATAACGTCGTGAACGATATTGCACGGGCGGTTTCAACGTCGAGTGACATCAACTAATTATTGTTTTCTTTCCTGGTATTTCAAGCAGTAAACGACTCGCTCTTTCTTCCTCTTCGTCGCTCACTCGGTAGACCGACAGACACACGAGAACTGTGAGACTCGGCGGCGAATGCAAGGCGCGATGATCGATGAGGAAGAATAAATAAAAACTTCCGCACTGAACCGACGAGCTTCCTTGAAGGATACATAGTATCGTCCGATAGATTAATCTTTTCTCCGAGGCCAAATTAATCTTTACTCTTCTCGCGTTATCTAAAACTTAGTTACAGTTATGTTATGTCTAAAGTTAAATGTTACAAACACCGATAAAAAAGCGATTACACATTCCTGAGAAAAATAATTCATTCTTATCTAATTTCAATCAAATAGTTTTTAAATAAAAGATAATTCATTAAAGTAGTTTCATTTTTTTTTTAATTAAATATTTATATATGACCAATTTTTTGAATAAAGCAATTACGTTGTTGAGAAAAATTTTTCTTTCGCGTATAAATAGATGAAATAATTTTTTAATAAAAAAATTCGCTAAAATTCTATATATTTTTTAGATCAAATATATTATAGATATAAAAAAAATAGTTACGTTCTTATTGAGAAAAATTTTTCTTTAATATTCAAATAAATCAAATACTTTTTAAACAAAAAGACACATTTAAAAAATTTAGTATACTTTGTGCATGAAAGGTAATCCCATATAAAAAAAAAACCAGACCCCGAACAACTTTCCTTGGGATGCAACATTTTCGAAGCCTTGGAAAGGATCAAAAGCCTTCGTCTGCACGCAATAATTATTGCTCTTAAAAATCGGGCAAACACAAATTTCTTTCCCAAGATACTCTCGTCCTTAAGAAATTACGAGTGATTACTTCGCCGCCCGGTGAAATCAGCTTCCTTGATGCCTCCGCCGCGCGTTTCTCAGCATGTTCATTTCCCACGCACATGGTGCAAAATTGTGGTGCACCCTCTCGCCGTTTACGATCGCCGATCCGCGGCCGCAGTCTCCTTCGCGTGCACGTAAAAAGAGGTAGCTCGGTTTGCCCCCTTTTTTTTAAGTTTATTGCGGTTGATTGGCGAGGCCAAGACCCCGAATGATGCTTCACGGCACGAACTGTGGCGTCGGCACTCTTTCTCGCACGGGCCTAGAAATTGAGGTCTGATAAAGTATCTGCAGGCGAAAAGGGCAAGGAAAAGGATGAAGGTACCAGACATTTGGAGAAAGTGTGCAAGTGTGAACGCTTGAGAACGCGGCATCGTTTACGATAGTCAAGAATGAATCCTCAGCTGGGCAAAGTCGTTGTGAAAGCCGGTCAAAAGATAAAACTGCCGTACATTATGTAGAAAATGAGATTTTGGTTGGATACGAGATGTCGAGAGACGAGGAACAACGAGGCAAAAAGTCGGCCAAGAAAGAGAAGGAAGTGCTAAACGCTGTTTGGAAATTTACGACGTGTCTTTGTTATATAATTTTAGCAACGAATAATGTATACTATTGTATTGCAATTGTCATTTGGGTTTTTAATAATATCTATTACTATTATTGTCAATATGACTTTAAATAATAATGCTATAATTTTATTTTTGCCTTTTCTTCAGACATAATTTAATTTTTTGGAACATCTCAATTTTTAATCTGTAATATTTGTTCTCTGCTTTCTCTCTCTCTCTCGACTATTTAAACACAACGTGCTTCTATTCTATAATAAATCGACCTATTCGCAAAAATCTCTAAACATCTCACTCTGTCATATTTTCCAATATAATGTTGCAGATATCAATGCCTACGTGCACATGATCGTCTAGAAGACGGCAACGTGCTAAAAAGCCGCGAACGTATCATAATGAAAAACAGGGGAAAAAAGCGCGAAGTCACCGCGAGCGGGCCCCGTCGCGGTAGCAGCCGGAGCTTGCAGAAAAAAGGACGGAAATACGAGAAGGAGACTGGCGGCAAGAGCGCGGTGGTAATGGCAGCAAGAAGAGGAGGCGGTGGGGGAGGAGGTGGAGGAGGAGGAGGAGGAAGAGGAGGAGGAGGAAAGAGGGGAGGTAGCGCCGAGGATGAAAAAAACGCGGTTTGTGTTCACGGCTCGGGCGGCTCGGACGTGTGCGAGTCGCGTGTGAGGCTCGCGCCTGTCGTTGTCTCTGTCGCGAGCACGGGCCCGAGCGGTGGGCCCTAGCGCTCGGGGGCCCGGACTGTTGCGGTCTCTGTCGGGCCCCGTGCCGGCTGAAGGGCCCGTGTGGGACGCGATGCCTCGCCTCGTTCTCACGGTAGCCTCCGACGAAGGGGCCCCCTTTTGCTCACTTCCTTCTGCTCCTCCTTCTCCGCTGCCGCCACCGCCGTCGCTGCCACCGCCGCCGCCGCCGCCGCCGCCGCTGCTGCTGCTGCTGCTGTTGCTGCTGCTGCCGCCGCCTCTTTCCTCTTCTTTCCTCTCTTTACACGCCGTTCCCCCCTCTCTCGCGCTTCTCTCGCGCTCGGCACTATCTCCCTCCTGTTTTCCGGACCGTGCGCATCGCCGTGACTCGCGTGCACGCGTGTGCGTGCCGCGCCAAGCACGCGTCTAAGTCCCTGTGAGCAATCGTCGGATTTTCTAAATGTCGCGAGCGCGGGGATCGTAAATGTCGAACGGCTTGAAACGTGCTGTTCACATGCGCGCGCGTGATTATCGAAAGCTTTTACTATTATTCTACGTTTCAAATGATTAATACCGAAGTATTATTTAACGAAATTGTTACGTTACTAAATTTTAAGTAATTATAATTCGCGATGAGATTGGCAGAATTTCTATTTTATAATTGTATGTATCATAAATATGAAAAGCAATCGAAATATGTATATGCCGAAAAATAGAGAACATTATATGTGTAGAATATTATATCAGAAAATAAAATTATAAAATTCATTTTTAATTTTGTTGCAAGTTAAAAATGGAAAGTTATATGTATGTTTTCTCTAATAGCAAAAATATTTGTTGCAGATATGATGTCGCTCATTTGACACAACTTAAAAAATAAAGTTTTTTATCAAATAAATTTAAATATTTTTTTTAAACATTAAAATTTTATCATATTAATTTTAAAATGTAATTTTATAGAGAAAAGAACATTTTTATTATTATTTATATAATTAGTTATTACATAAAAATATGTTCTTCTAAAGTACGTTTTCTAAAGTACGTTTTTTGTTTATATTCTTTATATTTCCGTTTTTTTTTGCAAGCAAAACATAATAATTTTTAAGTTGTATCGTTGCAGCAAATAAGCAATGAGACGGCATTTGAAAATTCAGAAACGACGAGTCACTTCTTCCAATCTCGAATCAAATAAATTAATCGGCAATTGCCTGATTCGTTGGTAATCAAACAGGAAATCAATTTGATTTTTTTGGTGAACGCACACGTTTTTTGGTGAACATTCAAATACTTTTTTGCGTCTTGATCCAAATGCCTTTCGTTTACGTAAATTTTCGTTTCAGAATAAATATCGGAGATTAAAAGACTTAGATAAAGTCTCTAAATGCGGATGTTTAATGAGTAATCAGCGAAATTTATAAAGCAGAAGGGCAAATAAAATTTTAATTAAAACGTTCAAAACGAAATCTAAATTTAATGTATCGTGTTGGCTCATGGATTTAATTGGCGCGTGATCCGAATGCAAATGATGGGATAAGTAATCTACTGTAAAAAAAAACACAGTTGCGCTTCCTGTATGTGACAACATTCGATAATTGAAGAGATCAGAAGAGAAAGCGAATTAGCATTATAACGAGTGTGTGCCTCAGCCTGCCTAAAATATTGATATAACGGAATATGTAAGTAAGTACTCTTTATCGATCAATTTTCTGTCTTAATTAGGGATTGGATACAAGACGATCTCACGTAATATATTTGTTTGCAGCGATAATGCATTTGAAGAATCGTCCGTATCTTTTTAAGACAATCTTCGACTTTTTTTCTTATCTAACTTGCAGATTTGCTTGATAAAAAAATTCGTTCGCATACGTAAATTATCATAATTATTAAAAAAGTACAAAGTACTATTAATGTATATTCAATACTTGCATTAATGTAAAATATGTAATAAAGAATAAAGAAACAAAGAATATTAGACAAGGTAATAACTTTTCTGTTCCCATGACTAGCCCTTACGTATTTTTAACATATGATTATGTCGATTTACACAGGGGATTCTTCACGCAACGAGAATAATAAATAGTTATAACACAATGATAAGCATCTAAAGTGGATGAAAAGTGCTAGGGACTGGGGCATTCTTGTGTACTCGGCGTGTGTGCAATAACGTGAGTGTTGCTGAAACGACAAAAAAAAAATGCTCGAAAGATGCTTTTCGATTCTTTTCATCCCGCTATCGATTCTCGTACATAATTTTGACACACGCGGTTGCGGCTCACGCGACAAACACCGTGGCGGCTTCCGTGGGAGAGAAACGGCAGTCCGGGACGTCGCATACTCTCACGCGAAATTTCAATTTCCGGTCCGGTCGCGATCGCTGCGAGGCGTCCCGCGCTCGCCGGCGCGAAACGCGTCGTAAAACACGTGCAAATCGTACGCCGGTACGGTATTTTTCTTTCGTGAATGGACACTCCCCTCCCCCCCTCTCCCCGCCCCGTCGCTATTCCCTCCCCGTAATTTCGCCCCGGAGGGGGGGGGACCGGCCGATTCACCGGCTCGTACTACCCTTCATTCACGAATACGAAATTATCGGGAATCAAAGGTACACTGGACATAGTTGGCGGCACAATGAGCCGCGGTCGTTCGTGAATGAATGCATGCTCGTGTACGCACGAGCCATCACGACGTGCCCCAGGGGTGGACCGTTGTAGCGGGTGGAGGCGACGAGGGCCGGGAAAGAGGGAGCTCGGAAGGGCCCAGGATATAAGCAATGTCCTCTCTCGGTTAAATCCTGTCTCATTGTTGTTCGGCTTAATATTCATGAGCGTCTATCGCGGGAATCGCTGTTTGAATGAGCGCAGGTGCCCGTGATCGTGGGAATTTTGCTCCGGCTTCTCGACCAACCGGGAAACCGATAGCAGGTGGCAGCAGGGCGAACGAGAGAGAGAGAGAGAGAGAGAGAGAGAGAGAGAGAGAGAAGAGGGATTCCACAACGGTGGCGCGCCGACGATGGAGTCATTCGGTTATTGCAGAATTGGTGCGGCGTTGCTCTGAGACGCGCGATTCGCCGGTCCATCAGACAGCTGCCGATGAATGGTTTGCTTAAGGCGAATTTACACGGTTCCCTCCCGATCGTCGTCCCGATCCGGATGAATCATCCTCGGCGAAAGAAATTCGCATAAGCAGCGTCTTCGCCATGATATTTGATAAAAACGGAATAAATTAATTAAAACGGGATCTCATCTTTTTCTTCACTTACAATGATCTTTGGAATTAATTATATTTAAAATAAGTAGAGAAGGGCCAAATATTATCGAGGTTACCAGACCTTGATACCAAATAATAATACCATTGTTAATTTCAATTGACAAAATTGTAATGTAATAAAATTATTATTATTATTTATATACTTTATTATTATATTATTATTATTATTACTTTTAAATATACCTTCCAGTTATATAAACTGTACACGCCAATTACTGCCGGAATTACTTGAAAGCGCAATCATAAATTGAAGCTGAAATAATATTACAAATTAAATTGATCGTCAATTTAATAATGATATTAATAAGTATTTTAAAACACTCCAATAATCGGCATGCAATTTATATAACTGGGAGACGTATTTAAAATTTACATATAAAAATTATTAAGATCAAGCTTCAACCATATTTGGTCTTACTTTATTTGATTTATTCACACAGCGGTCCGAATTAACTTATTATTAATCACATTTTGTCATAAAGCCTCGAAAACTTCAGTGTGAAGGTAAAAAATTGTTTATTACGTAAGTATAATCACGCATAATGCCAGCTGTCTTTTAAGCATATCGAACTGTTTCAGTAGAAACATTATATAAAGCATAATCATTTAACGTCGATGTCATCAAATTAATTTTCTCAACAACATTTTACGTTTTATTTAAAATTTGTCATTCCTATTACAAGCTTTCGATTCGGCTGATTATTTATTTCGCTATGCGTGTCCTTAATAATAAAAGGCTTTACCCCGCGAACGTAACAAATGATAATTCCACTTGGTCTAAGCATCGAGTCCGTAATGAGAGGAAGAGCTGAGCGTTTCGGTCATTTTTGCAGGCAGCCATTAACAGCGCGCGCGTTTCCTGGACATTACTGAAACAAACATTGCGTGGCAATCCCCGCTGCGCCGGGAGTCATTCCCGGCGAAATCTCCCGGTTCCCCGACAAAGACACCCCGCTGCATCCAACGTAGAGGAACCTCTTCAACGACGACGCAACGGTCAGACTGCGAATCCACCTTGCGCGCGTCAACGTTAACGACGCCGCGTGCACCGCCCCTCGCATCTCTGCGATTTGGATCGCGGGCTCGCGATGCGCCTCGCGTGCAATCTGCGGCACGCACGTGGTGCGCGCGTTCGCGATAAGAAATGGAGCGCGTAAATTACGAGCCGCGCCAGATTAACCTTCGGACGCGCACATGCGGGGTCAACCGCTCGATTTTCATCCACGGCGAAGAACAGCCGAGGTGTTTTTTATACAACGCTTATTATGACTTACACTGAGATACATATTTGCGCTGTTTTTAAATTCTATATTATATAGTGTTACTTGTCTAAAATAATGTAACATATTTCTAAAAGTTAATCTTTGTTACGGAAGGTCTTTTTTAATCATCTAGATAAATTACATATTTGCAACACTCGCTTTAAAATTAAATTTAGGATAAGTTTGAAGTAAATTAGGGATTTGTGTAAAGATAAAAATGTATGTAGCATTGAAATATAATTCTTCTCTAACAATAATGCTATGTGCCGATATACAGTTTTGGCCAAAAATATTAGGCATCTATATTTTTTCATTTATTTGAAATTCTTTTATCTGTATTATTTCCGATTAGTTACCGGTTTTATACGCAAATTTAAAGAGTTCTTGATACAAAAGATAAAATTCACAACATGAATCAACTTTAACTAAAACGTTAAATAATGCTTAATATTTTTAACCAAGGTGCTTAATATTTTTGTATATTGAAATATATCAATAAATTTTACACAAAATATGTTTAAATAAAATCAATAAAAATTGTTTTTACTAACAGAATAATGCCGTTTCTAGAGAGTTAAACAGTAGGTACTATACATGATAAATAAATATCTTCGCAAGATCCGATAAGGATCTCTCTTGAGACGATAAAAATTAAACATTTCACTCGCAGAGTGTCGCAGCTGTTCGAAAGAAATCGAGTATTTCCGAAGACGAAATCAGAGCGTTACGATCGTAATCAACAACCTTCGCTAAAAACGAGTAACTTTCGCAGGTGAAAGTTTCGGAGTTGTCACATGTTCCATTAAGTCATAATCGGTTTATGACTTGGAATAATTTACTGTCAATATTATATGTGATACAAAGTAATATTATCGAATGGAACCGATCGCGCAAGCTGATAAGACCTTAACTCGATCGAGCTTAATAGCACGGTGGGCGTGTTTTCTTTTTACAAATTGCAGCCGATCGATCATGATCGGATGAACTTACTTACGTTTGAGATTTCTCTGTTCGGCGCGCTAACCCGCTTAATCGCCTTCCATTATAGTCACAACTTGAATGGTAATTTAGCTATTGTTCATTCGCCGACACAAACCAGCCAAGATAAGGTCAATACGTATATATTTTAATATTATTTAATATATCTTAATATAAAATATTACCGACAAACAAATAAAATATCATCACGATAAATTTTGTTTATACCTTTTTCATTTGTTTTATTTTGTAAAAGTATATTTTTTATGTTAGATATCAACGTGAGAATACTAACGATTCGGTAGAATAATGATAATAGAAAAATGAAGTGTAATTAATAAATAAATTTTTAAGGTTTCCATGGATGTTTGTTTAAAGAAACTATGCAGTTTGTGGATTATCTCCGTATCTTGATACATTGCACTGAGAAAAATTTCTAATTAAAAATGAACGAATCAAATGAGTCTGAATCAATCAGAATTCTGATTATTTCAACACTAGAATTATAATAGATTTTAAACAGAAAATTCTTTGTTCATTTTCAATCAGAATTCTAGTTAATGCAACCAGATTTTTTTCCAGTGCATTAAATGCCAATATTTCGTGATCGTTGCAGTCCACTTCATCAGGATACAGGTTACTTCACACCTCGTTAGCATTTAACGATATATCAAGATACAGGTGACACACAAATCGTGCAATTTTTTTGAAATAAATTGTATAATTATTATTATAAAAAAAACTGATCAAATATTCAAATATGTAATATAAAAGAAAAACC
>NW_017304758.1:1165731-1167535 GCF_001594115.1 Trachymyrmex septentrionalis
GTGAAACACGCAGACCAAAAAAAAACTCACGTCTGCAGCACTTCTATTTTACATCTATTGAATTTATCCTTAAAGCAATAAATATTTTATTATTTTAATTTTAATATATTATCTATATTACTGATTGAGATAAAGAAAGTGCACGTACTGATCGAGACTTTTAATCAAGTAGAATCACGTACAGGTACACCGTGTGTAATTACGGGGCCCACCACTCGCCCCCGTCCGTTGGCGCAAGAATCCTCCACGCGCGACGAGTCCCCATTTTCCCGGGCGATGAGGATACCGATTGGAGTGTGGGCGTCGTCGAAGCGATTCAGAGCATAAGGAGGAGTCGCCGAGACGACGGGCACGGAACGTCGTTAAAGGAAGCCCCGTTCTCTTCTTCACGGTGATCGCGGGAGCGGAACACGAAGAGCTTCCTGAAACGCTCCAGCGCTGACGGCCGTTCCGTTCCCACGAGACGCACGATCCGTAAGGGCCCGGCATCGTCAGGGGGTTGATCCGCGTGTAACCGACTATTCGAGGCGACCGCTAACGATCGTGTCGGTACCAGAACACGCCTGAAGCGTGGCCGACGCGTGGACGGGGACTTTTCCGGTATTACAACCCAAGGAACACGTCGAGTCAGGAGAAAGTCTAAATGACTTTATCCTGAACATCATGAACAATCAAAATGATGATTGTTGGTTACAAAATCTGACTGTTTATTGAAATTGAGAATCAAAAACGAAGTCATTTTGATTTCTTTTTTTTTGTTGAACTTTTATGTGTTGCATGAGATGTAGACTCAATTTTCCGTCCGAAATCTTTCCTCTTCGCCAGCTTGACGAGAAGTAATCGCGCGGCATTATTAAGATTGGCACAACACAGCGACCGGCTTTCATTTAATATATATAGAAAATGTATTATCGATTTCAGCAACCTATCATTTCCCTAATTAATTTTCTAAATTAGCCGTTGCATCTCTCACCATCGCTCGATCGTCTCGTGCAGATCATAATTTTCGAGCGGTAATCTACGAAGAGCGACTGATCTTTCGCCGCACTCATTACAGGCGTCGATTAAAAGCGTTCCTCCTTGCTCGTTCGCGAAGATAGATGGAGGATGAGATATGAAATTCAGAAATTCCACCCGCTTCACACACGTGAATTCTCTGTCCGGGAAACCTGTTTCTCCACCTTGCACGAGCGCGAGCGGCGTGACTGACACGTGGTCGCGCGGTTCTCGGTGTTCGCTCGAGATCTCTTTCCGATTACGGCTGCTCGTCCGTCACCTTGGACCGACTCTCACGATCTTTATAATGCAGAAGATTACGGCCGCCAGCACTTCCTGCTTTTCGAAAAAGAAGACAAAAAATGAGAGAGAAAAAAGAGACTCCGATAATGCACGGTTCGCGTCTCGGGCGGAACGTGAAATTTTGCTCGTGCCTATATATCGTGCACTGTTTATGCATTTTACCAACTAACCGACGATTTCGGGAAGGCGGGATCGAAGACTTTATGCAAATAAACGAAATGGCGTATTGCAGAAATTCGGCAATAAGCGCTATATAATTTTCATATACGATCGGCAATCAATTGAACGACGTACTTAACTGTTTACCTCATTAAGCAATTACGGTACGCTGTAAAATTACGCCCCTTAAATTGCATGAAAACTCTTACGGAGATATGAGATAGTTTGACCAAAGAATTTAATTTAATTTAAGGTTAAATTCTACAATCTACCGATACTTTTAATCGTAGAATAATATTAGAGAATTATATAAAAGGAATAGCTTTGCTGAAGTATCTAAAAATTT
>NW_017304758.1:1167912-1170448 GCF_001594115.1 Trachymyrmex septentrionalis
TTTTATATATATATATATATATATATGTATATATAAAAGTGTATAAAGACAGAGACACATACATAGATCGACTACATATTTTATATCAATTCAAGATTGTATTCGAGTATGCTTATTCTTTCTTTCCTTCTAAATTAATAATTAGATTTAGGTTATTATATAAAAATCTAAATTATAAATATTTTGTTATTAAAAGTGTGAAATATATAAGAAAATTTTGTTACATTAATTAAGAGCCTATTTCTTTGTACGTAAAATTTATATATTAATAGCAATGCTGTATGACTCAGTAACAATAATGTTCTAGGATTAATTAGGATTTCCAACGTCTATTAATCAGAGAATTCTACAATCTTTTATTATTAATAAAAATTTCTACATGGACGTAGGAATAAATTTGTTCGGATTCTTTGTCGAACTGTTTTTAAGATCACCAAAGTCTTCATGTAAATCAATCTATCTCTTTCTACAGGTTCGTTAAAAGTTACATAAGACTTGAAAACTGTTTGAGCAAACATATCCGAGGGCGTATCAGTCACGGATGTCAACAACAGGTGAAGCAAATGTTTATCGAATCCTTAATCGAACACTTTGAAAAAATTCAAAATTCGGTAGATTCTCACGATCTTGTAACTTTATATTTTCGTATCTCGATACCTAAATCCACACCCGATCACGCTTTAGCATGCTTCATAATTATTTCAATCCAACAAAATTATTTTCAGACTTGTATCTAACTAAATTTTTAGATACTTTAGCAAAACCATTTTCGTTTTATATATAATAATATTTTTACGATTAAAAGCATATTTTAATGTATTTGTAGATTGTAGAATTTAATATATAAGAATTTAATCTTAAATTAAATTAAATTCTTATATATTAAATTCTTTGCTCAAGCTACCGCATATCCCCGCAAGAGTTTTCGTACAATTTAAGGGACGTAACTTTACAGCGCACCCTAAATGCGTGGTGACTCTTACTCCTGGAGATGATCGAAGCGGGTTCATCGGAGAAGCGCGGCTCTGTCTCTGTGGGATTCTTCCCATGGATCACAATGAGAGAGACATGAGGCAGATCCTGAATATCTTCGGGGGTCTTCTCGGGGATCTTGGTTCTGTGACGACCGCCAGACTGGAACGGTCTCGCTTTGGTAGTGAGAGTCGAACGCAAATAAAGTGCCACGAGCCCTTACATCGCCGAGCGCTCCCTCGACCGAATCGATCCGCGTTTTTGTGATCTCAGCGCCGTGTGATTTGTTCCAGGAACGAGCGGCGGATCGATCGATCGACACGGGCGAACGATCGCATTCGCACTTTTTCTGAATCGGACAGGGAGAAATTTTTAATTATTCGTTTTTTCGCGGAACAGTACATTCGCTCCTCTTCGGTTTTTCTTTCTTTCTCCTCGTGCACGTAAATTCACGGCTTGCGCTTGCGCGCGTGCATGACGCAAAACGTTGTGCAAGCCGAATAAAAGGAAAAAATCCGCTAATTAAGAGCGAATGGTCCGCGGCGACCGATAGCTGGCAACCGCGAGCGAAAGACAGCTTCGTCACGCACTTCGTCCTTTCGCGATCGGGACTTTTTGCCCGGCACCAAAAATGCCTTTAACACGGCCAAGTACCTTCACCCTGCAATTATTTACATACAGACGTACACTTATCGGGGCGGCTCATTCCAGCGCGCCTGGACCTCCGAACGGATCCGAAACCGTTCGTCACGCGCGCGCGCAAAAAAAAGAAAGAGAAAAAACTGGTGTAGAGGGTAAGGACGGAAAGGAGGCGAGGAGGAAGGGACTCGAATCTGGTCGTTACAACTGGAGGAGCGTGGGAAGGCAGAAGTCGCGAATCCTTGTAAGGAACCGTTGTATTTCCTGAAGGAGGTCCTGCGTGCACCTGACGCCCTCTCTTCGCCCTGGCCCGTGAGAAAGATCGTCGGGGCCCGGCTCTTATCCTTCTCCCTTCTTTGTTGCCCCCGTATAACGGCCACGCGAGCAGCACGCTTTCAGCACGTTTCAACGACGTTCGACGACGATGGCGACGGCTTGGGAAGAAATCCCGTGCTGATCCGATCCCACCTATCCCCTTTTCTTGGCCGCGACAACGTCGTATCTTCTTGAGACATAGCGGATTTCGATGTAGTCGCGAACGACAACGGTCGCTTGTAACGTTCTCTTACACACTTTACCGGAAAGACTGTCGAAATCGTTAGCTAAAATGCATAACAGATAGCTCGTATTTTGGTGCCGTGTGGGTGGCTTAGAGATCCTCAAGAGATTAGACACAGTCTTAAATATGGTAGACTAAACGCTTAAGATAAAATAAGATAAGTGTATCCATGCATCTCTTCTATCTTATCCATTCTATCTTAATCCTCCGTCGGGCGAGTGGAATTTTGAAGGTACGATCGATATTTTAATTGTGAATTCTAGATAAATGTAAATCTGTAAAAAAAATAAGTAAAATACAATCCAGCTTCAATGATAGTCTCGTTAAAGCTTTTATAAGAATTTATGCAAGAATTTTTTCTAGATT
>NW_017304758.1:1170548-1184336 GCF_001594115.1 Trachymyrmex septentrionalis
TATGATAGTAAAATCTCGTTAAAGCTTTTATAAGAATTTATGCAAGAATTTTTTCTAGATTTTTATACAGTTCGGAACGATATAAAAATTTGTATCTATCGAAGTTTGAAGACTCAGGTTGCGGACGAAGGGTAAAAATTTCATATTAATGACAAAGGGTTAAGTCAGTGGCACAATAGAAAAACTAAGCAGTAAGTAAATCAATACTTTTGATTTACCACTGCTTACGTTATTGTCTTACGTCTACTGTAATTGGACGATTCGCTTAGGGCCACCGCACACACTTTCCGCAATCGTAAACTAGTAAGACGTAAGAATTAGCCAATTAGAGCTGAAAGTTTAAAAAGAATGATCTTACATTTTTACAATTGTTGACTGTGATTGACTAATTCTTACAGAACATCTTATGATTACTGTTATAGAAAATGTGTGGCACCGCTTATGTTTTATTGCCTTCCATTTTTTTGTGTATATAGAAAGAATGGGTTGGCTGAAGTATCTAAAAATTTAGCTAGATACAGATCTAAAAATAATTTCGTTGAGTCATCAAAATAATTATGCAGGACACTTAAATTGGTTGCTAGAATGTCAACACTTTTTGCAGTATTGCTCACCATGCTTGAGATTTCTACATAATTATTTTAATGGTCCAACAAAATTATTTTCAGACCTATGTCTAGGTAAATTTTTATAGATACATCAGCACAATCGTTTTTATCCATGTAAGCTTTAAGAGATTAGACACCGTTCTAAATAATAAGTGAACTAATGAAAAACTCAGTTTTAAACTATCTAAATGATATCCAGCTTTTAATTGAGGATCTGTAGTTTCGCAATTATTTAGAAACGAATAATTTGACCAACTTCTACAGAGATACATATCAACGGATTAGTCTATATGTTAAAGAAGAAAACTGCAAGTAACATTCGTGCGAGTAATGCGAGCCGCATGATTATCGTCCATTATTTTCGTAAAAACTCATAACATGAGGAACATAAAGAGAGATATTCGCACCCAGCGCAAATATCGGTTGAATGCTGGGACTTAACAGGATCACGAACACAAAAGTGCTGTTGGCGTGCACGAAATTGGGTCAGTGACGTCAGAAGAGGCTGTGCTGAAGACGAAACAGTCGGAAGAATAAAACGACATGGGCAACCCGGTTCCACGATTTCTTCGACGGTTATTTTCTGAACTCTCGTGAGAACGGATCCCCCGCGTCGGCTCAATCCGTCTGGCAAAAACGTGTCTGCGAATGCCGAAATGTTTGCTCGTAAAAAAATGCACTTGCAATTGGTCGACACAACACCCGCGCAAGAAGTTCTAGTGACAACCGGATAAATTTGTCGAATATCCGTATATAGGTATTTTGAATCAATGTAGAAAAAATATCACTGATCACAGACACTGTCACTCTAAAAATCTCTTGATAAAAGAACGTTATCGCATTTACGAATGTATTAAAAAAAAAAAAATAAGAAAGAAATACAATTAAAAATTAAATAAAGATATTAAATGATGAAAAGCGATTTCTCCAAAGGTCTAGGTGCTTTTCATGTGACACAACAATGCCGCAATTCATCGATCGCTCCATCAATTGCAGTGAATCGTTGCGGGTCAACGACGACGAGGTGTCGTTTTCACGAATAATGAAGAATAGCAGAGGGCGAATAGGATCTGGGGTGGCATTCCTCCACGAATGCACGCGTGCAACATGCATGCCGAAAATGGTGGCAGGGGCGGGGCCCTACGCCGGATTTCTTACCCGCGGGTTTACATCTATGTCGTGGGGTGAAGAAAGGGGGGGTGTTGCGCGCACCCCGCGCTAGCCACCTGACGCACCCCGGCCGTGGGAACCGAACGAAAAACCGTAGGAATCCTCTAGGCATCACCGCGACGTGTGTGCACGCGTATACACGCGCGCGCTACGTGCCGATACGCTTTAATATCATAGTACCCCCGGTTCTGGGGAAAAGCTCTCCCCACTTCTATGGCGAGAGGATCCAAATTATAGCGACGAGCTATGCTTTTATATACGTTGTCCTAGAATTTCTAAAATTTGATCGAATTTGTCTCTTCCGATAGATCGCTTTGAATTGAAATGATTTCTGATTTTTATACAACTTATATATTAACATTGCATTACAATATTTAACGCAATTCAATATATAACGCATTTTATTCTATATGAAAAGAATTGATTTTGCTAAAGTATAATTTATAAATTTAGCTAGATAGAGATCGGAATAATTTTATGAGACCATTAAAATAATCACGAAAGACGATCAAGCCGATTGAATTAAAACGTCAAAACTTTTTATACCATATATTATTCATTATGCTTGAATATCTTACATAATTATTTTAATTATTCAGCAGAATTATTTTCAGATCTGTATCTAGCAAAATTTTTAGATACTATATATAAATTGGTTTTTCCATGTAGTTTTTTAATGCAAGATCCATAATATTTTCAGCTACCATTTCTTCTTTTTAAAAACAAAAAGGACTTGTCAAAATCAATTGAAGTATCAATAAGAAATTTGATCAAAGGTAAAACTCAATTATCGAAATAGAAGTTTGTGAATAGAATTCAAGTAGCCGTCAAAAATAGAGGAAATTTTTATTGGTTTTACCGTGTAGTTTTTAACGTGACATCCACAATATTTTCAGCTCATCATTTCTTCTTTTTACAAAAAGAACTCGTTAAAATTAATTATAAGAAATTTGATCCAAAGTACAATACATTTATAAAAATCAATTATCGAAACGGAAGTTTGTGAATAGAATTCAAGTACACTGGAAAGGAAAGATTGGCTGAATATGACATAGCATTTTTAATTGATTGCAGCAGTCAATTTTTGATTGTGTTAGCTTATCGAAATCCTACACTAACATTGCAGATAGGCTGACGCAATCAAAAATTGGCTGCTGTAATAAAAAATTAGCTGCTGCAGCTAATTAAAAAGTGCTATGTCATATTTTACCATCCAATTTGCTTGCAGCAGCCAATCTTTTTTTTTCAATGTAGCCGTCAAGTGGAGGAAATTTTTATTGCACCAGTTTATCCTGCTAAAACGGTGAAATCGTCGACGCACGCTTCGTGCACGCGCACGACTTATCCGTGTATGGGAATGGGCTGCGTGACAATATTCGTCGGCCGGCTGGGAAAAGGAGGCAGCGGTTTACGAGCGTACGCGAGCGGCGTGAAAGTATGTGGGAAGTCCATCGTGATTCGAGGGAGCGTCCGGCCTATGCGTAGCCTCGTAATCACGCGTGCACGTCAGCTCGCAAGAGCGAGAAAACCGGAGGAGCGACTCTGTCACGCGCCAGCGTGAGGAGAGAGAGAGAGAGAGAGAGAGAGAGGGGGAGAGAAACAATGAGAGGCGGAAAGCAACGAGGAAGGAGTCACGACCGAGATTATTGTAATGCTAAAACAATAGTCCCATCTGTATGTACGAGCCGCACCGGCATCGCGCCGAAGGAGAGCGTGCCGCGTCGCACGAGCGCGGCGTGCGCGCAAAATCTACATTTCACATCATTGCTCGGAGCGACCATGACGTCGCGGCCGTTGGAATCTGAATAACTCTGTAATCTCTAGGCTTATTAAAGCAAATTGAGCAAAAATCAACGTCACGCATATTGCATGAGAACCGCGTAATTAAACGCCGGTAGATTTGTAAAAGTCAAAACAAAAAGAACATTTTTTTCACGTTTTCCACCTCTTTCCTAATTTATTTGTCGAAGAAAAAAATAGCAGTACCCAAGTTTCGTAGAATTAATGCACAGAGTTAAATAAATTATTTTATTATTATATATACAATAGTTGTAATTATTGCAATTGTAAAATAATTTATTCAATTATGTATATATTATAAATTCTACATGATATAAAATAAAATTTGTATACTAATCATCTATATAATTGCCACTGCTATATTTTTTCGTAGGTTTGTTGCTTTTTTTTCCTCTGAATATATAATGCGACGTTAACGATTTCTGATCGTTGCAGATACAGTCTTCACGCGTGACTGCATGGCGAAGGAATAAATCCTCGACTGCGATCGAAATTTCAAACGGCCGGACGGACGGACGGGGGAGATAATCGGGAGATACCGCCGTATCTCGAATACGAATTTTGACACGAGGCACGGGAGGAGAACGCGCGCGCGGAAGCGTGGGAACGGGCGCTCTTAAGCCTTCTCAAAACAAAGCACGAGTTAGCTACGTGACGGAGGTGGGGGGCACGCGACGCACCTGACTACCGCGATGCCCCCAACCCCCGCGCCGCTCCACGTGCTCGCATCCGCCCGCACCGCGGCCGTTTCTTCCGCCCCCCAAAAACCCCTGGCTCGTACCCCAGTGGCGGCTGCCGGTTTATTAAGTCGTTATCCAGGGTCGAGTACGTTCCTCAAGCGCACAAGCGAGTTTCGCGCGTGCAGCAGTGGTGGAAGACGCGGTGGAATCGCCGTTAATCCGCAATTGATACGCGCACAAACAACAATAGACAATATATAATAGACAATCTCGCCTTTCATCTTCTATTTTCAGACATCTCTGGCGTAAATATATGTATAAGACATATACGAAATATAATATTAACAATTTTCCTAAAAACTTTTCAGGTTTAAGAAAATCCGTACAAACCAGCTCCTTATAAATATGCTCGAATGTTTTAAAGCAGCCCGCCTAGATGCTCAATATTATTGCACAATATTATTGATGCCTCTTTTAAATAATTGAAAATAAATAATCTAGAGACGACCATAATATTGTGTAATATGTGTCGGTCCGGAACCGATACCAAAATCTGTAATAGGCTTTCTACAATAAGTCATTATCTAAGCTTATGTCTTAAGCTTAGATAAGAAATTGACCAATTACAGTTAAATGTGAAAAGAATAAATGACTATGATTGATCAGTTTCTTATCACTTAAGACTTAAAAGCTTAGATAGAACTTATTGTAGAAAACCTATAATACAATTACTGACGTTGAATTTATAAGACTCATTTAATTTACATTACTTAAAAAGTACTAATTTCAAGAAACTAAAATGACGACTTGGATGAAAAAAGAATTAATACTGAATATATTTTAATAAGAATGATCCAATTTGCAGATGTGACAAAAAAATTGTATTATTTGATGTTTTTAATACAGAGATTTATATCTGAGTGAGGGTCCAACAGACTTACTGTCAGCTCCAAAAGAGGATTGGTTGTCCAAAAGAGTGTGGATAGAGAAACATAATTACGCGAGACGCAACTCTGTAAACAATTGCGTAATACAGGAATGTAACACGTGCCGCAGTTAAATACATAGTAATAATATCGAAACTACACTTGTGTAGTAAAGTGATATTAGAATGGCTCGTGAACTGAGAACGGCCTTGGATGATCGTACGAGACCACCTCTACACTCGCGCTAACGGTCATGATAAATGACACACTAATTATGCACACGTGCGGAGGACATATTGTAATCGCACTTTAAAATCGTCACGCGTGTTCACGAGCAGGGATCGAAAGTCTAATCGGCATGGATAGAACCAAAATCACTATTCATTGATGGTTGCAAATTACTTCATGTCGCTTTTACGTTTAATATATTATTCGCAAATTCTCATGTTTCTTCATTCTTTATAAATAAAAAAAATATTAAAATAAGATAATAAGAGACATAAAAATATATTGTTATTTTTTGTATTACAGTACACTTACTGTCAGAGAAAAAGACATAGCAAAAGAAGTTGTAAAGACAACTGTACAAGTTTTACGTAGGATCAAGTAAATAGTTGATTAAACTATACATTTTATAATTATGAATATACTATAAATTGGTACATTCAACTATATACAATGTACATTAATTTTACATAGAACTTGTATATCACTTTTACAGTTGTTACTATTATGTTTTTTCTGCATAAGTATAAACCGTTATAGAACGATAGCATATGTTTTAACTCACAAATAATTTCGTCGCTAGATAAAAGCGAACTAAATTTTGAACCACCTTTCCACGAAATAGCTTTCCATTAGGAATTCAACCGCCATATCAATTTGATCAAGTGACAAAGCGCGATACATACGTTATATATACTTATGTGTGTGCGATTTAATGACTCAATTAAGACGATTTTATAATTTCGATTTGATCATCCGAAATGGACCAAAGTGCTTCAACGCACGATTCTTGGAACTGATGTAAAATTATTATTCCGGATATGGTTCGCGCTTTTTCTGAGTCGGATAGAGCCTCGGACGAAAAGTCGGACGGAAGGTAGACAAAGAGTTCTAACCTCGTTAATGGATGGCGACGTGAAAAAGAAAAAACGTACGTAACTACCTGTCCCGTATTCTTAACGGCGGGGGTCTCCTTGAAATCTGTCCTCACGTAGAAGAGACGGGGTCCTTAGCCTTACGTGCTATCTGCGTTGTGTTGGTTACATAACGCACACGCGGTCGCTCGCATGAATGAATACATTCATAAAGACGGGTCCGGCCGGCTTGGCGCGCACGTCACACACATATGCGGGGCTACAATCTCAATAAGAAAATACGTCTATTATGTCGTTACAATAACGATATCAATTCGTTGACCGTCGTGGCACCGAGCGGAGCCCATTGTCTTCAAACGATAGTAGGGTGTCCCCTGACCGGTGCACCATGTAAATCGTCCTCGAATAATTTTGCCTTCGAAATCTTGTGGCCAGGAGAGTCTGAAGTCAACGTCGTTCGAAAGATAATTATTATATTTTTCATCAATTATTATTATATATGAAATGTTTATAATTTTTTTTTTTTTTTTCAAAGAAAGAAGATCGAAAACGAATTTGGCGAAAGTAACGCCAATGTGCACTGTTATTTTCTTCGAATTTTTACAAAATAATTTATATTTGACGCAGATCAATGTTCTATCTGTACATGTTCTATCTTACTACATATAAGAAGATATATCCGTT
Organism: Trachymyrmex septentrionalis; assembly: GCF_001594115.1. Taxonomy (NCBI): domain Eukaryota; kingdom Metazoa; phylum Arthropoda; class Insecta; order Hymenoptera; family Formicidae; genus Trachymyrmex; species Trachymyrmex septentrionalis. Next base: position 1,177,517 of record NW_017304758.1, read on the forward strand.
GCATTCATGTATAAAATGTCAAGGGTTAATACCATTCAGAACATTAGTCGCGACGTAAGATTACCGGTATATAATTATTCTTGAACGAGATGGAAGATTTGAGCGAATCAAACGCTGTCTTGTCTTCGTTTTTTAAAGACAATTGGTTTGGTCACTCTATCACAGATCGTACTTCCTCCGGACAAAACTGATATATGATATTTTAAGTGACGGAGTACCCGGCCAGTAATTGAATTTAAAGGGCGGAAGCGAAGAAATCTGGTCCCCTTTCGTATTAACCTAATCAAGCGCAGTTGTCGGTACCGCCGACTGTCGCGGTCACAATAGAGACATTAAATTGTCAGTACGGATTTATTAAATCCAGCGCGGTTACAGCTGTGAAACCGCGTAGATCTTGGACGGTTCGTCTCATCGTCAGTATTATATCTGACTGTTTGTAACTAACGATTTCACGTACGTAGTTGTAAGCCTCGAATGTACATTCTTTAAGATATGTTGCAAATATATTAAATAATGTCCAGTTCTACCAATACAGAGAGATTAACTTTAACCCCAATTTAATTTATTCATCATCTTTTTCTCTTAGAACTGGAAAAAAATAAAAAGTAAACTAAACCAAAGTTACTATTAATTTATATTGATAAAATTGATTTTAATCTCAATTTAACTTACCTTTTTTATCTTTTTTTTTAGTTTTAAAAATGGAAAAAGATAAATTACATCAAGACCAAGTTATAATTTAAATTGGTAGAAGTAGACGGTATTAATCACTTGTGACATTTATAAGTTTATTTTATCAATATAAATTAACTTTTAATCTCAGTTTAATTTACTATTTATTTTTGTCTAATTTCTAAGAATTAAAAAAGATAAATAAATTAAAATAAGATTAAAATTAATAGAAATAGACATAAGATCCTAATTTTTTACATTTTATTAAAATCGTTTTTTAAACACGTATATTATTATTTATTAGTTAGAATTTTATAAATTTAGACGATAAATCAAAGGGAAGATAAGGCGAAGGGTCATTTTTCTGTGCCACCAGAGCAGGTGTTAGGCAACTTTGCTCTTGTTGCTGGAAATTACGTACGGTCTCTACACTAACAAAGAGATTCATCGGCGGCTTTGAGTTTTTATTATCGCTGCGGTTGAACAACCCTCGTAACAGTCGCTATTAGGCGTTCAACATTCAGGCGAACATCTCGTCGTTCTCGGTACGATGACTTGTCAACAATTCACCGTGGTCGGTATTTCGTGCAAATGTCTCCCTTCTTTGGGATTGTCATGCTTATTTGTTCCTTATCATTGAATTTAAGACAAGTTTTTATCAATAATGAACTTTTCGTACTACATCGACACATGCGTTAAACTGACTAAAGAAATAAATTCAGGACAGCGTCCGCATTTTATTAAATTCATGAATAATGAATTTTGCGAGTCCTAAAGTTTTTATGAGTATCTTTAACAATCTTTCACAACATAGTCATCATGTTAAAAAGAAATAAACAAATAATCTTTTTGCTTACCTTTACTTTGCTTGATATCTTGAATCTCCACTTGTAAAACCTGTTTGTAAAATATCAAGTTAAAACCAAAAACATTCACAAGTTATAATTCGAAACAAATTTTAATTTCAGACTAAATTTTGTATAATTTTCACTTTTTGATAATAACATAAAAATAAGCTTGTATCTCTAAAATAATTGCAAATTTATTATTTCCTAGATAAACAGTTTTGGTTTGAGAAATGTGTTTTTAAACAGGAAAAAGAAGGCCAAGGATTATTAATTCGTAAGGAATGGTTAATAATGCGGTGTTAATAATCCCGCGCCTAATTAATGAAAAATTGTTTATTAAAGACAAATTTCATTACAATAAAGTAAATTCGCACAACCGTGGGAAAAGGCACATAATGAATTTGGTCCATGATGAACCAATGGACATGGAAATGGTACGTTTACCCGTATACAACAAAGCGCACGTAGCATGCGAAACAAAAAGGATTCCACACGATAAGGCGTCGATAATGGGAACGACGTCGCAGCTCTGCGTCTCTTTGATGTACCATCGTTGAAAAGTGACGTATTAAAAGAAAAAGATTACTATCTAAAACAGTGACGCGCAACCTTCTTTAAGGATCACTTTTAAAAATAGGTAAAATTTTGCGGGCTGCATAATGTTTATTTCGTTTGGATAAAGTAAAAAATAATTTTATATTTTTGGCTATGATTCGTCGCAGACCACAACAAATTCACAAGTGAGCAGCTTGCAGCCCGCGAACCGCACGTTGCGCATCACTAATCTAAAAAACTTGTTCTAAATGATACTTGGCCTTACACAGCTTTTGCAATCGGGAGATTCCCTCCTCCCGATTATCACCGTACTTGGTCTCCCACGCATCAAATAACATATTGTAGTACCTTGGAACATCAAAGTACTGCAAGTATTGGTGGCTGGTGGCAGTAGGAAAAATCTTTTCAAAATTTCCCAACTGTGTTAATTCGTCTTCATACATAATCAAATGTCTCACATCATCGGGAGTAAGATCATCGATTATTTCATCCAGATAGTCCTCCCGATTTCTCAGATTCGCGTACAAGGATTGCTTATGACGTTCCTGGTAGCTAAGGGTAGCTCGGTGCAGTCTGTAATCTTGGCACACCGGATCTAACTGATATCTTTGGGCTAGTTTCTTCGTTTCCTCCGCCGGTACGCATGTGGGCAGTTGGTATCCGGCCATATTAAAGAGGTTTCTAATGAGGGGCCCCTTGACCGCGATGTCGAGAGGCGAGGAAGACTGTAGAGAGGGCGATATATTCACCTCGAGTAACCACGGTCTTCGGTTCTCGTCCAGAATAATATCGATGCCAAAAAGTTCATAGCAACAATACCTTTAGAGAAGATTTAATAAAATACATTACATCAGAAAGATATTGAGTGGAACACATGAACAAATTAATCATATTTCAGCACAAGAAAACCAGCATTCTATATTGACCGTAAAATCTTATAAAAGAAATTGTTTACAATTTAATTGTTATATATATTGTTATTATATACATATATATTGTTTAAATTTTTATTTTTTTTTTGTCATTTAATTTTTGCAGTAGTAAAAATCTAAAAAATATTAGCGCCAACTGTGCATACGTAACAATAAAAAGAATAATTTATTTGATTAAAAAACAAAGTCAACGATTATAGAAATCTTACCTCGAAGATGTATTAGCCCTCGTTAGAGTGTTGATAGAAGATTCGCCAGCTATCATCGTCTTGATGACAATGTCCTTTATCGATTTCCATATCTTGGTAACATTCACGTTTTCTTGCTCGAGATAGGACCACAGGGTTTTCAGGGTCCACTTGTGACCGGTGCTAGAATCCACAGAGTCGTTGCTGGTGTAAGTCGCGCTGGTTTTGTTGATGCTGTAGTTGGTGAGATGCATGAAACGATCGCTGAGGTAGTTAATGTCGTCGTTGTACTTGACGGAAGCGAAGCGTACAAGGCCGTCTGGATATACGTAAACCTTAAGCGGATTAAAGCTGGTGACAAACACGTAGAGTCGCAGATCGAACTTGGCACCTCGTATTAGCATCGGGCGCGACAGATATTGCTGTACGACGACGGCGCGTTTCTTTGGTATTTGGGACCAGCGGTGGACTACGCGGATCCCAGTACCGCGGGCGGACGCTGGCGGTTTGATGATCCATTTCTCTTTGCCGCCATTTTTCTCCCACACCTGACGGAACATACGCATATCCTGAGGTAACACGTAGGTGCGCGGCACGAAGCCGAATTCCCGCTTGCCGTACTTCATCATCATCCGGCTAAGATTGCGCCAGAGCCGATCCTTTCGGCCGATCTGGAAAGTGCCGGGAAAATGATTGACCTTCTGCGATTCCTTCAAACTCTTGTAGGAGATGGACTTCATGTGCTTGCCCCAAGTGCCGGACCAATACCGGCATTTCTTCATTAACCGGTAACCGGAATTTACAACGGTGCGACGCACTAATATCGGTGTTACCGTAGTCAGGTGCCACTTAAGATGTCTCGTTATTTCATACGGCAGTGCCGAGCCAGTCTTGCTGTCAAATAACTGAAAGGCGATGTAAGGTGGCACATTATCGAACAGGCTTCTACGGAAGGGCAGTTTGTTCTGTTTGTCGCCATCGATCGACAGCAGATCTCCATCGATATCGAGGTCAGGCACGCTCTCCTCATCGTACTGAGTCTCGGCGCCATCAGTGCTGCTCGCAATGCTATTAGTTTCGTGCTGATTATATACGATTACATCCATCTCGAATAGCCTGCAACACATAGGGGGAACAAAGGATTCGTCATGACGCACGGCAATTTAACTCTGACACTTTGAGTGATTCAACATCCTTTACATTTGTACATCGGTATCTCTTTAACTCTTAAACAATCTCGTTTCAAATAACGGCAGCAGCGAATCGATGCAATTACGTAATTCGTAATCGTAGAATCATGTCGATTTGCTGTTGTCGTAATGTGGACGTCTTTAAACAATTAAGGTACCAATGAATACCGTTAATACGGTACGAAATACCGCTATCAAACATCTCCAAGAAACGGAATTGTTAGACATAAACATGTCACGGCCTATCAAGAACTACAATTTGCTATGATTGGCTGAGCTTCATGTATACATATGTCGACTTAATTACCGAAATATTGCAATCATATCCTTATTATTATTGTTATAAAGAGATGCTTCCTGGAAATTTTCACTGCGATTACAAAGAGTGATCAGTTTCCTCAGACTTTAAGGGCATAATTGAGATTGCAGATAAAATCAATTTACTTGTTGCAGTGAAGAGCAAGATTAATACGTAAAATTCCATTAAAATTTAACTTCGCTGGCACCCACGTTAACTTAAACAAAACTTTTGTCAGAAAAATTTTCTCTCCGTAATTTATCGCTGCATTCTATCTCAAATCAGTTTAACATAATTCCACAATGCAAAACACTCAACATAAAGAACTCCATAATGTTACCATTACTTACATTTTTTTAGTTGATTTAAAAAATTAAAAAAAATTACATCAATTATTATGGAGAAAAATCACAAAAATTCTTCAAAAATTCTTACAAAATATACTTTGGATGTTCTTGATCATCGTATATTTTATAAAAATATTAATTTACAAATTTGATGTAATTTTTTTTAGAAACATTCACAAAAATTCTTACAAATTATATTTTAAATATTCTCGAACATTGTATTTGGTAAAAATATTGATTTAAAAATTTGATGTAATATTATTCTTGAGAATTATATGTATGTCTCACAAAAATTTTTATAAAATATACTTTGAATATTTTTGGACATTATGTATTGACAAAAATATTTGAAAATTTAATATATTTTTCTTGAGAAAAAAGGATAATCTGTTGAATTTACATTCCTTAATTCATAACCTTTTTTGGTTTGATACAAAGTCGCATAGTAAGACAACGTCAATATATGATGAGAATCATAAAAATCGAAGGTCACAAAACTGAATGCTGTAAAACATAAAGCCATAAAATATTATCACATTGGCAATTACATCGCTAAACAATTTCTGCATAATAGCGGCTGCGAGTGAGATTATGAACTGCCTAGATCGAATGATGCTTCGCGATCGTATCAATGCATGACATAAGCATCTTAATACACGTGTTAGAAAATAGCGCGTGCACGATTATGAAGGAGCTTTGTAAAAGGAAAGATACGTACCAAACTGTATTGTTCAAACGCCAGCAACTATCAGCATTATGACGACGCGGCCACAAACACCTGAAACATAACAATTAATTCGCGATTATTACAATTGCCGAGAGATCATAATGATGAATACTCTTCGTACTCTCATTAATAACAGGATTAATATTTCTTTGTAGCATGCATGGAAATTTGTGGGGAAAATATTTCGAGAAACGCATGCAAAAACACGGAGGTAATAATATCTTCTTAACCAATCTTAAAAAACACAGTCTGCTGATGTATAATTGCGAAATCGTGAGGATAAATATCGCGAAAAAATAAGTATGGAATATTTACATCATAGCAATAATTTACGTTTCGATAGACTATTACGGATAATTTATAAGCCAATTCAAAGATCGTCGAAATTTGAATTACCGGCAAACGTCGACTTGCATTTCACAATCTTATGCAACTACGTTCATCCCAATTTTCTAAGCACATTTTCAATATTTCATACATGATTAGAACATTTGTGTTGCGCCAGTGTATCCTATTTTAATTTGATGCATCTTATGCTTACTTTTATTCGACTCACTTTTATACATTTTATTATTATTATATTTAAAAGATAAACAAAGATAAAAAATAATTCTCTAGTGGCTCTTTTGGTTATTCAATTCTTTTAGTACGCTTTAGCTAATTCTATTAAAAACAATTTTTGTTAATAATTTGAATACAACGTTACGTTTATCGTTATATTTAAACTTGTGAATCAACCAGCGGCTTGTACATCCCAATAATTACAAATGTAATCATTCGCATGTGAATAGCATATTTGTCTGTTGCACATTGCGCTTGAATGAGAAGTCGGTACACGTCCGTTCGCGTGCGAAACGATAAATACATTTTGCCGTACGTAATTGTATTTTTAAAGAGACAGTATTGTGGATTAGCGGTAATTTAAAAAAAAATACTGTTTATTAAATTTATATCCTAGAAACTTCGCTTGTCTTATTTTTTATTCGTAGACTTTTTTCCCTAAAATTTTTTCCCTTAATTTTCGCAAAACAATTTGAAGAATTAATCTTTTCTTCAATGAAGA
>NW_017304758.1:1184436-1199926 GCF_001594115.1 Trachymyrmex septentrionalis
GTCGTAATTTTCGCAAAACAATTTGAAGAATTAATCTTTTCTTCAATGAAGAAAACAGTGTCATTTCTATTATGATACCTTCACAAATTCTTTGGACGAAACATTATCTGTAAAGATAACAACTCTGAGTAGAAGAATTTTCCAAGATAGGAAAGTATTCTATAAGCATTAATTCTTATTTCGTTACTATCAACAATTATAAAGCTAAAATTACACTTTCCTTTTAATAATAAGTTTGCGAAAAGATGCAGGTAGAAGAGTATACTTTGCAGAAATCTTGTAAAATGCATAAGCGCGGTGATAGACATTAGAATGCAGATGTGCGCATGCGGCAGTTAAATATAAAAAGTGAGAGCTGTCAATTAATTCACCACTGCGAAACGCGTGTTAAGTAAATATGCCGGCCACCGTGGCAATTAAATACTCGTTATCGATCGCGCAGTTGCCGGAACACGGTAGTGCATTAATCGGAAAGTAAGACAGGGGACTCGCGGAGAAGAAAGAGTTAATTTTCTTTCGTGGCCTACTTACGTAAAATCAAATTAACGCGATGCTTTAAAAATACAACCAGAACGGAAGACTCGAAAAAGTGTGAAAGCGTCGCGCCCATCGATCGCCGCGATTGATCGATGACTTTTGGAGCAATCCATCCACTTGCGCTCTGCAGATTATTCCTCTTTTTAAATAAATCATGATTTCAATTCGTATAAAAAAAGAAGACCATTCGATTCATTTTAGACTGATGCATGTTAAGTAATGTCGGAGGAAAAAATAGAGATTTTCTAAAATTAGTTCATGAGGTTTGGTTTCCTGAATGGAAATTTGGGAACTGATTAAAAAAAAAACGAGAGCAAGATTGCTCTTCCTGTGAAATGTGTGTACGAAACAGACATTGTGTTTTTGACGCCCGTGGAGAATGAGGGAAATTGATTAAATCGTGTTTTAAGACTGAGATACAAGAAAGCTCTCGTATTAAGTCGCATAAGACGCATTAATATTCATGTGTCAGTTTCGCCACCTCCGGGTATGGTACCCGGACGGCTATGGCAGGTGACAGGCGGTTTTCGATTTCTTGCAATGTCGCATGGCGCGATTAAAGCCGCCGGCCAAACATTGTAGTCTTTTGCATGCGCCGAAGGTGACTTGCTGTAGCGTTTTCGTTGCAGTGCTGTGCAATTTAAAGCGATTTAATTTTGTTGCATCCCCTGTACCGTGACTTCCGTGATTTTTTGGCGATACAAGAAGTGGCAAGACCGTATCTTTATAATTGGATATGGACATAAGAGTTACGAAAATATAATGAGATATAAAATACATTTTCCGCTTTTTCTTTCTCAATGACAAAAACTACATTTTCCATTACTTGGAATCTCAGTAATTTTATAATAAAAAGCTTTACGCCCATAAGATGTATTTAATGCAAAAATTCCAAAGTTATATCTACTAACTAGAAAAAAAAAGAGAGCAAATTGAGATTAAAGTTAATCTACATATTTGGAAATAGGCACAAGTCGTGCCTCGTTTTAAAAAAAAAAAGACATTGAGATAAAAAAATTAGATATTTTATCAAAAATGTTGGTTTCCAATCAAATTTTAGTATGTTGTAGAGATAATGATCGTGGTATCAAGAAAACTAATTCTATCAGTATCCACTTCAAGTGTAAATTGTAATCTCGGATGGAATAGACTAAACTTGTCAAGTGCTACATTTATCGTTGTTTTTTTTGATACTATCATAACTATATTATCAACGTATTTGTAGCAAAATATCTAAATCTGTACTGTCTCCAGAATCTTCTCTCTCCAAATCTTGTATGACTAAGTCAGCTATCACCGGGGGAAAGCGCCCATCGGTGTGCCGAATATTTGTTGATAAATGCAATTGTCAAATGAGAAGTATGTAGAGTTCAAAGCTAGCTCATATTATTAAAAACTTAAAAAGAAGCTTAGTAGCATAATAAAATTTTGGAAGAAAATTCAAGCTAACAAAAAATAAATTAGTATTGAAAAAAAGAGCGATGAAATAAAATTAATGAATAAAATATAAATTTTAATTATTTTATTTTTAAAAAATCATTTAAAGTGCATGAATTTTGAACGTATTTGACTAAACGTCAGATGTAATATTTAAAAAATTATAAAAATTATTTGGAATATAGAAGTAGACCAGAGGAATTGTGAGTAAAATTCCAGTCTCTTATATTTTTCTCTGACTTTTCCCGGTTTTCCATGACCAATTTCAATTTCCCGGTTTTCCAGGTCTGTGGCAACCCTGCTATAAACTAAATAATTAATTTCTTAATCGCGAAAATATGATCCGTGATTTATTGCGATATATATTTAATCTCGACCGTTATTGTCAAAATTTATTAATAAAGTGAATGATTAATTAATCCGTTCAAATGGAGCAATCGAGCTGTTACTAATTATAAACTATACGGATTATTTTTCTATATGCTGCTAAATGCTTTTGATAAATTAATAATTAAATACGTAATTGAAACGAATCGATGTAAATATGAAAATTCTTCCTTTTTTTTATATTTCAAAATATATTTTATGATTCTTTTGCTATTATCAATAACAGACTTTTTTCTTTTTCCTTTGTTTAATTAACTTATAATTTGCACAAATATTAAATTTTAAAATCTTAATATACGATTTGCGATATACTGTAATATCCAATTTGGATTACTTTCAAAATTTAATAATATATTGTAAAATACAAGATTAAATTCATTCGAATCGAGTAAAATCTATAACTATGTTAAATTATGCAAATTATTTTTGCATAATATATATTCCATAAAATACTTCTTAAATAAATTAATAAATAATCGAATTAACGCGAATCATCGGAATAAATGCCAATCTCAACCTTTTCTTTTTTTACATTTTAAAACATATGTATTGATTCTTTCACTATTACCATTAGCTTGAATGTAAACATTAATTTATTATTAAATCATTAAAAAAGCTGCAATAGATCTTTTCTCTTTATTTTTTCGTTTAATTTATTTACAATAATTTGCACAAATAAGTATATTAAATTTCATGACATGAAGTTATGAATTTGAATTCTATAATATAAATAGGAATGCACTCTTTGAATGAAGTAGCGCTTTTCGCTGTGTCATATAGCCTTTTCATATACCTATGATTCCGTCGTTGTAAGAAGATTAATAAAGAAGAGAAGGATGCGGAATATATTGTGGGTGATGATTCGATATCGTTTATCATTGAAACAAGACGTTTATTGATGATGATGATACTACCCGACGGCCTCAACAGAGACGCCGGAGCTTTACGTCGAAAAAAGTTCTTAAACATAACAAGTTAACATCTATATAATAGTCGCTATGTTTTACAAGAAAATAGTCATCTCAGGTACAAAATGGAGCCCTATCACAGACGTCACTTAAAGCTTTAATCACCTATGTACAATGCGACTGAGTAAACCGCGAGTAAAAAAGTAAAAGTTCTCAAAGAATTCTCAATGAGGCTTCGCAAAAGTTTCTTTTGGAAGACAGCGATTCGTCGTTTTCCTCCTCGCGATGCCATTCAGCAAGGAAGTTGGATCCTTCGTCCGTTGGATTGTCCGTCTTGATCATTTCGGATGTCCGCTCCGGAGATCTCAGGACAGTTCGATCCGTTATCGTTTGATTACCTCATCACCAGGGTCTCCAGACTGCGTTGGAAGACTCCGAAGACTCACCGGAGGAGCTCGCGACACTGACAGGGCTCTGCGGAGGAGTGTACACGTTCTGGGGCACGTTCGTCGTCTGGCCCGTGCTCGGTGCTTGAGTCGTCTTCGTCGCAGCTGCCGCCGAGGTTGCCGTCGGCAGTGCCTGCTTGGTACCAGCTGGACCCTCCAGTCGTCGAAGGCACCCACCGAGGTGTCGCATGAGTTGGGCACCCGCGGCGGGATGCACCGCTGCAGCGACCGGCGTCGACAGGAAGGTTGACACCTCCTGGGCGCACTGGGTGAAGCCATCGCGGAATCGATCGGCGTAGCTGTTCTCCGGCGTGAGTGTGAGTCTCCTGGCGGCGCGCAGCGTGTGAAGATGACGCACCGTCAGCTCAAGGATGTCTGCCTTTTCCAACTTCGCCACGTTCTCACCCTCGGCCTGCAGTGCGGTCACCATCAGATCCTTCAGCTCGTCCAGGCAACGATTGATACGGGCACGTCGCTTGCGCTCCAGCATCGGCTTCATCACCTTGCGGTACTGATAAGTGCGCGACACTGGTTCCTCGTACTCCATACCGCTGACCGGCGTGTAACCCGTGTGCGGTGACATGATCACACTTTATATTGTCACTGGTTTCACAAAACAAGAGATAACTCAGTCCAGTGAGAGTGGATTCTTCTGGAATCGCGGAATGTCCTGCGTTGATTCCCGGACCGAATCACCGGTCGGATCACGATCCGATCCAAGGATTTAGGGAAATCCGCGGTGCTCTCTTGCCAACTGTGTATATCTCCCAATCGGAAATAGTTCGAAATCGGGAGCACGATCGAAAATGTTTCGACGTTTGTATTATTCTCTCTATTCGAACAGTACTGTCTCGCTGTTCTCGGAGTGCCGAGAGTGCGATGTCTGAGTCCGTACGTATTCGTGACGGTTCTGAAGCGCTGGCGGGGTACAACCCGTTATTTATATGCCGCGCGATGCCCCACCCGTGCCTCCGTCATCCTGCGCCCCACAGCTGGGAGTGACGGAGGGGGTCCGAGGGGCACGGTATGCTGAACCCTGCAGCCCGCGTGCACGGCCAGCCAGCAGCAGCGGCAGCAGCCGTGGCGTATCGTGGGAAGCTCGCGGGTCGGAGCGTTCTCACAGATCGGGGGGGCCTGTTGGGGCCTGCCTGCACAGGTTCTGTGCCGCTTAACGCCTGCCGGGCCGAGGAGGGGAGGGGGGAGGGGGGGGCCTCCTTGCGAACGAAGAGCGCGAGCGTGGAGGGGACACTTTGCTCACCGAGAGAACACACCTGCACACGCGGTGCCCTGGTACGACACGACGCGCCAAACCGCGCCGAGGAACACGGGCGAGAGGCGAGAAGAGGAGAGCACACGCCACGACGCGCGACCAGCACGAGGACGACTCGCGCGATCCGTCGCGCGGTAGAGCGGCGCGCGAGCCTCGATCCTCGCGCCGGAGGTAAAGATTATCGCGATCGAATCTACGAAGGAGATGCCGCTTCGCGAGGATACAGGCTAGATTGAAACGTAGCGAGAGAAAATCAACTTTCTCGGCGCGGTTTCAGAGTCATTTGGAGATGTCATTTGCCGATTGTTTGCAATTTTCAATGACTGATATGCCTTCTGCTATATGAAAGTATATTATACACCTTTATTCGATAATACTGATAGATAAAACTGATTTTGCATACAATGCAAATATGATAAAAGATAACTTTAAAAGTTACTCACTACAAAACCAACGTTTCAGTAATTAATCCATATCTAGAGAAGTACAAGTTCTTATCATCAGATTAAGCCTAATCGGAATAATTTCGATAGGCTAAAGCAACTAAAAATTTGCTGCTACAATCAAAAACTTGATCGCTCCATAGTATAAAACCATAATATAAAAATGCTATGCCATATTTTACTATCTAAATTGTTGCAACCAATTTTTCTTTCGGTGTGTGCGTTTCCACTCAATTACATATCGAAATAGAAAATTTCGAGAAAAATATCTGTAAGAGGAGTGTTTATTCGATCGTGCCTGCGGATTAAGATAACGATGTTTCCAATCGAAGAAACGATATTTATAGGACATCTAAACACCGCTGTTGGTTCGCGCGTCCGCGCTGGAGGCGCATGACACTTGTTGATTTACGTCGGATTACCACCGACGTGGTGCACGTGTGCGCGCGTGCACACGGCAGCGCACTCCCGGCACTTCCTCGGATCGTGAATCACGTCTTGGCAACGCCGTGTCGCGGACTGGACCGTTTCGCGTTCCTCTTCGCGTGGAACAATAGAAATAAACATCACGTACGCGGCCCGCCCACGCTTCTTGTCTCATCGCGATTATACAAGATCATCTTAGATCATCTTAGATCGCTTCTGTTGCATTACGTCATGCGCGAATCGCTGGGAACATGTATTATAAAAATTTATTTGGGAAAAAAATTCTTAAGAAGTTTTAACGAATGAATCTCTTCTACGTGGCAGCTCCATCTAGAGAGATAACGGACGGTGTCACTGGATGCGATTTGGCCATAAACTCTCTTTTACGTGGGAAAAAAATTCTGACGTTAGTTGAATCACCTTTTTATTCTGCGACGAAAAAATTCTGTGGTCGTATCCTTTCTTCTATCGAGTATATTTTCTGAATTTTTCACTATAATTAACCTATGATCTCTTCCTGCTCTCTTGAAAGATTTGCGTAACTTGAAAGAGTTTTGCATATATTCCACTCGAGATCAGTCTGATATTATAGAGAATCTCTCGAGGGTTTCTGACAACCGGTTCCGGTGCAATCGGAGCGGGGAGCCCAGGAGCCGATGTTTTGAATTATAAACGTTCTTAATGATCCGCCCATTCTTGGACTTGGACGGGCCTCGCTTGTGAGACTTAACGAGGTGTTTAGCCCTTTTGGAAGCCGATATCCCAAACAAGGCCCCGCTGAGTGGGTCGGCTGAGTATTTTACGAGCCTTTGGATCTAAACGCAAAAGTAGCTAGTCGCTTCGGAGGCATCCGCGCGCGCGTGCGCAATCCGGATATTATCACGATGTGTCGTCTTCATAAAAGGAAGAAGAAAAATCAGCTTTTTCAGGGATATGGTTGCCACTTAGTCGCCGATTTGTTCATGACTGCGATGAAAATTGATACCAGTGGAATGTCTTGTCAACAGGGATTTTTAAAACTTGAGGCAAACATTGCTCTGAAAAACGTTCGCCTATCTTCGTAAGATAAGTCTAAGATATATCTTCTAAGATATAGTCTTCGATAATGTTAAAAGGGTGGTTCATCAAAATTCTAAAATTCTTCAAAAAGATAATACTTAAAGATAATATTTTAGAATGAGACTATCTTTTCTCTTTCACTCTCTCTCTCTCTCTCTCTCTCTCTCTTGAACGAGATCGCTGAATATTATTTTCTCTCATTCAGTATTTAACAATGAGAAATAATATTCAGTGATCTCGTTCAAAAGAGTGAAAGAGAAAAGGTAGTCATTCTAAAATATTATCTGTAAATTTATATCTTTGTGTGACGAATTTCCGTGATTAATCCTTTTAAAGTTATGAAGATAATATTTTAAAATAGTCTATCGTAATAACAAAGCATGCATTCTCTCTTCAATTTTAAACGAGACATCACTAAATATTATTCTCTTAGTATTTTATAGCAAAAAATAATATAAAAATATACAAGTGTCGTAATTCTATGATATCCTTTAGATAATATTTTTCTTACATCGGTTTTTTTCAGCAATTATCTTCGTTTCCGTACTCCACAATGATACAGATCGAAACACTTCTCTCGTTGACATTTAACTGCGATACAAGAGGGGTTTCAACGAAACAGTCTCAAAACGCTCGCGACATATATTTTATTCTGGCAAAGTGCCAGGCTTCTAGATATGCTCGAGCAATTTCGTTAGTCCACGCATGTGTCACGTATTTATTATTAATCTTCTAGTAGCAAGACGGACTTTCGGAATATATATTCGGATCCAGTCTTTTTTATTTAATCAATATACAAAATAAGTTAAAGAATAATAATGCATAAAGTTTTTTTCCCCTGCTTATTTACTGATAAAAATATACAATAAAAGAACTAACTGACTTTAAATAGTAGCAATAAAATGCAAAACGCTTTGACTGACGAAGCCGTAAATCGCACTCAACCCCCCAACCTTACCATTTAGAGGGTATCTTTGTATTCTATTTGTCTGAACACGTGTCTCTTCCCTCTCGATCCAAACTCTATCCTCTCTATCTCTCTTTCTCCCTCGCTTGCTATGTCTTATTTATCACTATCAATTCCCCTCTTGAATCATAGTTTCTGCGCGGTAAGTACGTGCGTCGACGGACGAAAATAAGGCAGGAGCGACCGCGCGCCGGTAGAAGACCGGTAGGATAATTACATTGATTGGTCATACAAGCCGGATGCGGCGGTACGCGCGTACGCCAGTTAAAGCCCCGACGAAACGAGCGTTATCCGCGGCGCTACACCGCCGGGACACCGGGTATACATATTATTGCCCCACGTTAACAACTTGTTACGCCCGCTCACCATCGGCGGCGAATGAAATGAACCGTTGATATTCCCGCGGCGAGAACGCGTCCTTACGTGATCCCCGACGATGAAGTTTGTAATTCGTTTCTGGGTATGATGGATTTTTTGTGCGCTCGTCGGTCGGTCCGCAGTAAATCGTGCGCTTCCTTCATCGAGAGATCGAGGAAGTCTTGACCTCAGGAGCGAGGGAGAAAAAAAGAGGGGAGGGGGGAGGGGGGGGAGCAAGGGAGAGGAAAGGGGAAGAGAATAAGAAAAAAAAAGGAAGAGTCGGGATTCATTCATCGTGATTCGCGTTAACATTACACGCGACCGTTACGTCGACATTTTGATCGTATAACAGGTTGTCAAGCGTATTAATTATGCTGCGAGATGGTCAAATTATAAGGTTTCCGAAATATTTTTGAACACTCCTGAAAAGTCCTGCATCTGACATTTTATCGATCCGATTGGCTTGATAAGCGCGATAAGCGAAAGATCGACGTGACGTTAATTAAATATAACGTTGATGCATGTATGAGCGATAGAGGGTATTATTATTACGATTAGATAGTACCTGATAATGTTAGTAATTAGAATACATAATATTAACTTGTAATTGGATTTTTTGTAATGTGCAATATAGTGTTTTTTTTAATCGCTAATTTTTCTAATAGCTTTATAACTTATTTTTTTTTAACTACGTTAAAGCAAGTTAAAACTTACAGAAAATATCAATTTAATATTAAAAAATGTTGATAATATTAATGCGAGACAAATAACGTGTTGACAAAGAGAAAAAAAGGTAACAATAAATTTATTTAAAAATCACAGCTGCATTATCGCGCGAGTTAAATAATCACTAACAATAGCTGCAGTCTTCACGCAAATAGCAATTAATCGACAATTTTCATCTAAAGAAACATTAATTATCTCTTATTATTAGTTAAATATATCACAGAGCGACGTGCAAGAAATACACAACAGTAATCGACCGCGTCATGTAAAAAAATATAGAAAGATATTCTAGGAAATAATCAAGCCGACGGGCTTGTTTAAACATTACGGCTTATAATTTATTATCAATCCATATCAATGAAGTAACGTGAATTATGACAGCTCAGAGTTTATCCCTCTCTGCCTTCTCCAACCGCATAAAGCAAAGCAGTACAAATAAACGATCAATGCATTTTCCCCAGGCTAAAAAGCAACAATCCTCGATCCCATCGCTTCGAAGCTACAGTAATATTTACCGGATCCGAAGTCTCTTCAAGAGGATTTTCTCGACGCTCCTCGACCTCCTCGTGCTTCGCTTCGACGTGCCCGAGTCTCCTCGCGACTCTCCTTCTCAGCGACCCCGTCTGTCGGCACGGAGGAAGATACGAGGTCGTCGATGCTAATTCGTCGGCGCGTCGGAACACTTCCGCTGAACAGACCTCTACTTCGTAAAGACGCGGCGACTTCTTCTCTCCCCGTTTTGCCATGTTCCCCAATCCTCAATCCCTCCCTTTTCATAGTCCATCATTTCATTCCGTCCCTTTACTCGCGAGGTTCCGTCCGTCTCTTTCCTCTCCTCGGCGCAGAATGGGTAGCCTCGCCTCCGAAATTCTTCCGGTTGTATATACTCTTGGCTCGTGCTACGGAACGTGGGAATGTTCTCAGGCCTGGAAGCCGACCCCACCACACGGTGGAAACACTTGCGTTGCAACGGACCGCATGCAGTGCGCGCAGCGATGGGGTCGAGCGGGAATCCTCGTGCAAGCCTTTACCTCTGGCGATCGATCGACAAATTGTTCGAATTAAACCTGAACATTTAGCGATTCTTGCAATCGAAAGGGAAATGAGTACAACTAATGTGAATACACTGAACAAAGTTACTAAATCTCAATATATATATATATATTGTTTAATAGTATCAAGTAAACATTTCCTTACAGTAAATTAATTGGGATTTATAGTATACTTCGAATTAATGTTTTGCTCATAATTCACATCGAACTTTTTTTTTTACTTTAGTCAAGAGACAAGATCCCAGGAATAAAGTGATTTAAAATTATGTAAAGTTGTGAAATTATTATAAACAATTTTTCACACCGCAGTCGGAGAAAACGTCCGGATGGACTCGCTCCGATTAGAGTTAAGAATTTATTTTTCAGATAAATTGATCTCTATTATTATAATTAATATAATCCAAGGGAACTTGTTTCATCGTTTTATTCATGTAATACTTTTTACTTGAATGTCTGACTGCTCGAAGTATTGGAATATATATTATCTTCGAGTATTTATCGTCAACAGAGTTCTCCAGCGCACGACACCAGTTTCACCCCATCGCTAGGTCGGCGTACACGAGCGTGGCGTATTGCGTGCATGTGCGGGGCGCGTATACACGCACGGGCGCGCTCTTCCTCACTGATCTCATTGTGTGCGCCGTGAGGTCCTCTTTGTGAGAGGAAGAGGCAACCAGCCGGTAATGTAACCTTAGCACTGCCCCATCGCCGCGCGTTGTGCACATAATGCGGAGGCTATTGTGCGCAGCACGGGCCACATTGTTGTCCGCATCTTGCGAGGCACCCTACAACGCCGACGGCGTTGTTGAGGGAGCCGTCCACGTCGTTCTCTCTCTTTCCGTTTTTCCTTCGCAGCTACCACGTTTCTTCTCCCTCGCGAGCTCGTTCTCGTGGCGAATTACGCCGGTATCCTTGGAGTAGGTCGCGAAACCGGTATAATATACCGTGGTAATATATTAATACCCTTTTTGTAATGGAATTGAATGATCGCGAGACAGACAGCTATACATGGATAAAGAAATGTTTCCTGGTGATTTTACATCATAAGCATTGTTATTTAAAAAAATTCGCGTAGAACGTGCCATTATTGTTTTACGTATAACAAAAAGTTATTATTTTGTTATTAGATTTGATAATCGCGTGTGAGGCCAAATTTAAAATTCACTTGTAATATATCAGATTTGAAATATACTACTTTATAAAAATTTACTTTTCTGTTAATGGGAATATTTTCCAACGTCAAAAACCTTTTATCTCACAGATAACATATAGGCCGGTATTCATAAGTCATTCTTATTTCAAGACCATTTAAGTAATGACTTAATTCTTAAGATAATGCATATAATCTCTGATTGATTCATGACATCTTAAGAGACTGTACTTAAACGGTTTTTAATATAAGAATCGACAATTAATACCGCTCGTAGAATGAGAAATTAAATAAACAACGAGCTTTATGCTTCCACTTCATAGCATAAAGATATAATTTGTACGCAAATTTACCTATATAATTTCATCCTTCTTATCTACATTGTATATTTAAATATAATTATAATATTAATATAATCTTCATAAATAAAGTTAGCAAATTATTTTGACATAACGCGAAAACAATATTGTATCATTTCTCGTTGTCAACAGATAATTAAGTATAATTCAGATAATTCACAAATTAAAACAATTAAAGTTCGACGAAAGCACTGCTAATAATATATTTTGATGCCAGCTGCAACCTTGACGACATTACTGCAACTCAATAAAATTTGTAAAAATTGCAACTATTAAAACAACATTGATACCGATAAGTGTTCTCATTACAACGAAAGATCGTTTTTGCCCGCATACTACATTTTCTGTACATTAAAGAAAATCGTATATCGTATAACATTTTTTTTCCTCTTCGTCCTTTCCTTTATATTTCTGATATTTAGCCTTGCTTAAATAATTCCTCATTGCATTAAATAATGTCAAGCCTGATTATTAAAGACCATTATAAAGTTAGAGAGTGGCGGAGCGCAGAGATCTAAATCGCAAAATAAAATAAATTGCAAAAGTGGATCGCGATAAACATTCTTCAAGTATTCCGCTGGCCGATCGTAAATTTCGAATTATGCGTTTCATTATATTCAGAGCATGATTTTATGACTTTTGCGCACGCACACAGATTACGTCGAATGGAGGCAAGATTCAAACCCTATAAAAGCGTCCTCGCATTTGGTTTACTTTTTCGCATCTCTTTAGGCAAAAGTCTGACGAGTGTCTTTTTAACCGCTCATTACCGCTCCTATTACGTGCTTGCATTTAGCATAAAATTAACAACGATATCAGTTACATGGTTCAAAGCGGAAATTCAGGTTCCAACGAATACATCAGACCCATCTAATTATCAGCAGCGGGACGCATGTCACGATTAATAAAGCCTGTCTACAGTCTCGTATCGTGCAATTCGCCGACACTTTCGGCGCCTCAAAGAACCTCCATCATGGAAGAAATCAGAATCACGTCCGTTTATTTTCGCATGTCGCGATTACTTCGAGCTTCTGCAATTTCGTCGCGTGTTTCTTATTTCATTTCGCGCGCGGAGTTACGCGTCTGCGCAAGGTGGCACAATCTCGCCTGCATTTTACGAGGAGGCATTTTTCACTGTTTATCTCCATCTTGCCTTCATTGTGCATCCTTCTTGCGGTCGCATCACGATTCCCGTCTCACTTGTGCCACCCTGTGCATAGTGTTTACGTCGCACGCTGCCTACATTATTCTAACGTCGGTCGCCGCCGGCAACGTCCGCTTATTTTTCCGTCTTTTTACCGAACTTCTTCTACGTCTTCTTCACGTGCTCCTCGAGGAATCTACCGCGGGAGAATACCCTTGCGCTACAATTTGAATAATTATACTACGCGCGCGATGAAGTCAAAAATCGGCAAGTTATTAATCTCGAAGTACTACCGCGCGGAGTCTTCAAAGCTTAGACTGTAATTTTTATCGGGCGAAACAGTCGCAACGATTATGCGAAACTTCATGTTTCCTCGGACGGGAGAAAGTGCGAATGAAGCTCTCCTCGAGAGCGTTGTTACCACCTTGTATCTCATTTAAAGTCACCGTACGCGATTACATCCATTTAAGAAAGGCTGTAAAATGAAAGTGACACTTCTGTGAAACCTCCAGTTATTAATGGTACACATCTGATTTTCTCTGTTGCGTGTTGTCCCATTGAAGGAAGAACACTCTCTGCGAGTGTTTCACCCGAAAATATTCAGTTTGATATACAGCTTTATAAAATATCCTCAATTTTTTTTGCATTTTCTTGGAAACGCCGACAATAAGAGCAAAAGATAAATTGACAAAATATTAAATATAGGATAAATTTCCCGTTTCTCTATCAATGTAGATTAATTTTAATTTCGGTTCGACTGATCTTCATCTTTTTCTAATAATTCTTATACGGAGAATTTTTTTTAGAGTTTATCCTGAAAATGTCATAGTTTTGGGACAACACTGTATTCCGAAGAATTTTATGTAAATTTCTCTCATTCATTAAGAAAATATAAAATTCTATAATAAAATATAAAATAAGCTTGATTAATTTTACTGAAATATAATTCATAGTAAAAATCTTTAAAATATTATATTATACAACTACTATATTTTCCGAGTAAATTTTCAATATATTGTCTCCATGTAGAACTAGCAAAAGATGATGAGTTGAATCAAGGTTGAAATTAAATTACATTGACACAAAAGAAATATTGATTTTATGTGAGTAACTGAAGAAGACTAAAGAAGTTAAAACGTTTTATTTTGTACATGATATGACAATAAATTGAATTATAATTTACAAAAACTGTTAATTAGGTTTATTATAGAGTCCGTCATTAAGTAAATTTTGAAAAATATTAAAATTCTTATAAAAATAACTTTTTTCACTAGAATTACCTTTTTCGTTAGATATACAACGTTTACGTTGTTTTGTAAGACTGCTTCATACTTACTGGCCAAGGCTGTAATTTATCTTGGTATTTGCAATTAAATGGAAAAACACAAAAGTTCCAGAAAAGTGTAAGCGCAAAAACTTTGATACGATTCTTCGATATAGGTAGGATAATTATTATGCTGACGTTAATTCGTTACGGATCTCGAACGTGTGCTACATAAAATAGTGCTTTAAAATCATCTTACGCGTCGGCTACGTATATTCTGCGGATTCCGCAGACAGAGTGTACGTCCAATCGTAATTAAGGCCGCGAAGTCTTCCACTTCTTCGCTTGCTTCGTCACTCTTCTCGTACTTATCTTCTCCCCTGCCCCTCTCCCTCGGGCACGGCTTACCGCTGGGCTAATGTAGGATCAAGAGTTACCTTTTACGCCCGGCTAGTAATAACTCTCATCGTTTTTCACATGCTATAATGTTGAAGCCGTATTCGTGACGTACACGCCTTACGTGCCAGCTGCGGAAATCTTTTTATGCGGGTATTCTGATCCTCGGTAGACTGCCGCGGGGCATTAAACGAGCCTTTAATTACCAGTGTTAATCTTTTTTCCCCTGTTGTTAATACGTGAATTACAATCTTTCATAGAATTAAGGATTATCTCGTGCCTTCAATAGCAATTGTCAATCAGAGGTGGGATACGTGTCGTTGAACCTTTTCTAGAACCTCATCTAGAACTAGTTTCTCGTTTCGACACGTCAGTCGCTTCGGGCGAGTGTCAGTCACGTGTCGTTTAACGATACGAGCAACAACTTTCAATGCGTTTGCCGCTGGTACGAGTAAAACAACATCGGTAGTTGCTGCCGCAGTTCACCCTGACGCAGGCAGCATTTCATTGAGCTGAGTAACGCAGTCCAAGCACTCACCCGGAATTCCAGAGACGCTTATCACGCGACGAAACAATCACCTTCCGCTCTGAGCGAATTGCATGAATGGACAATGAAGTTATTGCTACGTTCGAGTATGCGAAATATCAAACAGCTACGTCAATTTCCTATCGATTGAAGTAACACAGCGCTCGCCTGTGTTACGTGTACAAACGTCAGTAATAACAATGTCATAATATCTTATAAGCAAAATCGCCAATTTAGACGATACAAGTCTTATCGGAAAGAAAAAGGTTTTGCTGAAATATCTAGAAATTTAGCTAAATATAAATTTGAAAATCATTTTCTTGAAATCCATCAAAATAAATATGTAGAATTCTCAAATGTTGGCGACGATACTGCAAAAAGGTTTTAACTTTCTAGCGTTTAGTTTGAACATAATTATTTTTATGATCCAAACAAAATTATTTTCAAATCTATATTCATTAGCATATCTAAATTATTAGATATTTCAACAAAACCGTTCTTGTGAGAATGCATGCTACGTTTCCAATTAATTTGCATTTTTTGCTGTTATAAGGATTCAATAATTATCTTAAAAAATGGATTGCACGAATGAATATTTATCTGTTTTATATATATATATATATATATATATATATA
>NW_017304758.1:1200127-1201395 GCF_001594115.1 Trachymyrmex septentrionalis
ATATATATATATATATATACTCTCTCTCACTCTCTCTCATTGACTGTACAATATATATTTTAAAATATCAATTTTAAATTAATTATATTTCCATTTACGATTTATAGTGCGCTGAATATTGAGTACTTATGTAAGAAAAATCGCGCCGTGTTCATCACCAACAAGCTTCGTGTCGTACGCCCAACATGGTCGATTTACGGAAGGCCGATACAACGGACAGGCTCACCGGCGATTAATCGAGCTCGTGCTGTTGAGACGGAGTGCCTACGCGCGCGATCGAGCTTACGTAAGGCTGACAGGCTTTACCGCTCAATCTGGCCGATGAGGTGAAAGTCGTCGAGGATGGTGCCGCGAGGAAATGAGTTTAACAACTTCGAAATCGGCCGCATCGGCAGTCAGATTGAGATTGGGCGGCCGTTGCCGTTTGTAAAACTGTCGTTTTCCACCGTTCGATTTACGTCCACCACAGTTGACGCTGATGAGACGTCGCGACGTCGTTTTCGTATCGAAAGTGTGGGACCGATTGTTATTCCCGTTGGCCAATGGCATCCGGCTTTTGGAACTAAATTACTTCGGGCAATCGACACTGATAGTACATAATAAACGACAGATATCTGAAATGGCTGAGATAGAAGTAAAATCGAAGTTTTCACTTAGAATTTATATCTACATTTTATCTTGTACTTGTAAGACAGAGAATATGTCACTGCAGTTTCTTTCATACGCGGAACAAAGTATAATAAAATAAATATAAATAATAAATTATACATCAGAATAACTTGTAACAGTTAACATTTTAAGAGAATGAAATGTTTATCTTTTTAAAAAGGTTTACAATTTATAAAATCCTTTTATAATAATCTTATATGAGACTCGAGAGAAACGCATATTTTGATAAATGCATATCTGTCCCTAGTAGCAACATTCAACTGAAAATTTAATTATAAGATCCGTTTATCTTATCTAAAAGCCTATCGGCAATTAACTAAAGAAAAAGAAAAGATTACGCTCTAAGAAAATGACTCTCTTTATGACCCTTTAGGTTTCGAGTCCGTTTGATCTTTGTATCCGATCTTCTTCTCCCATATCTATCTCTCAATGTTCCTCTTGCATACGATTACGTTCTCACTCAAAGGAGCCGCTCCGATATCGTGAGACAACTTAATCCGCATGTAGCACAATCAATCTCCTTCCTGCTCAAACATTAAGTAATCAAGATGCGACATCGATCGTATTTGTTACATTACATCATCCGCTTTGACTACTAC
>NW_017304758.1:1201495-1219557 GCF_001594115.1 Trachymyrmex septentrionalis
GCCATCAAATGGATCTCCTTCCTGCTCAAACATTAAGTAATCAAGATCCGACATCGATCGTATTTGTTACATTACATCATCCGCTTTGACTACTACAAAAGTAGAAACAAACTGTCATTAAATGATCGATCAGTTTAATTCTCAGAAAGTGCACCAGAGATAAGTGTGAAACAACTTTGAATGATTAACCTTGCAGTAGGAATAATTTCTTTACTTCTATAATACAAATGAACTTAATTTAATTTTTTAATGTGGTATTTAATCAAGTATTCGTGTACTAAAGCGTTACTTACTGATTATGTAATTGTTAAGAGAGGAACGGTAATCAGAACGCTTTTAAGTTCCTTACACTTAAACACTTCATTTTTGTTCGCAATTATATTCTTAAATCTATTCTACAATGTGCTTTTTATTTCCTGTTTCTTGCGTTTTGCTATTCTTTACATCTAATTTTTTTGTCTCTTATCCTGTTTTTCTGTCGGTCGGAAAATTAACATAATTTTGAAAAAAAGCAAAAAACAGAATAAGAGACAAAAAAAATAAAATGTAAAAATAGCAAAAAGCAAGAAACGGAAAACAAAAAGCACATTGTAGAATAGGTTTTATATTCTTCAAAACACACATATTTTACAATAAAATGGAGAAAAAAAAATCCAACTTTTCTCACGATTCGGTGAAAAAAAAAAATACTCCTGCTGATATACAGGTCACACAGGTGCGAATTTGAACAGGTTTAAATTTATTTTATATCCCGAACACTCGAAGGATACTAAAAGCTTTTATGTATGGAAAGTGTAGCGGTGCTACACTTTTTTCACGAACGAGTAGCAGCACTGTAGAATTCGTTCTTTTAAGACTAGTTTTACAGCTATAAAGAAAAGTGTTGGTGCAAATTCGCACTATAGAATTAACGGATTAATATTGTCTGTAGATTTATTCGCATTAATTCACGCAAAGTTCTAATCATAAAAAATTTTGTTTAATACCTTCAAAATTCGTAACATTTTATCAAGCAAACGAATTAATCTAAAGTAAAAAACTGGTACGCCAATTAATTAATTTTTAATACAACAACAAATTTTTAGTACAACTTACTTTATGTAACAATGCATAATATTCTTATTGAACATTGACATAATTTTCACCTGAAAAATTGACTGCATTTGTCGAAGAAGTCTCGCAACAGATTAATGACAAAACCGAAGTGACTGAAATTAAGAATCGTCTCGCAAAAGGAAACGAACCGATCGTTAATTTAAAGACGTTTGTCCGATTTTCGCGAAGAAAACGATCGAAGAAGTGAGGCTAGCAATTCCGAAGCAATGACTTCTGAATTCAGAACGATTACGCGAAGTGGGAACCTACTATTTGCCATCGATTGCTAAATGTAGTCGAATCGTTTCTCAGAAATTAGAACTTCTGTCTGCACATTGTAATCGCTGTGAAGAATCTGTTGATTAAAATTTCGTTCGACTGTGTTTCCAGAAACTCAGAGCAGACAGTTTCAAACGATTACTGTAACCTCGTAACCACCGCAATCACGTTCAAATTCGCTCGTTTAACCGTGAGATGAGAATTAAATTGATTCACAAGTCATTCGAGATAAGCTTTCTCAACGAGCATCGATTACTCCGAAGAGAATCCGCTGCTTGAAAAATTTTTAATCAAATATAATTTAGCTTTTCTTTTGTTTTCTCTTCAATACACTGCAGGTGAATTGATTGTTTAAGATATTGCTCTTTAGAAATTGTTTCGACAAATGGTTCATATTAACTCTCCGTCGACAAGGTAAAATTTTCACTCTTCGAACTTCAAGATTTACAAACTTCGACTATCAGATTTTTATATTGTTCTAGATTGTATGAAGATCTAAAAAAATTCTTACATATTGATAAAAGCTTTAACACAACGAGTTTCTATTGTCATAGACATTTGTTAGGATTGTACTTTTATTTTTTTATAGATTTAAATTTATCTACCAAAGTTCACAATTGAAACATCAATTGTGTCTTTAAAATCCAATCTCAGCAGAGAGTTAAAAATAAACATTCGAACTGAACTCTTTACAAAACAACGTAGTGTGCTTACTCGCGATTAAAAGCGGCCACACAGGCCCAGGTGCGATCGCCGAAAAAACACTGAAAGATGCAAGGAATAATTACTCGTCATCGCAAATGTAAGACGCAAATGTACAACAGTTTGATTCAGGGCAATCGATGGAAGATGGAACAGTTACACTTCCTGTTGCTTCAGTATTAATTACTCAAGCGAGAGGGAGATGGAGATGTCGAGAGAGACGAGAAAACGAGATCGAAAACGCTCACCGGTGGCACGCGAATTCGATAAATATCAAAGTGACCGCGTGACCCGTTTAGCAGGACTCAATTACAAGCATCAGGTGAAGATCGCGCCAGCTGCTCGCTCTGGCCCCTTGTTGACGACGGTTTGCAACGAGATGCACTCACGATATGTGACTCTCACGTGGCTCGGCCTCGCCCGGTCATCATGAGATGTAGGATGTACTGTTACAGGCTTGGATGTACTGCTCACGACGCGATGAAGAAGCGCCGAGGTCACTGCGGTGCGCTGCAATTTTCGCGGTTGGAATTTTTCTCATTTCTCGCCGGGTACGAGTAGTACCGTTACTTCTCGTGTTCGGGTCCACTGTAATCGTTTTCGTTGTCGCCGTGAGGCCCGGCTCCTCTCAACGCGTAACCACCTGCTTCGCGGATCGGTCCGATATCAGCTCCGGCGAGAAGTCAGTCGACCAACGGTGTCGGACGCGGATATCCCGTAACTTCCACTTTTAATCACGCGTGTGGATCGCACGAGCCCCTTGAGCATCGCGACGACATCGTTGTCGTCTTTGGTCGTCGCGGCGACTCGTAAAGTCCGGCAACAAGGTACGCGGTATCGTGTTTCACGAAGTAATCGGGATCGCGATAGAAATTATATGCTGCAGAAACTCGTCGATTGCAGTAGAATTTAGTTATCAACATGCATTTTCGCGAAAGCAAACGTAAACGAAATAAAAATATTCTCGATTTAAAATTTAAAAACAATTTTTTTACTGTTTGCGCCAAATTCTACGTTTAAAAGGCAACTTGATGTAAAATTAATAAATATTAGAAATATTAGATTAAAAGAGTATTGTGAATTTATTTTACACTTTCTCATCCTAGATGAATTATTTTTCTGCGCTTATTAAAAATCTCTTTCATTTAAATGTACTATAATATATAGCACACAGAAAAATAATTCATCTAGGATGAAAAAGTGCAAGATTAATTAATAATAGTATTAATATTAGTTATTATATATAATAATATTAATTAATTATGATCTACAAAGTATAATCTTAATTTAAAAAAAAAATTAAAGAATAGGATATAAACAGTTAACTGCAGATAATTAAAAAATCGTCTTTCAACTAATGTTATTAAGACTTAAATAAATGGGAGGAGTTGGTGTATTGAAACCGAAATGATTCGGTCCGAGAATAGAGAGACCTAAGCCTTCTTTTAAGATGATGCCGCCCGGTAAGAGGCAGAGAAACGATGTACTACCCTCCTACGGCGTGGAAATGTAGAACACGCCTGCGATGTATAGCCCACGAGGGGTACCACGTTAATTGGTAGTGCTTGTTAATTAGTCCGCTCATCGTTTGCGCGTTGACGAGGGGCCGCCGTGTCAGTGTCTACAAGAATAAGGCATGGCTATGGCGGTGGTATAGAAGTTAATTTTAGACGGCCACTTTGAGAATGGCATCTTGCACGGCGGTAGAGTCATCTGGAGACCCCTCGATTTCTAATGACTGGCCCGGGCAGGATCCTCTAACTCTATTAAACGCCTCGAGCTTTCTACATCATTTGTTACTCGACATGCGACATTTCACGAAATTTAATCCCTCGGCTTGGATGGATCTCAGAATATAATTCGATGGTTCACACGAAAAATCTCTTTGAAAAAAAAAAATTTGCATTCCGAAGATACACGATGGCTAAGTATCAAGATTCATGACAGCTACCGTGAATGACAAATCAAAGATTTTTTTGACTATACGAGAGTGCGATTGAAAACGCGCACAAAAGATGCGGTATAAATCGAGGGATAAGTGGAATTCATGAATTTCCGCGATCCTTTTAACCCCTCTGCCCCTATCCTTCTCGTTAAAATAAATTCGCTCCCTCACCTTCGTATTGGCATTTAAAAAATCCAATCTCACCCTCGCTTTTCAGATTGGAGCCCTAACTATCCGCGCGTTTCTGGCTTAACCCCGGCTCGTTTAACACCCTTCTCGGCCGGCCGCCGCAAGGGCTGAGTGGGCAGCTCCTCTTTTCTGGATCGAAATTAGGGTCGAAAATCATAGCGTCCCTTCAGTCGATCCACGGGGTTGCTGCCCTCGTCCTCGTTCTGACGCACAGGTGGTACCTCACCTCGTGGGAACGCTGCAAACGGTGTCTTCCCGTGTTACAAGGGGTCCGTTTGCAGGGCCCCTTCGAACGTAGCGGACCCAAAAGCCCCGCAAGTGTGTCCCAGCCAGGATTGTCTCGCGATTCAACCGTACCCCGAGTCGCTCTTCAGCGCGATTGCGAAATCTTAAATTTCAGAACACTTCCAGCAATATTCCGAAGTGCGATGAAACATTCTCGAAAAGTACTTGAAACAATAAATAATAACTGAGAATAAAATAAATAAAGTTAATACTTCACGGAAGCGTTATAAATCTGCAATTATCGTACATGAGCGATATGCGTGATTTATACATTGTAATTATATATTATTATTATTATCTAATATATAAGTAGATATGTTCTGTGAAAGTAAGAATACCTGTGAAAATAGGCCTTTAGTTTCAAAAGGCGCCCCACCCCCCTTGAGTCAAGTATTTTTTTCTTTCCGCATTGAGCCGATACTGGAGCAACCCCCCCGAATGGGACCATTCTGGCGGGTGTCGGTAAATAGAGATGACCCGCAGGCTCGTTTACCTCCGGCCGAAGCTATTCTTTTTCTCTCACGCGCGCCACGCATGCACGCACAATGCGTACACGGGCACGAAAAGCACCATGGAAGGAAGTGTGCTGCTCGTGTGCAGCTCGTGTGCTGGTCTTGCGTCGGCATCTCACTGTCGCCTCTGCGGGGTTCGCCTCGATCGATCATTACCGTAAAAAAGGCCAGCTCTCGGCCCTTTCTTATTTTCGTTCAGTTACCCACGTATGACTTGCCTCGATAAATCGATCGTCTTATGCTGTACGCGCGTCGATTCGACGAATGTTTTCTAATTAGAACGAACACGACCTACCGTGCCGCGTAGTAATAATCTGGTTAGTCGTAATGATTCCTATTATTTCGCGTGCCGGTCTTTGCATATGCAAATTCGTAGAATTAAACGTACGCATCAATATCCTCCCTTTTGCTGTTCATGCGAATGAATACGCCCCACAGACTCGGTAGCAATTTGAACACTAATTATTACATTTTTCATTACCGTACGGTATTTTTAATAGTACTTATCGAGGATCGGAAACGATAGTTTCCTAACCGCGAAGTATCGATCGATACTATTACGCGACTTCAGCGATAATTATTATTACTTCTAATTACAGACGGTCGTATAAATAATTTCCTCGTTCAGTCACATGCGAAAAATGTTAATATCAGCCAGTGTTTAATTGGCCTTATTTTTCATGGATGAATATCAGCATGAACGGATGGACTTCGACCAGATGGTCCTTAGAAAGTTCATTATCGCGACCGATCTGTGCCGACTGTAACCCAATAAAATGCGGATACCCGTTTTTGTGACGCACACTTTCGAAAAACCTCGTTCCGAATTTCAAACCATCTTGGTACTGCAAATGTATCATCTAATTGGCAAGACACTTGAAGCTGATCGACATTTATCGTCGCAGCAAGGCAATGAACAGGTAGATATAGTGTGGGTTCCATTTATCCGTCTGTAGATTCATACTTTCGATACTACCTTCCATAATGAGACGCGTCATTGGCATCCAATGCTTAATAAAACTTTCGATCATATCGAGTTGTTTCAATTGCCTTACAAAATTTTTAATCTTATATGACCACATAGAAAGTAATGATCAAATTACTGATATATCGATATATCGAGATAAATATTTAAAGTCAAAATTTGTCAGAATTTGCCTTACAAATATTAGAATAACACCTCTACTTCTATCAATGTATATTAATTATCTGATTCTTTAAAAAAATCCCCCAAAAAATAAAGTGTAAATTAAATCAAGATTAATCTACATTGATAGAAAATCATTATTCTAACATTTATACGGCAAATTCTAATAAATTGTAATTTGCTTTAAAGATTTATTTCGATATATCGATGTCTTTAAAAATTTTGACATTAATTAAAATACATAAACGTGGAATATACATATAATATAAATGATAGAAAATTTCACAATATGTTTAGTGTGCATTCATCCTCAATGCCACGCCGATATTTGCGATTGATTTAAATGTACAAATGTACAAATGATTTTCTAAAGTGCCGAAGTGCTGAAAAGATCCGAGATACCGGCAAGGAAATACGTTTGCAGTGTTTTGTCTTGGATCATGCTTCGCCGGTTTTATCTCCGTTCGGAAATAGAACGGTTAGCGCGCGCGGGCGTCTCGCATGCAATATTCCCTCACGTGGTTTTATCAAAACAGCTTCTCCATTAAACGTTGGACTCTGGCTAACGACATTCACCGTCGTTTGCATACGAATAGTCGAGGTAAGCGCATCGTCGCTTTCGCTTCGAGGCTCCGCCGTTATCGCCACCGCCGAAAGTAATGAACGGAGATACGTGAGTTAATAATTTTCGTTCGGCTGACTCGATCCCATTTTCTTTGCGTGACATGGCGACTCGTTCCGATAAGATTTCATATCTCTCAGAGATGCGAGTTTGCAGTTTTATACATATACGATGCGACAGGATGCGTTTAGAGAATTTCGCTCTCCTCTCGTGTGCGAGCATCTGGAACGAGCGACGTTAGCTTCTGATCAGAAGTCCTTTTCAATCTTGAATTTACTTTCCATCGGAATTCATATAAAAAATTCTAAATACGTTTAAACAGATAAGTCGTTGGGGAACGTTGATATACCACATCGAGACAGAAATTAACATTGGCGATTAATTTAATGATTAGTGTAATCGTAAGTAATATCTACTTGATTTATCTACAATTTACTTACAAAAAATATTTCTTCAAAAAATCGATACATCTCTTATCTAAAATTACTGTAAAAAAATCGATAATTTGATAAATTTTTATTGTAGATTAATAGAATTATTGTTATTAAAATGTTTTGTATTTAATTTTCGGGTAATAATTAATATAAAAATGCTTCACTAGCGTCAAGCAGTTTTTAAGTATCAAAGGCACTCAGGGAATCATGAGCGGCGACGGTTAGTAACTTTATCAAAGCGGATCGGATGAAAGCAGGCATCCCCGCGCTAAAAGTCCGGCAACTAATCCGATCACGGGCATCGGTGATGTCGACATTAAACTCGCAGGCTCTCAAACTCGTTTCTCGCCTCCCCTTTCGCCCGACGCAATCACCTTCCCCTCCAAGGATTAAGTATCCCGATCAAAAGGACCCGAAACCTGCGTACATGTACCGGCATCGGTGAAGATCCGGTTGGTCACGCACGTGGCGAGACGCTCTTCCCTCGCAAGACAAATCGACGACACACTTTACTCCAATGTCGTTTCGACATCGGAGAAAAGACTCGGAGACAGTGAATCATTTTTACGCTATGTACGAGAACGCAAACTAGATTTTTACGTGATTCAATTACAAAAATATGACCTTTAAATAAGTAGGTGGTGGCTACAGCATAGTTTTTTTTAAAAACCTTGTTCTGGGCAAGGAAAATAAAAAATATTGTTCAGAAATTTTTAAGTTCATCATTTTTACATTCCCCTATCTCACAAGGGTACAAACTAATGTAAATTTAGCTCTACACCCAGAGAAAAGGTTGTTCCGATTTAAAGAAATTTTCTTTGCTGTACAGTTAAAGAAAAAAATTTCTTCAATTTGTGAAAAAACTTTCTTTGATTTAAACGTCATTTTTTTAAATCAAATAAACTTTATATTTGACTTAAAGAAATTATGTTCAAATTCAAGAAATGACATTCAAATCGTGACTTCTTTAAATCAAATAAATTTTATTCGATTTTAAAAAATAATGTTTAAATTGAAGAAATTTTTTCACAAATTAAAGAAACTTTTTCTTTAATCGTTTAGCAAAGAAATTTTCTTTAACTCGAAGCAACCTTTTCTCTGGATGTATAACTAAAATAAAAATAAAATTTGTCCAAGATATATTTTAAGCAGCTCATCTACCTACTCAAAAGTAAATTACATTTCGCCTTCAATCCCTTCGCCGCAACTTCCAAAAACTTCAATCTGGCGAAATGTTTCACATTCGTATCATGTTCGCCTAAATTATCATAAAACGGCGATTAACATAAAACCCTTTACCCGTCGAATAATCCCTTCCTATTATACCGTTACGGAATATTTTATTTCAGTTGGAGGCTATCATCGATTCGATTGCTTTGTTCGAAGCAATTGAAAAGTTCCAAGGATACAGAGTTCCATGCGTACGCGCACGCACTGGGCATCCGTTCCGTCACGCATCCTGTCCGCGGCGCCGCCCGGGTGGTGGTTTTCCCTTTGTCAGCGGCAAATCGTCGATGCAAGCCGCGACACGTCCTCCAACGGCCTCC
Organism: Trachymyrmex septentrionalis; assembly: GCF_001594115.1. NCBI lineage: Eukaryota > Metazoa > Arthropoda > Insecta > Hymenoptera > Formicidae > Trachymyrmex > Trachymyrmex septentrionalis. Next base: position 1,210,253 of record NW_017304758.1, read on the forward strand.
AGAGAACAACACATGCCTTCACACCATGCGTTCCCATAATGCCCTGCCCAGAAGCGAGCTCGTGCCTTTCTGCTTTGCCTTCTCTCTTGCACCCGTCGCCGCTGTTGCCGCGGAATTCGCTCCTTCTTCTGCCCATCTTCTTCGTCGTTGTCGATCGCGTCCTGTATTCGCCACATCGTCACGAGAGAGAGAGACGTGTCGCGCGTGTTAAGTTACCGCCATAAAAGCCTGTCCGCGGTCGATGTTATCGCGAATTTGCGGCGATCGGAGTGGGTTCCGAGTAAAGCGACCGATTCTCCCACCTCTCTTTTTTAACCCTTTCATGATGAACGTCCCTGTGTCCGGTTAAAGACAGCGCGAGTATTGCATCGCTGAGTACAAGAGTCCTTTTGTATGGTCCTTTCACACTTGTGCCTCGATTATGATCTTCTTTCATGCATGCGCGTTACTGTGTACGAGTGAAAAGATCGCACGAAAGAGGAACGTAAAGTGTTCTGAGATGTTTTCTTACGCGAGAACCTTTGGCTTTTGTGCGATTAAAAACAGCACATATTCGATATTTTAATGAGCTCTTGTCTTACACAATAATGTCCTGTTTATCTCGTCATGTAATACGTTTCTCTGCGATTCTATACAAAAAAAAAAAAAAAAAACTTTGTGCGCAATTCTCCGGAGTTTCACAATCGTCGGAAGTTAAATTATTGCAAAGATGTGAAATCCTGTAACAGAGTCTGGTCACGAACAATTTTGCCAAAATTCTACAAGAAAGGAAGGCATATATTATTTATCTTCTAGTACAAATACTATGTCATTCTAACATATATTATTTCATTATTTGTGTAATCTCAATTTAGATTACAGAGTAAAATAATATAAGTGAAATGGTATATCTACTTTTCTCTCTTGTAGATTTTGACTATATAAAAAGAATTTTGCAGAAATATTAACGACTTTAGTTAGATAATTTTGAAAATAATTTTGTTCAACTATCAAGTTATTATGTAAGGTTGTTAAATCTATAGTGTCAAATTTAACTTAACGTGAATCGCCATGCTTCTACTCATCATTATTAACCGTTATTAATTTTGCACTAACAAAATACATTATCAAATTGACACGAAATGGTGCCAAATATAACTATATAATAGTAGTACAAAATTAATAACGGTATGATCGAGTAGGAGCAAATTAGACACGATATAGTGTCAAATTTTAGTGAAAAATAATGATATATTTAGTAGTATGAGTAGTAGCGATTCACATTAGGTTAAATTTGACACTATAGATTTAACAGCGTATAATGAAAAAATGCTGCAAAAAATCTTGACAACCAGGCGATCTACATAATAATTTTGATAGTCTAACAAAATTAAATCTATTATATCTTTAATATCTATACATATTTAAATTTTTAGATACTTTAGTAAAACTGTTCTTTCAGTGTAGGAATTCTAGCAGAATCTATCGAGATACAAACGATTTTATCAAAATGCTACGAGAGAAAGGAAGTGTGTACATCTTCCCTCTCTATATATATAGATCTTATTTAACTTACACTGTCTCATTCTATAACTTTAATTAAAATTATCGAGTGAAATAGTATATATACTATATATATATATACCGTTTTCTTTCTCATAAGATTTTGACAGAATTGCTCTAGACTCTGTTATAGGATCTCTAATAAAGGTAGTGTAAAAAATTTCTTTCCACCTCTCTGTCTCCTTAAAAGTTGTTTTCATTTCACGATCTGCCTTGGAAATCGTCCACTCCGAGCAAATAATCATCAGCGACAAGAGAAAGGCAGTGACGCGGAACTGCTCGGATTGGAGGGCGGCGGTGAACTCGCGTTTCTCATCTAATAGAACCAACAAACGCTTTCTTCTGCGAGTTTCTTGCGGTAAGCGGAAAACGCGTTTATGCACGGTAGAAGACGGCGAATTCCCACAACATGAGTGGGACTGCACGAAATCGCAGCCCGTGAATGTTTGACTTTTCCGTCGATACGGCACGGACAAAAAATCACGCGGTTAATCGCGCGGCTCCCAACACGTTCATGGAGGTGCGGCAGTGTTCGCCCTTCTTCGATGATCGTTTTCTTTATTTCGTCGTCATTTTTTTTCAAAAACTTCGATGACGGAACCGGCCGAAGATGGGAGCCAATCACCGGTATTTCTTCTCGTCTCTCTTTTCGCTTCGCCGAAGCGTGAACGCTGAGAAGAACGCTTCGATTCGGTACACCCTTAAGATTTCGATGGGCGTGCACGTCGTTTTAATAGGAAATTGCGGCAATTATACGGGCTAAACAGCGTGACAGCGCCGGCTCGACCCTTATTCCCTCGCGAATTAATGAGTAATATTTAGATTATTATGTACTTTATACAGTGATAAAAGTAACAATCGATGCGACAGAGAGATGCGTTAATATAAAAGGTTTCTTTAAAATAGTGAGTTACAAGAAATATTCCGATGACGTTTGTAAAATACAAAAGTTCTTGCCCATCTGAAATTTGGTATTATTCAAGGAAAGAATTTAGCATTGTAAGATCGAAAGATCTGCAGTATTCCTCCGACACGTGTACGAGAGTAATTGAGGATACTTTTTTGCCGCAAATACGTATTTACTTTACTATAAAGCAGCGTGAAGTAAGCACTTCTTATCGGAGGAGGTTGAGATATTTTTTGGACAAAAAAATTGCGCGAATTTGTTCTGGCTTTTTTCCGCATAAAGATTACCGTTTTGCATACATCGAAAATCGCGTCAGCTCTCGATAACTGTCTTAATGATCGCGCAGTTTTTATTAACGAGTTTTCCACGAGTTGCGAACATCAAGTGTCTGTACGGTATGTATGCATGTCATACACGTCCAATTAATAAACATTCTTGATACGAGGCACGTGAAATTCCTGAGGATAATTGCGGACCAGAAACAAACTCGCGGGAATGTCTGTCTACTTGTAATATCAATCTCACCTTGGCATCTCTTTATGAAGAAAGTTTCTTTGCTTTTAAGCTTTTAAGAAACTCTTGGCCTCTTGATAATTTTTTCCTTCATCTCCTTTTTTAAAACAAAGGAATCCTAAAGGAATCCTAATCAAGCCTAATGGTTATTTTTTTCTATTATATCTTGCTTTATATTGCCTCTTATCTCCTCTGTTTTTTCAATTTCCATCCTCTAGATAAAAATTAATGATTATCGAAAAAGGACACGTAACACAAAATACACAATTGTCGAACAATTTGTAAAATGCAAAAAAAAAAGACAAGAGATAAAAAGTAAGAAGTAGAAAGCAAGAGCACCAATTGTAAATTAAGCTTTATTTAACGTAATAATACATTTCTATACTTGCGTAAGAGAATATCGTGAAACCGCTGAGCAGTTTTGATCGAGAATAAAATACGAAGAAAAATTAAACGAGACATTATGGACAAATTATGAGTACTCTCTAAAACTGTTAGTTTGAATTGTCACTCTAAAAAGAAATCTCACAGATTGAAAATTGAGCTACTCTTATTTACGACTGGCATAATTTTTACTTCTTAGAATTCTATTCTTAGAGATTCCACCAAAGAATTTAGATAGTAATTATTAAAGAAAAATACAAAATGTAATAGGCTCCAAAGACGAGAATGATACACTCGAAAAGTGGTTCAGAAGGTCGTTAGAGGTCGTGATTTTCAGACTGACTGATCACGTAGAATGCGACATGTTGCGTCGACGACGACATATAGTATGCTACGTCGACCATGTACGATGATGCCAATCACACAGTACGCGAGTAGAAATTTCTATCAGCTGAGTAAGGACTTCCTTGTCGTGGGACTCGGTTAAGACGTGGAAATGCATGCCAAAAAGTCGAACGTTGCAATAATTTCACCAATAACGATATATATGGAGACACGATGTCAAACCATTTTTTTTTTTCAAATATAACAATATAATTCTGTATGAACAATATTAATTTTTCTTTTCTTTTCTTTAAAAATGTTAGGAGCATTTAACCAAATATAATGATCTCTATACACAAGGTTGGCATTATTTTACCCACCTCCATAAAACCCAGTTTCTTCTCCAACCCTGACTATATATTTTCGATTTTTCTATACACAATTTTAAAATACTTTCTAAAGATAATATAATATGTATATGTAAGACTCACTTCATACTTTTTGTATGTCGTTTTTCGAAAATGATGAAAATTAACTCAGGCACGAGCGACCCATCATGTAGGGAAGAATTGGAAAATTATCGTATGTACTAAGATTAATATATAAAATTAGTTTTAAAAATGTAAAATATGATGGAGATCAATTAATTTATAATCGTGCTATACAGTGTATGAAAACAGAAAATAACAATAGTTTTCTTGTTATTGCCATTGATCAATTTGTAAATTTTAATTAATAGCACGACGAAGATCGTCGGCCATGAGAATAATGATCGGTAGATCGAAAGTGGAACCGGTTCGGCGTTGAAATGCGGATAACCGGGTTGTGCAAATTAGCGTAAAGTATTTAATCAGTATGCCTTTATTCGGGAAAGGCACAAGTCTCTTTTGTATCCGATGTTGCCGTTCAGATGAGCTTTTGCAATTACGTTAACGGAATTGTTAAACGACGTAAGAAACAGAAGTAGCATAATAGCGTGTGTTTTATTGCAATAATGCGAAATTACGCATTGACCTATGTACCACCGAGAACAGATCAGCGGCCAATTTTGTTTTTATATAGCACTATCAACGGTAATCATTACGTTAATCACCGCATCGAACGTAGATATTTATACCGAGTTTGACGGTCAAGCCTCGATGATTCGTAGAACCACAGATGGCTTTTTTATCGGTAAAGATCTTAGATATTAATGATTATTAGCGCAGTAAAAATAATGCAACCTCGTACACAATGATTGGCACCAATTGCACCGAGTTTCATTGGTTAATGTACGTTTTCTAGTTACGAGAAGTTCTATTATTATATGACGTCATTATCTAACGTCGGAACGATTACCGTACATTATAAATGATATTATAAATACTTTGGAGAAGGAAGATAATTCAGAAGCAATCGGAAAGACGGAACAGGTGCGTCGTATATGTGTGAAGATGGAAATCCATCCGCGGAAAGACACGACACGGACAATCAGTTCGTCTGATGATTGAGATCGATTGTTCGAATGACGTACAGTGATCGCGAGGCAGAACACTTCCTTCTCGAGTACTTCAAATTCGCTTCAAAATCGATCCTATTTCTTTTCAAAAGGCAACAGGGATTGTTGCCAAAATTAAAATACGTCATTATTTAAGACTGAAATATTATTTGAAATTTTGCGACATGTATATATGCGCAAAAATAATTTAACTTTCGTGAAAATTAAGAAATACAATAATAATGTGAATTATTTAATCATTAGGTCAATTAACGAACAAGATCGTTATTAGTTTCTTATTCGAATCATTTCAAATATATTTAATAAATATCTTTATATATTTGTTAATTAACAAATATATATTTAAAATTTAACGTTTAATAAAATTAACATTTTGCTCGTTAATTAACTTAATGCTTTATGATATTATTACTGTTAATATGAGCCAAGTAAATTTCTTTTTAAGAAATACAAAATACATTTTCATGTGTGTGTCACACATGTGGGACATTAAATTACGTACATTAGTACTTATAATATCTACACAGCCATTTACATGATTTTGATGTAATTTGCAAAAATAAGATGTAATTTATGCGAGTTAACGGAATTGTCCCTTGAACTCTAGAGAGTTAACTCGTTTACGCCAAAATTATGGCTTCTCAGTATTCGGCATTCGGTCGTAAGTAGCTACGCGAGAAAGCGCCGGAAACGACGCATGCGTTATTCTCAAATTACGACGCGAGTCACATGATTAAGTTAAAGGTCAGGCACTCGGACGAGCATCGTAGCGATCGTTGTTGTCGTCGCTGAACGAGCGCGCGTTGTCCTTTGCGCGCGTATCGACGCCTGCACGCGCGATACGCGGCGGCGTACGGCTGTGCGTGTACACACGCTTCTTCGTCTCGATAGAGGCTCGCTCGAGGAGACCGAGAGAGGTGACGGAGTGCGGCGGGATGCGCGTGACGTCACGTCCGGCGCGAGGGCACCGAGTGTGGGAACCGGCGGCAGGTGCGCGTCCGAGAGTCAGCGAAGAGAGTGGAGTAGGGCTGGGAGAAAGGGGGAGGAGGATCTCGAGAGAGGAGAATCCCAGGAGGAGGAGGAGGTGGAGAAGTGGGCAGGAGGTGAGGATCGAGGGTGACGAGGGTCTCGGTGGGATGAGGTGAACCCTCTTCATCTCCCTCATCATCCTCCTTGTCACTCGCACTAGTCGAGGAGGAGGACCAAGAGAGAGAGAGAGAGGGGCAAAAAGTAGAATCCCATACCGCATGCCGCCACGTTCTGCGCGCACGCCACGCACACGACGTACGTGTGTGAGCCGCGTGTAACACGCGCTCGTGCTGTGTGCGTGCGCGCGTAAGCACAGAGTGTGTCACGTGCAGCACGATGGTAAAAGGATCGACGTTACCTCGCGCGTAACTAGGATGGAAAGAGACTATTTTTGAATCGCGCGAATCGTAAATGTAGACGATTGTTTCGCGTGCGGATCGAGACAGATGTTACTGGTTATTTCAAACCATTGACTTTGAAGTTATCGCATGTCGTATCGTTGTTACGAAGCTCCTGCATATGTACGCTCTCGTATAATAATTGGTCAAGGTCGCCAGATTCGTATGTCCTCAATTATTCTAATTATAATAAGTCAGTTATTTATTATTCGATCGGCCGCGTTAAAATATAACCGGGCTGCATAATAACATTATTGCAGACCGGATATTCATGTTCCTAATTCTTTTTCAGCAACGGTCATAATGATTTCTCGTGTGAATATCGCTTGCGTGTATCTATGCCTTATACAAACGGCGATTACATGTAAACGACATACGCGATGCATATATTGATATACGCGTTGTCTTGTGATAAACAGCACGTTACGCGGAATACTGGTACCATGATCTTTGGGTCTCCAAGTTTTTTTTTCTGCGTGCAGATAGACGTGCACGTTTGCGTGAGTAAACGCTTACGCTTCCTTTCTGCTTTTTAAACTAGAAAAATTCATGAAACGCGATATGCATGTCTAATGATACACTAAGATCGAAAGAATTTACTTGTAAATATATATCAACAATTATTCTAATTAGTTTTTCAGCTGTTCAATAAATACAAAATATTTATACGAAACAATAATATAAATCACTTTCTCTGTTCTGAATAATATTGCAAGAAAAGTTTAAAATCCAACATGGAAAGAATTTAATTTTTTTGATAGAGAATTTATTAAAAATTCCATATAAAAAAGCTTCATATCAGCTTGAAATAGAATATGTAAAGTTTTGCATATTTTGCATTTTTACAATTGTTACGTATATAATTCGTACATGATTCCATTAATAATTCAGCTAAAAAAATTGTTCTGTAAAATTTTACTCTTAAATTTCTCGAAAATAAAAGAGGGCCGGAGTCCGGTTCATTCTTCGAAAATATCTTGTTAGAAAACAATCACTGAATAACCTTGAAGTTTTGTAAAAACTAAAAACAGTAAAAGAATACAGAGAGAAGTTGCAGACAGAGGAAGTATAAAAATATAATTGCAGGTGAAGCATTAACATTTTTTTTTAAATTCATTTGAAACCCAAGTTCCGTTTATCTCAATGAGAAAAAGAAATGAAGGCAAGGCACGAGGAGAAACGCAAAGACGGTAATTGAAGCGGAAACTCGCTTTGCTTTCGTAGAAATCTGCGAGACGAGTCGCGTGTTCGCGATTTGTGGTATTGCCGAAGGTCGCGCTACGAGTGCCGCAATTTTCCATGATGTTCCTGGAAATAATCGTGCGCGCGCGCGAGAAAGATCCATGCTCTCTATGATGTTTCTTGAATGAACCTTAAAAGCCGTGTATTGCCGTGTGCATTGCGTGAAACACCGCGTTCGCCCGCGGCCTGCACGCACGCCTAATGATTTATGCGTAAATTATACGCAACAGCGTGATTTATCGTGAGTCTTCCTTGCGTGTTAAGATACTCGCGTCCGCAGGCAGCTGTGCTGATGGAAGAAGCGTGAGATTCCGTAAATTTTCGCGCGAGAGCGTGACATACCGTGAGACGACGTCTTGAACACGAATACGTTAAAGCAATTATATTTTTCGATGTTCGTCAAAATTCATCCGTTTATTGCGCAGTACGTTTAATCTCTGTCCGAGAAGAAATCCTAAAAGAAGACATATTGCCGCAGGAATCTGTCGCTTCTATGTATATTCAATATCCTCTCTTGAACACACGCGGATAATTAAATAAATTGCGTGGTCCGGTCGGTGATGTGGGAGAGACAGACAGTGTCTTGAAAGATAATAAGGTGCTTGTGCTGCGAGTAAACGGATCATCGTCAAGACGCATCACTGCTTTCCTTGAGCTGCACGTGTCAGGAAAGGCGAATATAAATGGCGCGGAGAGAATTAATTTTATGACAAAGGTATTTCCTGATACCGTCCTCTTATCACAAACGGCGATTCTATCGAGAATTTTCTATCGATAATAACTCGGTAGCACTGTGACGTCAATCGAGACGAAATCGTGCAAACAACCTGCAATGTTTATCATACATCGACAGTTGTGTAAATGAATACGCAAATGAGATTGGAATAACAAGCTTCCGTTTGTTTGCTGACGCAAAAAGATTTAAGGTTTGGTAATTTTAGAGGTCAAGCGTGAAGTAGCAATAATTCGACTTTTACATTCAGTCAGAGAGAAACATAGTGGTAGCAATTTATAAAAGCAATACAAGTATACAAGTTTGTATGTAGAATTAATGTACACATAGTTAAATAACTGATGTACATACATTATTAAATTTATAATGTCGAATTAAAGTATACTATGAGTTTTAATCATTCTTGTAGGTTGTCACGGTTCTCAATATTTTATTAATTTAGAACAATGCAGTTAAACAATTTAACTCAAGAAAATGTATTAAATTTAATACAGATTTAGTTTATTATTTACTAAATACATACGTTAATGTGAACGTTGTTTCTATTGAATTATAATTAAGAAAGGAATTGAGTTGTTTTGATGACACATGAAGTTAAAAATAACAAAGTGTTTGTTTCTTAAGAAATTCAGTTACCATTGCTTCTTTAATATCTAACACAGTATGATTACATAAATTATCTTATAGTTACATTAATTATAAAATAATTTATTCAATTGTATCATCTATATATAT
>NW_017304758.1:1219657-1228813 GCF_001594115.1 Trachymyrmex septentrionalis
CAGTTCCTCCATTACGTTTTTTTTTTTCCGAGTATGTTCATGCATATACAAGACCTCTTACATACAATTAGAAATAGATATATTAAAATTCTTTTATAAATTTTACCTTTGAACTTTAACATCATTTCAAAGAAAATTGCAAAAGTGCGAAAAATTTAAAAATCAAAAAATAAGGAAGAATTACACAACACGCGCGTAATTAACGAAAATACCGTCCGTATATTATTAAAATGTGAATAATAAAAAATTCGATCAACGTCATTGTTAAATTCCTCTTAAGAAATCAGAGATGTGATCTACGCGACCTAAGTGACTTCCTCTATAAAAATGCATCGTACCGTTTGTGTGCAAAATCGTTCGCGCGTTGTCGCGTCGATCTTTTCACGCGAATTCGCTCGGGGAACGTGTTGCTCTCATGAAACTTTCAGAATTGTAGCGACTCGCGCCGATGTATTTTAACGAACCGTTGAATCACGGCATCCTATCTAATTACGCACGGCAAGGAACCGCGGGAGCCGCAAAGGCGTGCGCGGATGTGCGTGATTCGGCGTAATCTCACCATGAATCGATATCAGGCTCGCCCTCCATGCAAAAAGTCGGGATGTAGCACCCAGATGAGCGTCCAGATAAAATTATATAAGGTTGTGGAATTTATAGATGCCGTCTGTGTAGCGGCGCTGACGCGCGCCAGTAAAATCCGAGGTCATAAAAATTCTTAGATTACCGAAGAACTGTTACCGCGACTATAAAACTTTCCGTTAATTAAGACTCGGGAAATAAATGAAATAACATTTCCACTGCGACGTTAAATGATGATAGACCTGAAGCGAAGACACGAACGAAAATGAAGAAATTTACATTTTTACGGACAAGCTCTATAACGACACGTAGGAATAATATATTGCTTCAATCTTGTCAAATTTTATGAAATTTCACTGAAATTCTTTTATACTTTATTTGACGTGTAATCATCGTTTTAATAATAAAGAATATTAAGGAAAAGTGGACCGAAGATAATTCGACACGAATGAAGGGCAAAAATCTTTATTATGCACACAAATAAATGAAAAGGAATTAGGTTAAGTAAAAAGTCATCGCGTATTTTTTAGCTCAAAGTTGTATATACAATATCTTCGTCAATAATGAATGAAATTCAAATTTAAAAAAAGGGTTTTAAAGCTTGAAATCTCTACTTTTAAAAGCTTATCACATTTTTTAAGTTTATATGAGTTTGATAATTTTTACATACCAAAAACTACGAGCTGAAAAAGACGAAAAATTTTCTTCTCACTTTGTGGATTTGTAACGTGTCCAAAACGAATTTGAGAAAATTTTCGATTACCTATCGTGAAAGCTTGATACTTTCCCTACAAAATCGTTTTTTTTTAAATATTCCTACGACTTTTGATTACTGAGTTATCGCGGATTAAATAAAAGAATTATTTTGACTTTAATTGCTCATAACTCCATTAAAAATTGTCGTATCGTATAATTTAAAAAAGAGATTTTTAAAGCTGAAACTTTACTCTATTAAGATATATTTATATTGTTGGTAAGAAAGTAATTGCGGTTTTTACTGATGTCTTTTAAAAAAACGCGATGACTTTTTACTTGACCTAATATTCGATCTAGGCGGATTTTGATATCCAATAATTTTGTATGAATTTTTATAATTTCCAGTTCAAATAAACTTGATCATCTTTCTATCTTGAAACACAGTCTTAGACTGAAACTGGAACATCTAAAAGCTCAAATTAAATTGGCAAGTAATTTAATTGATGCTAATAAGCATCTTTAAAGGAACTGCAAATAATTTATTGCGAAAAATAAAATCATCTCTCCGGGATTCAACCTCCGGGATTGAACCCTCCAACTTCAACCTATAACACTAAGACTATGTTCCAAAACCAATAAATAATTGACGCCCAGTTTGTTTGAACTAGAAATTGTCAAAATTCACGTAATATATTATTAGACAGCAAGATCCGCCCTAACCAAACGTAGGCCTCTTCACTCGTTTCTGTTAATAATAAAGATTTTCGTTTGCACAGTAGATTAAGATTTTCTGACGATTATTACACATGCGAATCTCGCGTTTTCGACGCCGCGGTGAGAACGAGGATTAAAGGCGTTACTAAATCCGCGATTATTGACGCGCCTGGGGCAGAAATTCGCGGCTCATTTCCATAACCCACTTCGAGACGGTGATTTTCGCCGCGAGCGCAATTGAAAAGCGCGAAGCGAAATACGAAAGCCGGAGTACTTCATTAACGATCGTAAAGGCGATGCGGCCGGTCCTCGGCGAATGACGGGCGCTCTATTGCGAGCGGAGCCTGTAATCATGGACTTATAATAATCTAGTATCTTCGCTCCTGCAAAATCCGGTTGTAACGATCTGAAATTATAAGCGATATCAATTTTATACTTACAACACCGGCTGTAAACGCCGGCACACCTGTCCAAATGCTGCGGCCATTCATCGTTTGTAAAGAGCAGTTGTAATAAGCGCGCGAGAGGCTGTCGGTCTATCGCAAGATTTTTCCATGCTGTTAGTATATTTTCACGATTATGCGTATGTCACTGCCATTCTGCAGTACAGATATTTACATTAAACGCAACGTTATTTAAGCGTGTATTTCGGATTATTAAATAAGATAGATTATTAAATAAGACAGAAGATACAGCGTATCGCAAATTCGTGCCAATTGCTAATTAATTCTACAGAATTAGTTCTATAGATTTAGATGAATTTATTATCAAGTGTAACATTTCACTTTTAAAATTATAGTTTTGACATAAAAGAGAATAACCAACATCATAATTAAAAACTTGCAGCTTACGGAATAAAAGTAATCTAGAACAATGTGTTTTAATCTCTCTTTATGCCATTAATTAGAATTATTATAATTATTGTAATAAATTATAATAATATTCTTGATATAAATCGAATTTTTCAGTATGTATGTATAAAAGAATTTAAATGTATATGTAGATAAAAGAATTAAAATGAATCAACCACAAGTGCTACAAAACATACCGAATTAATAACTTTGATTAATAGTCGTTATATATTCTTATTTTTATTCATCTTGCGAACGAGCGAGTTTTTAATTTTCGATCTACCTATCGTATGAGATATTGCAGTCATAGACTGTTATTATATCCTTCGCCTACGGCTACCGTTTCGACCCTAATAAATTCGATCGGATTTCCGATCGTTCTTATCCGCTCTCAATCTGTGTGTAAATTAACGTTCGTTAATCATGAGAAAGCTCTCGTGAGCCCGAATCAAGGAAGCGAACGAGATGGCGGAGATCGACATGCGCCTGCTGTTTTGGGACGATCGCGGATGAATTATTTATGCTCGTGGAAATATACGTAAGAGATGCGAAACGCGATGCTTCCTAAGCTCGTCAGCGTAATCCCAACTCTGCAAATTTTCTCTTGCGGGAACAATTACCAGCGGGATATTATCTCGTGTTTGAGACGCTTTCAACGCCACGTGGAAACGAGGAAATGACTCGAAATCGCCGCTTCAGGAAAGCGCCCATCAAAGGGCACCGACTCGCTGCAAATTACGGTGAAATTGCGGCGAAATTCGTTACATATCCTCTTGAGGGATTTTGCGGTGCTTCCTCGACCGTTATACGTGCTTACGATTACGTATGATACCTCTTCGTTATTATACCCACCCCACGTTTCTTTCTTCCTCTTTATTGTCGAATTCGCGAGAGATTACGTGGTTGCATAATTGCATTGAGACCGCCTTTAAAACGTAAGAGGATTCACTTCATAACCCTCTTTTAAAAAGCAGTTACGTTGTCGTAATTGGAAGAAATCAGTACGTTGTGTACGCATATAAATATTAAAGAACTCTTAATCTAAATATAATCGTTTCGCGCAATCGAAGACCTCACACGAAAGACGTTGCGAATTACACAAAAAAAAAAAAAAAAAAAAAAAAAAAAAAAAAAAAAAAAAAAAAGCACAAGAAAAAGTCTCACTGTATTATTTCGGTGACAATTTCGGTGACAAATATTATCTTGGAGAAATAAAATTTTCTGAGTAAATTATCATTTGGTGAATTATCATTTAGCTCAACTCACATTCTAATTAGTGAACATAGATTTGCAAAATTTTGCTTTTTTCTGCGGTTTGAAAAAGAAGCATAGTTTACTGTAGTATTTTTATACTCTTACGTCACGTTTATAAAACTAATAAAGTTAAAAAGTTATAAAAATGCGTTTTTTTTACAAATTCGTAGCTAATCCAATGTGAGAAAAATTTGGAAAAGAGCTCAAATTAATGCTTCAAACATTGTACTTTAATACAAAATTATCAAATCTCTTACCGCTGGTGTTCATTATTTTTTGGGGTAGATATAGTCACTGCAGTCGCATTTGTGTCAAGTAGAACAATTACCTCATATAATCTGAGCGTAAAATTATTGCAAGTAGTAAAAATTTCAACAGTGGATTTGATTAATGTTCAAACATTCAAATAAGAAGTCTACTCTCTAAAACTTTTAGAGTGAATCTCACTGTGAAAAGTAGAATCTCGCTTTCAAAGAATGAAAATTGAGCCAGTCCTTTCCAAGATTGATTTTAAAGTGAGCTTCTCTAAAGAATTTAGAGAGCATTGCCGGCTACGAAGTTTTAAAAATGTTTTAAAATATATTTTCAAAGAGCCTCGTCTCATTTTACGTAAGCTTAACGTAGATAGTACATTCCTACTTGCAGATTCGAATTCAGCGTAGTTACAAGGATTCTCCTTTCTAAACCGCAAAATCATAGAGACTTGTGTAATTATAAAACTGAATAAATGTTTATTTACACTGAAAGAAAAGATTGGCTGCAGCAGCAAATTAGATGGTAAAATATGACATTAGCATTTTTAATTGGCGGCAACAACTAATTTTTGGTTGCAGTAATCAATTTTTGATTGCGTTAGCCTATCGAAATCCTATACTAACGTCGCCGATAGGCAACCAAAAATTGACTGCTGCATCCAATTAAAAATGCTATGCCATATACAGCCAATCTTTTCTTTCAGTACACAAATATTCGTTTAGTTTTGCTTGTGCAAACATAATAATAAAATAAGTAAGAGTTGCAATTTTCTCATTTCAATTTAATCATCCTCGAACATCCTCCCCATACCTTATAAGGAACGGTCGACATGAAAGAAAAAAAAAAGGGCCATGAAGGGTCGGGAACCCTTTCTTGACTGACTTGGCCGAAATGCTAGTAGTATAAATGAGTGTATGATTGCAGGTTGCCTTCGTTGACGAATGATGAGCCGCGGAAAGGTCTTATTGCGACCGGAAATGTGAAGTGAACTCAAAGACTGCGATTATTTAACCGACATTCGCGTGCGAAAAGCGAATTTGATCCTTATTGCTAAACAACGTAACTCCTCGTACTTTTCATGCATAGAAAGATTTGAAGTTAATTTATAATATAAGAATAATATCGCTCTCTAAAAGATAAATTGGATAATCAACAAATGCAAAAGGTTGTTAAGCGTCGATACCGCCGTGGACTTTTCTGGTCGGCAGCTTTTGCGCGTTTCCTCTTTTACGTCAAAGGGAAAAAGAAGAGAAGGAAGGAAATTAATGTCATCGACGTATCGTCGTAACTGCGCGGCGAAAGAAAGACGTAATTGGACGTAGTTAACGCAAGAGTATCGTCGACTGGCGTCGCACTCCACTCCTCTGCATAACTACATCCAATTAAGGATATAGGCATTCGTGTTATCTGGCAGGTCGAGCATCGTCCGGAGCAGTGCTGCCGATTACCGTAGATGGATGGAGCTGTAAAATTCCGCGAATTTGTCGAATACCCGCGGGAATACACTTCGCCGCTACAGCGACGTGGCAAAGCGCTTGTGAAATGCACCACTGAAAGGTGCACGCGCGATTGCGATAGCGCGTTATCGCGGCGCGTTTCCTCGCTTGCGCCGCAAAAGTTCTTTTCCTTTCGCCGCTGATATAACTGGTTTATCACAGGTATAAAACGTAGGAAAAAAAGAACCTCGAGATATGGGAAGTGCTCTTCAATCATTTCTAGTTGATCTTAATACATATGTAAATGACACGAGAACCGCTTTTAATCGACATCCAGTAGCGATTTTTTACGTATGTATGTATTTATACGATTTATCTCGATAAATCAATATATTTGTTTATAATAAAGATACAGCGTGCATGCAAGTAAAAAATCATAAATTGCAAGCGCTACGATAAAATAACTGTTATGAAATAATTTTCTTAAAGAACTGCTCTAAAAGAAAGTTATACGATTTCTAGATCATCTCTGTGCCTTAATATATCGTTAAATCGCCAATCACCGAGAATGATCAGTTAATTGAATCTTATAATGTATTTTAAATCAGCTTTCATCCAGCTACCCGGAATAGCGTTAGGAGCAAATCTGCGCGAGCGCGCGAAATCCACGTGGCATCCACGAGAAGCGCTGGCGCGTCCTGCTCTCCCAATCGAGCGTCGCGACGCCCGCGCTTTTTCGATCGAGAGTGGCGCGAACGCCCGGTCGATTCAACCCGGTCCTTGTAACCTTCTACATTCCTGATAACGGGGGCTGCTCGCAAGCAACCGCCTGGATGCTTCGTCTTATCGAAAGCTTTCCGACACTACGAGCTTTTCCTCCCTTTTTCCTTTCATCGTCGAAAGGCGATCGGCGTTGCGTCGCCGAAGACGGCGGGTGGCCGCAGCGACGCCCACCCGGGACGTCGGGAAAAAAAATACATACCGTTCGCGTCCTGTCCCTCCCCTCCTGTCGAAACACAACCGATACACGTACACAATCGCGCGCCTACGCACATGCACACGCGAGCGATCGCACGTGCATTCGCGAATGCTCCGCGCTTTCGTTACGTTTTATTATTGGCAGTCGGCCCGATATAACCACGCGTACTCTCCTGATAGGGCGTCGCAACGCCAACGAGCCGACGCCCCTAATTCCGATACACCCTCGTAAAAACTGTATTGGGTGATGCATGTGAAAAGAAAAATTTCAGTTAATAACTAACTGGACACTATCAGATTTCGCGTTTTCGTTCTAATTAGGAATCGTTTCCATCACTGCATGACACACGGATATATCCTGCATATCCTTTTCTTATTATAACGATAAATATATTTTATGTATTATGCATAGAGTAGCGAAAAGAAAAAGGAATTAAAATTATACAATTTTAAATAACGTTCTTTATCGTAGTAGAAAATTCTTATTTTCAACGAATAATTCTGACGGACGTGTAGTTTCACGTGATCTCATGTGAGGCATGTATTATATCCTTTAATGCATATGACAAAGTAAAATGAAACATTATTCTTCAGCCCGAGTATCCAACTAATCTTGTAATATCGCAATTTTAGAAATAAAAAAATATATAATAATAAATATTAATTTGCTTAATGAAAAATTCATCGGTAAAAAATTTTCAACGCAGAAACGTTCAACGTTCTTCTGAAGAGAATTAAAAATATATTTTTCTTTCGAAAGAAAAGAAAATGCACATTCAATTCAACCTTATTTCTAATTTTCTTTGAACAAATCAAGTTTTTTCATTTTTTATAACATTTATAATAAAATTTTATATACTTCTTTTGTAGGAAATTTTGACGAACGATGTCGTGGGTGCTCGTCCCATTCATTATATAAATAAATTTGCAATGATTATGCAGTATAAAATATAAATTCAATATTAAAGACTTAATTCATTGTATACGAATACAATTATATTATAATTGGAATCTTACAAGATAAAAAAAAGATCGATTTACAATTAGTCACCTTGAAAAATATTTCTATTCATTTTCGAAAAGATATCAATGATACGAATAAGAGAGTAAATTACGATTCATCCCCCGAATACATACTCGTATATATCTTCTCGCGCAAGCTCTACATATTCCTACATTCTCATGCTTTCCCGAACCCAGCACTCAACCGATCAACCTATTCCGTGGACTCCGCTGGCAAGTAGATATGGACGTGCTGGGGACGGACGACGACGCCGGAACGCCGTCGCGGTCTGATGGGCGCCTGGTGCGGCGTCGGCTTGCGACCCGACCTGCGACACCGTCCACGCCACAGGTGTGCCGTCGCGACGCCCGTCGCCATCCCGCCCGTCGCGACGAACACCCACGGCATCGTTCGTCCGCGACAGACGTCGCGACGTCGGTCAACCATCGGACCGTGCAAACGACGCCGTCGACGTCGGCCTCCGCAGGCCGACGACGAATCAACGACGGCAACTGCCCACCTGTCGCTCATCGCTTGTCGCGACTCGGTCGCAACGAGTTTTCCAACGCGGCGAACATGACTATCAAAGAGCTTTTTCGTGAGAGGGTTGTCGTGACGCCGGCGTCATTACGTTGGCGACAGCGCCCCGTGGCGCCAGTCCTCAGGCGTCGCGACGCCGTAGCAGGAGAATACGATGTGTGGAAACGGCCCGCCGTGGACCGATCGCTCGTTGACTGTTATCACTTGCGAATCTGGGATCTGAAGATTCGCGGTTTTAATCGATCCTTTGATAATCATTTTATTAACGCATTATTGTTTCCAGATGTGTTGTTAATCTATATTTGTTTCAATCATGTATCTCAATAAAAATTTTAATGTCAAGAAATTACGTGATTTATGCAAAAGTATATTCGAATCATAAAGTGTGTGGTGACATTTACAGAAATTCTGATGCGAAAGAAATATATTGTCAAAAATTAGGACGTTGGATTATAATAAAGCACATAATTAATTAAGAAATTAAGATGCGATATATGTTTCAATATATGCGCGAATAATTATGTAAGTATTGTAAGCAATTATTATGTTGACACACTTTGAATCTAATATTATTTATTATTTAATATCTACCAGTTGTCTATTTAAAAGCTTCATTTTTCATTGTTCAAAGATGGCAAAAATCCTACTCTAATTATCAACGCATATCGATTAAAAGAATAATTATTCTCATTCATATATTCTCTCACATAGTTAAGTTTTGCGCCGAGTAGTAGTAATAGATAAAACGTTTTTACCGAGAAACTCTCGAATATATAAAACTAAAAAGCTTTTTACGAAGCCTGTCATTCACCATCAATAAAGTATCAAACTTTTGCCCGTTACTGTCCCA
>NW_017304758.1:1228913-1237472 GCF_001594115.1 Trachymyrmex septentrionalis
ACATCATTGAAGTGATTCAATAACACATCATATATATCTTGTGTTTCGATGAGCAGCGGTCAACGTCGTCGGAGCATCACTTATTACGCTTGTATCACTCGGCAAACGCCCCTGAGAAAGCTCTGCGGCGCCCTAGCGTCACGACGCTTTATCCGGCGAGTATGACGGGCGCGCGTGCGGAATCGTGCCAGCGTCCAGCGGCGAAGCCGCGGACCCGACGACGTCTGACGGAGCTGCTCGTCAAACGGAAGACGTCGTCTGACGTACCATCGTGCCAGGAACACATGAACGTGCAGGAAGTTGCACGAGCTTTCCACCGGGAGCTTCCCGGGTAACGACCGAGCGTCGCGACGCCTGGCTACCTGGTCGCGGTCCGCCGGCCGTCGGCAGCGTCGGAGGCCACGCCGCGACGTCCTCCGCGAGTCAGGAGAACAACAGGCTTCGAAAGGACGCCGACGTCTCCTATGACTTGTCGCGACGGGCGTCGTTGCGGCGAGAAATCGTGCCGGGGAAACATAACCGGAATGGAGCTGGCAGGCGTCGCGACGCTTGGGGTTAATTATAGAATCCCCCGTGATCCCTACCCACACGCGTGCGGACTGGGGGATGGAAATAGATTGGAACGCCTCCGGGACGCGCACGCGTGCTCGGCGTGATGAACGTTCGATCGATACAGTCGTTGAAAATATACTTTCCACGCGCAACGCAAGCCGAGGATATAATCTATGTACTTCTAAGCTGTCGAATAAATTATTCGATTATAATATATTTTTAATTCGTGACACAAACTTCCTTCGATACGCTTGTATTCTTTATAACATTATTTAGAAAAAGTAAATATATTCTCCAATCGTTCTAATTATATATATGTGTATATATATATATAAAATATATAATATCCTCTTTTTTTATTAAACGGTTATCTTCGTGTATATTAAGTTATCCATTATAATATAATGGAAACGTAAGAAGCAATAATCTCAAGGTATAGCACGTAGGTATAATTTTATCGTATGCTATGTCTTTTAAATAATATAATCCTCGGTATGTATAACAAAAGCTTATAATTTATGCAAGCATTGATATTCGATTAGTCGATTAGTCTCACTCGAAAACTTAGGAGAGCTTTTCATTGATATCAGCATACTAGGGCTGCATGATAGAAGGCAGCATGATGGAAGCTTCTCTAGCAATAGAACGGTATTTACGGAGCTTTCCGACGGTCGCCCGACGTCCCGACGCCGGAGCAGGAAATTATATCGCGTCGCCATCTCTCACAGCACTGGCTTTAAGCTGACATACATACGAACGCCAAAGTAATTTGATCGGCAAAAAACCGACACCGTGTTAATTTAATAGCGTGACTCGGCGCGTTGAAACTGATACAAATGAAAAAGGAAAACTGTAATCTGCCAACCAATATGTTGTCAATGACACGCAAACGGTGTAACTTTACGGGAAAAAATGGTATTGCTGAATCTAAAAATTTAGCTGAATGCAGTCTGAAAATAATTTTGTCGGGCCATCAAAATAATTACGTAAAAATCAAGCATATGATATGCAAAGGGCTTTGATATTTTAGCAATCAGTTTCAGCGTCTTACATAATTATTGTTAATTTAACGAAGAAAAAACAGTTTTGCTAAAGTACCTAAAAAATTTTAAAAATTTAACAACGAATCTGAAAATAATTTTTTCGAGCTATATCAAAATAATGATGTAAAATGCTCAAACTGCAGATTACTGATTAAAATGTCAAAACTTTTTACATCTCATCGCACTTGAGTACTTCCTACATAATTAAAATAGACGACCTAACAAAATTATTTTTAGATCAGTACCTCTGAAATTTTTAGATACTTCAGCAAAATCATTCTTTTCATGAAATTAAAAAAATGTTTCAGCAGTCTGAAATAAAAAGGATAAGTAAACTATCAAAATAAAAAGCAAGCTGAATTCCAGCTGATCGAAAAGTAATTACTGATCGAGCGCACCCATCGCACATCGATGTGAACGGGTGTCTATTGCGTAATAAAACTAATTTTATTACATCGCGCTTGCACGTTCCCACGTGCGAGGACACAGGACGCGAAATGAATAGTGATTTCATGTGGGACGGACGCAAAATAAATGCATTATCGGCTATCGCACGTACGCATACACGCGAACTTCGGGTGTGCCTCCTCGCATTCATTCTCTGTTCTTTTTCTCTTTCGCTACCGTTTTAACACGCTCTCGACGAGTAGCATCCGCGACTGAATCAATTTCCGGTAATCCGCGGCCGGTGGCGTGTGCGATTCTTTTATCGTCACGATGAAAAAACGCTCCTCTCCCGAGGTCGCGCTTTCGATGGCGTGACCGTCGACACCGCTCCTTTTTTATCTCGTTTTGCGCCGGAACGATCGCGAATGAGCGAGCGCGGCACGTAAACCTTTTTGTCGATCACGTTAATGCTCATGATTAAAGGCGTACATACGCCGCGCGATGGTACCGTCAGCAGAAACTCCATTTGCAAACGGAATCCGCATACGGGATTAAGGTGACACAAGAAGATACTACCGCTCACATTACGCGTTCCGTTGTATGTACTTTTGCAGAGCAGAAGGAGGAGAACCGGTTGCAAAAAAGAAAAAGGAAAGATTAATGCCCGTTCGTGACACTTATAAGGAATATAATGTAGTCGAAATCGCGTCTCTGAAATGGTCGATAAGCGAAAACGATGCCAGCTGAAAAAATAATCCTTGAAATATCACCACGCCGATGGCGCACGAGGTCCGTGTCGCGATGGACTTGCGTGCCGAAAGTCGCTGCCAAATGTACACGTATCAAATTGAAACTGCGATACCAGAAGAGATATAACACGAATCAACTGTTAATTGTTGGAAATTAATAACTTCATTTTAACACGGGTTGTTCAATGACGGCGGACTAACAGGATAAATAAAAGTAATACGCAATATTTATGCAGCACTTAAACGCCATTCGTGATTTAAAAAAGAAAAAAATCAAGACTTATTCTATTTTTCAATCTTCATCGAATGCCACGGCAACTTTTCAGTGTCACGTCGACAAATACGTGCAATAGATTTTTAATGCAATCAATTAATAATTTTTCAATAACATCGGTGCGTGATCAATAGGAATAGTAACATATTGCAAGTAAAACGAACATTACGAGAGATAATTCTAAAAGCCCTTTCATAGCCCTTAGGATTATTTCTTGCAGTTGAAATTGAAATTATAATTTTTTTATTAAAAAAATGCTCGACTGATATCTCGAGTACTTCAAGGAATTAAGGCCATAACACGTATAAACACTTAAGCAGCAAACAAATTGGCCAATCATTTGTAAGGCTAATAATGTAAGCAGTAGTAAAGGCCATGGCACACAAAAAAATTTAAGCAGTAATACCTAAACAGTGAGCGAATCGTTCAACCATGGTAGAATCCGTAAAGCCATAACGTAAGTAGTAACCAATCCAACATGGTGATTTCCTTACTGCTTACGTTTTACTGCCTTCAGTTTTTTTGTGTGCCATGGCCCTTACTACTGCTTACGTTATTAGCCTTACAGTCTCTACTGATTGGCCAATTTGTTATGGCCTTAAGGGCTGTCGCAGACAAAATTTCTGTAACAGTAACCTCTTAAGACGTGAAACTTTAAGCAGTAAACTCATCCATAAGGCGAGTTCCAACGGGTTGAAATTCACCTTATCGCGAAGTTATCGATAAGTTTACTGTTATTTCCATTTCCATTAGATTACGTAATCCAAAGCCTGATTGATTCATACCTTAACTTAATAGCCTATTAACTTAATTAGCTTAAGTTTATAGGCTATTAGCTTAAGTTTATACCTCACGTATACTGTTACGAAATTTTGTGTAGCAACAATTTGATTTCCTTACTGCTTACGTCTTACTGCTTAAGTTTTTCTGTGTGTCATGGTCTTAATTCCTTGAAATACTTGAGATATCAATCGTTTTTTATATCAAAAATTTATCAATCTAATTTTTTTGCAGGTTTTATAAACGCAATATACAGCCAATGTCGGCCCTGTTAATGAATCGCTTCATAAATCAGTTAAATGCATATTTAATTTACCACGTATAAATATTGGGCAGTGACAAGAAACGGGCGCTTCCCGAGAGGCACGATATAGATAAAATATATTCTGACAGGCTTAAGCTCGTCGTGTAAACGCGACTTTGGAAGCAGCAAATCTGCATACGATCCGATCTTTTAATTAATCGCGGAGATCGCGCGACGTATAGTCGTAAAACGCGACGAGGTTGTATTAATCGTTTAATATAATATCTACATAATAATTGGCGCAGCAAATGGGCGCGAGATGTCTCGTTCGCACAGATAAGCCTCTGTTGACAAGCGTATAATGAAGACATCGGTATCTCTGCAAATGTAACGCCACGTGCGATAGTTGGAGTAGTTCATTCCGAAAGATTATAAAGCTCATTAAGTATGCTCATTAAGCATGCTCATTAAGAAGTCACCGTCGACGAAATTTGGAAACGAGCCGCAACAATAAATTATTAAACAGAAAATTATCGCTCAAAAACATGTTCCGTGCAATGGTTCCTCGTCGCGCGTTAGGAGCTCTCTGACAAAGTGCCGACATCGTAATTCCGTATAATGCCAGCAATTTAACTTCTATAGTGCAAATTTATAAAAATTTAACACGTCGTTTGAATTTACCACTCAACTTAACGCTCGATTGCACGTCGGTTGCAGATTTCAAATAAATATTTCAATTATTTTGTACGCAATTCTATATTACTATTAGGAGATATGGCAGATGTAGAAAAAGAAGAAACTAAGTAATTAAGAAATGGAATAATAAAATAAATTTAATCAGTCGTCATCTTGTACCGTTCGTTTAAATCTATCAATCTTGTATTTGTTTTATTATTGCTTTGCAATCTTATATATATATATATATACGAGCGTGTTAGAATTTGATATTTTTAATACTTTAAATAATTAAATTTGAAATATTTTAAATATATCTCTTAATAATTACTTTTTAAACAAATATTGATGTTGTCTAATTGCTATTCAACAGTTTTAATAATTACGTTGTCACAATTATAGAAAGTAATAAAATCATTGTAATCTTTTCATTAAAAGATAAATTTGAAATATTTTTAAGTAAATTTTTCAATTCTTTCTTTTTTTTACATTCGCCGCATACATGTTACACATTCCCTAACAATAATATAATAGTATATAAAATTATTGAAAATTTTGTTTCAAAACAATTTAATTTGGTTCTACGTGCAATGAAAATAACATTGTACGTTCAGTAAATATTTTTGTGTGCGAGTGAAAAGCGAAGAGAGTGAATGAGAATTGCATGCCTTTGCTTACTCTACCTTCCACTTTAACTCAATTTGCAGAAAATTACTAATTGCGCACCTGCACAGATCTTATTACGCAACTTGTCGGCAATCAAGTCCACCTGATTCGCGTACTCGAGGTACGTTTAGTGAACGCAAGACTTCCGATGTCGGTAGTCGAGGCATTAATTAGCGCAGATTATCAAGCACGGACAACCGACAAATTTCGCCTCATCTCTCTCGGCAGCGTGCTTAACACGACGCACAAAAGCAACGAATCTCAGTGAAAGGCAGTGAATCTCAGTGCCGGTAATATGGCTGCTGCGGAGTTTAACACGAAGGGCGGTGCGCCTTTGGTTCTCAATTTCCAATCTATTACCGAAGATGAAATCTCTCTCTCCGAGTCAAGCGATGGCCGCTTACTGGCGCAGATTATCGGGGCCCCTGCGGTCGATAAAAATTCGCCGCGCTTTCAGTAGCGTCCCGCTATTACGTGGCACAAAGCCACGTTGGATTCCCGATGGAGAGAGTCCTGCATCCGTTAACATGGCGGCTATAGTAGGACACGTGGAGGCAGCGTTTTAATGAAGGTTCTCCCTTCCTTTGCGAGAGATATAACGCAGTCGGGATACTGCGGCGCGCATTCTACCCGGCGGCGAAAAAATAAATAAAAATCCGTGTGCGGTGGATGGGGGCGGCGAGAGGCGAAGAAGCGAGGAGTAAAAAATTAGCAGCGCGTTTCGAGCTGCGCAATAATTCCGGAGGCGCGTGTTATTCGCGGCGGGCCGCCGTTTTCTTTTTAGAAATTTATGAGCGCAACGACTCTCGCACGGCCGCCGCAAGGTAAATTTAATATGAAGAAAAGGATTGAAAAAAGAAAGAGAGAGAGAGAGGAAAAGAGGGAAGGGGGAAAGGATCAATGTCTGAGGAGGACGTAAGCTTGCCCAGTGAGTGGGCACTCGCCAGGAAAGGCGAAGGACAGAAAACGACCAAGACGAACGTCCGCGCCGACTTGCAGATTTAAAGGTCGCAAGAAGGCGCGCAAGAAACGGAAATAACGATCGGCTCCGAGTTGCAGTCGCGCCGAAACTTCTTGCGTGCGATATAAAATAAAAATCACGGCCACGTGCATGCACCGCCCGAGTTCGCAGACTGTCACTTCTTATGCACCCGTTTGCAATCTCGGCTCGTCGTTACATCCTCCGCGGAAGGATTTAACGTAACACGACGACTGTAATCGCTGATAGAATACAAACTCGATCAACTTTCATTTTTACAAATAATAATGGAAATTGAAATAAACTGACGTCGTCGGTAATGTATTGTACAATCACGCGATAATAATTTCTTTTCCTGCGCATCGGAGGTTTAAGCAGACGGGCCATTATCGCGCACACATGGCGGAAGTGTAATATCATGTTATTTCGAGAGATCGTGATCTCGAAACCGTAGCCGTGATTCTTATTATCCAAGTGTAAAAGTTCTGATACAGCTGAAATGCGACGAGAGATCGTTGATCTGCTTTTTATTCTCAAATATTTAGCTGTATGACTCGATATTCTATTCTTTCGACATATCCTATATAAATTTCCTATATAAATAGATAAATGTCATTTAGGTGTCGATAACAGCCAATGATTATTGTATTCTTTAGAAAAATCATAACCTACTACCAATTCTCAAGTTGACGAGTTAACTTTAAATTAATTTTGCAACTTTTTAAACATTTATTCTTCTAATAATTTCGGTTTGCGTAAAGTACATTTGAGAGATACATCTTTACGTGTCTTATATAGCAAGCTGTATCTCATGAAATATACAAGTAGCTTGATCAAAATTATACCACCTTAATTTCCTTGTGGAAGTATATACGTTCAAAGTCATAATGAGTAAACCACGATGAAGCATAAATTGCGCAGTGGTACACTCGTTTTCTCGCTGTTAATGATTATAATAATAATGCGGAGAGCAGCAGCGGCAGCCAGAGAGGTAAAAATAGAAACACGAATGACGGTGATAATAATGATGAAGATGAACGCGGGAAAAGAGAAAGGGACCGAAGTCGGGCGTTGCGGAGCCGAAGCCCCAATGCGTCTCAAAGTCGAACAAATAGAAAACAAAGGTCCAGTGTGTGTGGAAGAGGGGGAGGGAGAGGGGGGGCAAGGTGGAGAGAGGCAAGGGGCCCGAAGAGGAAAAAAGAGGGGTAAAAAGATGGACGAGAGGCCTGAAAGATTCCGAGCGACTGGCCAATCCCAACGAAGGGACGATCGCGGAGGTGTGGTACGATCCCTTGACGCGAACCTCTCTTGTTTCCCGACCAATCGCGATATGGCGGTGATCCGGGCCTGTTTCTCGGGGGGCCTCGATTGCGCGACGTGCTCTCGCAATAGTTCACCGCCTTCGGTAGAGAAAAAAATGCTAGCGTACTTCTCTCTCGATGAACGTTGCTACCGAACGCACCGGTGATAGCAAGGTATCGTAAATACGCGATATAAGTTCGTAACGATATAAATAAGTAAACATTATAAGGGAAATTTAAATTGATAAGAATAAATCAAGTCCTATAGAATGTTATTTTCAGTCGGAGCAAATGTTGCAAGTGCAAATTAAATTAACGATCAAGGTAATATAAATGATGATATTGTTTCTAGCTTATGATTGCGTCTTGAAGTCTGACAAACCGAATCGACGCGCTGTTTACAGAACTGAAAGCTGTATTTGCAAATTTTTGCATATGAACATCAAGTACCAAGACCTGCTTCAAAATAGTATTCTTTCTTTTATTTAACGAATAAATAAATTTAAATGTGTTGTATTTATAATTACATTTGATCGTCATCGTTTAATTTTAAAATTAAAAACTTCTAAAACTCTAGCTCTATTGGAATTCTAGAACTAGCGTCATTATTCTATTATCTACTATTGTGTATGAATAAGAAATTAATCAAAAATTCGACTGAGTAATCACAAACGATGCAACTCGGTTCATAACTCATTAATGACAAATAACACCGTGATATCCGAGTTTCATAAAGTATGGCATGAGTATTTATGTCTTTTAAAAGCAATCGCAAAACACATTTCGTTTTCTTAGCGTGTCACGAATATCACGACAAAAAAATTAGTCTCGCAGTTTCGAAAGTAGCAACCCTCGCCGTTCACTTTCTCTCTCTCTCTCTCTCTCTCTCTCTCTCTCTCTCTCTCTCTC
>NW_017304758.1:1237572-1243602 GCF_001594115.1 Trachymyrmex septentrionalis
ATTTTGTTACGCGCTGGTCCCGCCCATATTCTCCCGTGTCTTCTCTTCCCTCGTTTATCGTTTTACATTATGCACTTTACGCGCGGTGCACCTGTACACTATGGCCCCACGAAAGCACACAATGCCACTTGTCCCGACGTGCTACCCTCACATGGCGTTAACAGACGACAATAGCACCCGGGGGTTATACCAGAGATTTTCCCTACTCCGCGCCAACGAATTGTGATGCTTCATTTCAAAAAAAGAGAGAGGGCTCAGTTGAATAGCTTTAAAGCTGCGTATAAGAAACGAACGAGTTCGTTCGTACAAATATTTTACTTCTTCTTTTTTTGTTAAAACATCTTTCATATGCATAACTATAATTACGTTGTAATAAAATTTAAAGCAATTAAATTTTTAATTAGATTTATTATAAACTTTGCATTTACTTGACAGAAATCTCTCTCTTTCTCTCCTGATAAGCTGATTTTCGCTAGAAATTTCATATAAAATGTAACAATAGTCCCACGTTATTTACGTTATATGATTGCGGATGATAACAGAAGCCCCTAATAAAATATTATTCGTACATGCATCGAGTAAGAAAAGCATACTTTATATTTAAGGAAGACTTAAATACGCTTCGGTGCTTTCGCCGCGAATATTTCTCGATATTTCAGACGAGATA
The DNA here is from genome assembly GCF_001594115.1 of Trachymyrmex septentrionalis. NCBI lineage: Eukaryota > Metazoa > Arthropoda > Insecta > Hymenoptera > Formicidae > Trachymyrmex > Trachymyrmex septentrionalis. The sequence continues at coordinate 1,238,240 of NW_017304758.1, forward strand.
ATAATTTTTCTGTTGCACGACGGCGGAGGAGAAACATCGTCGAAGGATTGGATTTCACCGTCAAGAAGGAACATCGAAATTTCGTAAGAGGAATGAATAATTTATCATGTTAAGACAGGTGAGAATTGCATTTACAGTTATTATTATAATTGAAACGGGTAAGCATATTATTTATCATTTTATTATCACAATTAAGGCATAATATTCTCGGACACATATGGATATATTAATGATATATAAAGCAGCTACAAAGATGTGTACACGGACGATATAATGTATTCTTGAAATCGATTCATTAAAGAGATGATTAAAAAAAGGAACGAATAAATAGATCGACAAATGACGTATAATTATAGAGAATAATCAACGTGAATGTAAAATCTTTCCTTCTTGGAAGAGACTCTCTCTTTAACAGGCATTCATATATTATTACTCTAGACGATCCATCAGGATTAGTCGGTCCATGCATCGGACAGCATTCTTCCTTCACCGTCCCGTGACAACACTCTTCGTGATATCGATAAGTCGTGTTCGTCGAAAATCGTATATACATGCAAAGTGTGTATCTCTCTCGTGGCGGACCGAAAATATCTAAAAATAAATAAGCGTGCCCGGCCCCCTGCCCCCGTACCCGCGGCGGTGCACACGTGTGCCGTCGGTGGTGGTGAGAGGGTCAAAGATGGAGCGGGGAAAAGAGAGAGGGGGAGAGGGGGGGGAGAGGGAGGGGTTTCGGGGAGGCAAGACGAACAGAGGAAAGATGAGGCGAACGTGAGTCTCGGCGTGGGAATAAGCGGCAGGTGCGCGACGGCGCTACCGGGGAGCCACTTATGGGGGCACAATTCCCCCTACGGGCCCCCCCTCGGTGGGCCCATTCTCTCCCTCTTCGTCCCCTCGAAGTGGAGCCCCTGTCCAGGATCCCGAGGTACGACACGGCCCCACTTACGAGCAGCGCTGTATATAAAGTAATCGGAAAGTATTGCACGTGTAAAGTCGATCGGGCCCGATCGAGAGCGAGCCGGTCGATAACCCCTGCGGGCTCGCTCTCATCGGGCCCCAAGTGGTGAATCATAAACGCGTATGAACGCCGGTGATAGGTGACAAGACAATAGCAATGGCGAAGATGGAGGGAGGAGGGGAGGGAAAAGGGGGAACGAACGAGAAAGAGAGAGATAGGATCGATGCTGAAAGATACAGCGTGGTCCAGAGCTCGAGAAAGATTTCGCGAAGGCTCATTCAGAATCGAGACTATGTAATTGAAATAGCTAAACAGACGGAAAAATGAAATAAAACGTAATCACGTGCGTCTAATAAACTCTACCTAGTAAATAAGACAGTAAGTCTCTTCAATAGAAGAGAGATTAATGTTAAAATAAAATTATTCTAAAATATACGCAAAATATAATTACATTATATACTCTTTTTCTATGATTAAATAATGATTAATCGCAGGTGTGAATTCGATATAAATTCTAATCATTTATCAATATATTATTAATTATCCTTACATTTTCGTAAAATGTAAAATAAGTTTACGGTATGAAAATCCTTATACAGCAATACGCAAAATAACGAAGAAAGAGAAGAAGGAATAGTCACGTATCGCGGTCGCCCGTTATATCTTATGTTTGTTAATTCTTATGTCCGCTTTACGCACAGGTGCATATTCATCTCGTACTCTCAGTCTTCCCCGGGCTACTTGTCACCCTTGCCGACGTTGTTCCCGATAAATACACGATGCGGGCGCGAATTCTCTCGATTTCTTTCGCGAACGCCACTCTCGTACAAGACGCGACACAACAGGGATGGACGAAAGGACGGGGCGAGGTCAAGGCCACCAAGGGACACGGACGAAGGGGCCTTTTAACAAGGGGGGGGGGGCATCAGGTGCGGGACGCGTTCTCGACTCTCAAGGTGGAATTTAATTGTTGAAGTATATTTCGCGGCGAAGGACATATCCATACGTTTCTCAACCGTCAAGGTCGTTGTCGCTTAAGGAACATCGCTCGAGAGTATATCGGAACAAATGGCGATATCCGGTTGAGATTCTCTTCATTTGATAATAATTATTGTTATTCGTACCGTTGTACTGCCTACAAGATGCAGTCGAGTGAACGCGCGATTTATTCTCGCGGAGCTGGAAAAATCGCCGATATAATGCAAGTCGCATTGCGACAACAATAATTAATATTCGCCCAGCGGTATTGTTAAAATTTCCAATACTTACTTGTATAAAACACATAGCGTACAATTAGCGCAGTTACTACTACATCTGGCGCCATCAGAATAAGCAGTTGCGGAAAATGTTAATAGGTAGCATTCATCTTCTGCCAAGTTCAGTTAAACGCAGTAAAGTATAATTAAGGCGTAAAATGAAAATAAGGTATCGAAAAAAATTATGTAGCTTATTAAAATCATGGACCGACTATAATTAAGGTTCCTGAGTTATTGATTGCTGAGAACACCGCGTCGTAGCTAATTTTAGTAAGAACCTTAGTAATTTTAGTAAGAACCATTAAATATGAATTTTAATTAAATTCTCTCTTGCTATTCAAATAATAATATATAAAAATATAAAGAATTTATCAAACACACTTCAAATTCGTGTTACAATCTTTTACGATCAATTAAAGCAGATAAAATTTAAAGACATACGCGCTCACGATAAAACTTGTACTTATATGTGCTTACAGAAAAAGAGAATTGTTTTTTTTTTTTTTAATTCCTTATTGAAATAAAGTACAGAGCACGAAAGCTGCGAGTAGTGAAACTTTTGATTTCTGGAATATTTGAGCTCCTGAGTAAATATAGATAAATTTAAAAAACATGATAAATAAAACATCGTGATATCACAAAAGAAAATATCTTTCAGGTTGTCAAACGTAAAATGTATTTTACGTCTGTCCAAAATGTCAGATAATTCGAAACACGCGTATTTATTCTGTAAGAAGAAAAAGTAAATCAAGAAATATAAGGAATCAATAAAAGTTTTAAAAAATTGTAATTTTATATATTACATTCATTTTTACACTGAAAAAAATTTCTGGTTGAAAATGAACGAATCAAAATTTTCTGATTAAATTTATTGGAATTCTGATTGAGATAACCGGAATTCTGGTTGATACAATATTTCTGGTAAACTCTACTAGAATTATTATTTTTACCAAAATAATTACATCAATCAGAATTCTAATGGATTTAACAAGAAAATTCTAATTCGTCTATTTTTCATCAGAATTACTATTTAATCCAATCATTTTTCTCAGTACTTCTATTAACACAATTAAAGCATCAAAAACATTTATGTCCAATATTAAATCGATAAGTGTGTATGATTAATTACTTTAGATTGATCATTTATTTATTCCAATTACATTGCCCGCGAGAAATGTACATGTTTATCATGTAATGTCAACAATTTTTTCAAATTTCTGCATTTAGCTTTGGACTTCGCATTCGCGCAGCTCTATTTACTTATAAATCCATGTTTCATGCATCGATGCAAATCAATTCGACAGTTTCGCGCCATCGAGATAGCTCGTTTCACTTGCAGTGGCATTAAGATACTTTGGTCGACAGGCCATTTCGACGGGCGACGCCAATAATCAACGCGATCGCGCGACACCGCGGCGAGTAAATGCACTCTACGACTCGCGCGAGCTTTGCATTTACACGATGCTCGTTAAAATTCACGAAGAGAACGATGCGGTAGCTTCGATAAACATCCATCGCTGCTCGAGGTACATATGTATAAACGCAATGCGGAATAAGACAGAGATAAAATGGATCGCATTGCGTGCTCCGAAATGCAGATAGACACGCATACGCTTGTTAATCGACTTGATATACAACAGTACCTGGCAAACTCCTGTCATTCTCAATCTTCGCGCTAAACTTCACGAAAGCGAGCGTGGAACGCGTCGTTGCACTTTAAGCGGATGAGTTATCGCGTTTGTCCTTACGACGGTAATCGATCGTGGATTTTACGGTGCGATAAACTCGATAATTTGCCTCCGCTGACTTCTTGTCTATCTTTTTCTTTCCTTGTAAATTCTTGTCCAATAAAAGAATCTCAATTCTGGTATGTGTCAAGTGATTTTTTTCTCAACTGCTGTTATCAAACGGGTTTGCGAATACGCAGCGGTTGAATGTGTATTTACATTTTAGAGAACTCTTTTGAGGTAATGAAAAAAGAGTGGCAAACTCGAAATTCACGAGCTATTGGATATTTGCTAAAATTCGTAAAGTTACTGTTAGATGTTACTAGAATTTACTGTAAAATTTTTTAATTATGTCATTATAGCGTTAGGTGCCGTGCATCATACCAACTACATTCCTTGGCTATCAAATTTAATATTACATTAATTATGGAGCATAATAACACACATATTTGTAATTTTTAACTAGAAGAATAGTAGTGCTAAAGCAATAAGGATTTATACGTGAATTAAGCTTATAGTAAATCTCTTTCTGAAAGTTTATACCATATAAGTGGTATCAATGATTTAGTAAGACTTGTTTCTAACTAATTTCAATAAAAATCAAAAGCATTTGTTAAATATTAAATTTCATAGTCAAAGAATCGGTATAATGCAACAGTATAATAATAAATAATTGAAATATTTTATATACAACAAATTTTAGTAACAATGACTCCATGAATTTTCCAAACGCTTAAAATTAATTTTATTAATGACTACTACATACAGAATACGTCCATAACTTCATATTCAGAAAAAAAAAAAAAAATCTGTCGTGAGACTCGACTTACTCCACTCTTTTTTCTCTCGATAAATTTTAGTAGATAATCGCATAAATTCTTTTGTAAAGTCTTTGAGTATTATCTATTTTTTAATGATTTATATCGAGAGACAGCGATGATCATATATATCGTATATTTCATTGTATTGTATATAATCGTCACGACTTTTATAGCCGCGAAGTTCTATAATTGGTTCACGTATCCACTATGGAAATCATATTATTTCCCATTTTATTAATAGGATACCCCGCTGAGGGAAACACCACGTTAACAGCAGCTTAGTGCTACGGATTCATATATTTTTCATATATTGTACAATATATTATACGTACTATTAAAAGCAGAGCTACATACGCTTTTTACACAAATAAGTGAATCAACAATTTCGTATGTACGACATATACCTAAGTCGTTACAAAAATGAGGAAACATAAATTAAATTAATCTTGTCTAGTAAATGTTCGTGATTTGTGTGTGTGTTCTGCGTGCATATATATTGAGATATCGAAGAAGTAATAAAAAGAGAGTCTGGACGTATTCAATCTGGACGTGTTCTGTGAAGCAAGAATGAAATTTATATTTGCAAATCCGCGATCCGCCAACC
>NW_017304758.1:1243702-1257193 GCF_001594115.1 Trachymyrmex septentrionalis
TCTGCGTGCATATATATTGAGATATCGACGAAGTAATAAAAAGAGAGTCTGGACGTATTCAATCTGGACGTGTTCTGTGAAGCAAGAATGAAATTTATATTTGCAAATCCGCGATCCGCCAACCCACGATTCCCGCCTCTTCCGAAAACAATCGGTGCGAAGTCGAGGAGTATAAAGGAACTGGCTGCGCGTTTAATTACTTTCATACGACGACGAGAAGAGATGCACGGGAGGAAGAGAGAGAGAGAGAGAGAGAGAGAGAGAGAGAGAGAGAGAGAGAGAGAGACCGAGGATCCTGTAAAATCATCGCGACCAATCCCGTCCAGGCGTGGTGTAGTGGCGTTGCACACGTCGACCGCGAACGGAGACTACCGAGGATCACCGAGATGCACGTGGAGGCTGGGGGGCAAACCGATCTCGTGGGAAAAAGGAGCAGGTGTGACTCGACCGACTCCGTGGAGAACCTCGGAACCTTTGCACGCACACGCACGAACGCGCGCGCGCGCGCGGACGCACGCACGCGTACGCGCGTGTAGAACACGTGGTCACAGCCGCGGTGGGCGTGCGTGAGGGAAGGCTCGAAGGTAAAGGGTGAGGGGGTTGACGATCGAGAAAGGAGAAAAAGGACGCGCCTCTATTGGAAGGACAGAAAGGGCTTAAGAGAGATAAAGACGGAAGCACATTTTATTGGAGGGAGAGCAACGTGAGCAAAGGGAGCGAGAGAGTATCTCGTAAAGTGAAAAGAGGCAGGCGGGGAATGGAGGGTAGAACGAGAAAGATCGTATGTGTTTTGTTTGAAGAAGAATGTATCTTGTATAAGGGATAAAGAGAAAACTGAGAGAGAGAGAGAGAGAGAGAGAGAGAGAGAGAGAGAGTTTTAGTTAAAGTAAAAGGAGATTGAAAGGGAACGTATGTTTCATTTCAAGAAGAACAAGAGAGGCCATGCAACGCATGAAGGTCGAGACAGGGTGTTTCATTTAAAAGAGGGTTGTGGCGAGACGAGGAGCACGTTTCACGAGAGGTAGATAGATAGATGGATATATATATATGTGTGTGTGTGTGTGTGTGTGTGTGTGTGTGTGTGTGTGTGTGTGTGTGTGTGTGAAGAGAGAGAGAGAGAGAGAGAGAGAGATTTAACTTTGCACATACAAGGGAAGGGAGGAGAGAGGAATCGCGAAAGAAGTGCACAGGAAGTAATGGCGAACTTTATTGCTGACTGATCGAGAGTACAGATAGTAGGATCCCGGCGCGAAAGGATCAAGAATAAGCGAAATTATTATCGGTCATTATGATCGGGTTTCGATGGATCTCGCTGCGCTGCGCCGACGCGATTTCACGCAGTTCCAATATTACCCTCGTTACGGATTAACCGTTGTATGGACTGTTAGCGCCAGAGTTGTAATTTCCCTCGAAATTACCCTGGCAAAATTATCCCCCGCGCCTACTCCGAATCCTCACTCTTCCGAGCTCGTTTTTACGACTGCCGGGAATTAATGCCGGATCTAATTTCGCACCCCTCAATTAATTTCGAACCCGAAGATCTCGGCTCGATCGCTCGATGTCGATGATTAGCGCGTGGCGTTCGTCTTAGCGACGGCAAAAAATCTCGAAATCAATCTTACGGGATAAAGGGAAGGAATAGAGAACGAAGAAGAGACAGAAATTACGCAGAATATGTAAAAATAAATTTGTAGTTTCGTAATTGTTAATGATAACTGTGAAAGTTCAATGAAGATCGTTCTTCCATAATATTTCGCCTTCGACATGTTATAAAATATGCCCTAAAGCCTTTTTGGCTCAACAACACCAGTTGTATCACATAAATCGAGACGTATGCTCCAGTTAAAGAGTTAAAACGTACTAAGACTAATTTAAAATTGACGATTCGGAATGAAAGCAGCATCAATGCACGCTTCCAAATCATTCGCGAGAAAAGGTTAACGCGCAACCAGCTGTAATTTGATTTCCTTGAAATGTACTCTATATATTCACGTGAGCTTAAATATATTCCTTTAATTCCGGTGCACCGTAATTGCATGGCATCGACTGTAATACCACGTCGTTTGAATTTAATGAAAATTTATTATCATCCCTTGCTTCGTCGATGTGAAGCGGTTTTTTTCAACCAGCTCGTTCAATGCCACTCGCAATATAGCGAATAAGCATCAATCTGCATACATAACATCTTTTAATATCTTGAAAATTTATAGTTAGTTTCAGTCAAGCAGTTTTTACGTAAAGAATTCTATAATTCAATAAATGTGCTTAATTATAATTGTGCATTCAGATAATAAAATTCGGATAATAGGATGTGTTTAAAACAGACATGTAATAATGGTATAATTAATCCAGGAATCAGAAGTGCTTTGATACTCCAGTGAGAAAATGTGAATTGTATATATATATATATATGTAATTATATGGTGTATATTGTAAAATAGATATTGTCTTCTTTCTTTTTTAAACTATTCTTTACGAATTTTTAAATATGCGGTTCCAACAGAAATCCGCAATAAAAAACATTTTATATTAATTAAAATCTTTATTTTTTTAGAAATATACTATCATAATAAGCTACTTATTCCGTTTAATATTTCTTTCTATTTACTTTTTATCAGAAAATTGTGAGTAAATCCATAATGTTTTAAACACCAATAAACCGAAAAATAATCAATATGTCGTTAATAGTTAATAATAATTAATAATAGATCTTTTGAGTGAAAAAGCACATAATTGCGTAAACAAATGAGGTGAGGACTACTTCTGAGTTGAAAGTATAAAACTTTCATTCGAATATTCAATAATAAATATTCTTAAAAAGTATAGAACAATACGCGAAGTTGTATGTACGCTTTTAAAATTAATTTTAATACAGTTTTCAAACCTATTTCTAAAATATTCAGACAGTATCACTTGTTAAAGGATCTGTTGATGCGTGTAAAACATAAATCGTCGTATCGCGTGTTCATCATACTAAGATTTTTATTTATCACGTTTACAGGAAACTCGTCCCGTTAATAACGTTCCAGAATGAGACAGTTTTGTACGAGTAGGTACGAGTAGTACTTATAATCAGGTAGTAATATCCCGTTGCAAAATCTCAAGGTTTAATCGCGTCGAGCGCAGATGTAAGTTTGGCCGATTAAATTTACTCTTGTATACGGTATTGAAATGTCGCATATATCATGTTCCCCGGCGTTCTTTCCATCCGAGTATACACGGGATACAAATTAAGCTACTGTCTCGGAGAATATGTAAGAATGCGGACGCTCGATCACGTATCCTTGTCGCTATACATTATCATACCCACGCATTCGTACTCAGGAACTTTGAAAAAAGGTCTATGATCATTACCACCGACCGTAACTTCAAATATTAATTAAGATCCGCTATAATCTTTATAATCCCGTTCAATTACACTATCTGTGATCACAAGCGCAACCTTGCCAGGTGTCTTATCGAATTCACATTACGGGTAAGATCATGGATAATCCCCCTCTTTTCTCTCTCTCTCTTTCTCTCTCTCTCGCGAAAGAGATGAAGAGAACGACGAAGCAAAGAAATAAAAGAGATATTATGCGCGTTGAAACAGCTTAATAGTATGTTATGTTCTCGCGGCTATTTATAGCGAGGCAACCGGTTGATGCAACTACGTGCAAGGATTCTATCTCGAGAGAGAGAGAGAGAGAGAGAGAGGCGCGTACACGCGCGTAACCGAGAGATTCTGCATCGCGACGTGCGAAACGGAGACTACATCGCGCGTGCATCGCGTCTAGGAAGAGGAAAGAGCGTGAGTATCTTCTGATCGCGCGCGTAAAAAGAAGGAAGTCGAGACCTTCGCGTGCGCGCGATCACGCGCGATAGAGGGTAGGTAGTCGGCGTACTACGTTGGCCGGATACTTGGCATGCAAATAAGATGCGTACGCGTCGTAGAGACCAGCGCCTTGTAGGGAGGCCCGGCGAACAGATTCTGATGAGGGCTGTCACGGATACCGGGATCGAGAATAAGGACACAGGTGTTCCGAGGTTTTACCTCGGCACGTCCCCGTTTCCGAGACGTCACCATCGAAATCCCCCCCCCCTCCCCCCGAAATTACGGGGTTATTCGTTTAAGCTGAACAAAGACTTTAAACGGTGTGCCATTTCACGCGGGAAAATTGTTATTGCCCGCGGGCAATAAAAATAAAGCGACGCGACGGGAATGTCTAACGAAAGCTATCAGCTGCGAACCTCGTGGATAAATACAAAAATATGTACTGAATTTCCAAGGAAGCGGCAATATATAAAGTTTTAAAGTACGATGCAAACGGCAATCCGCGCCGCACAATCGCCGCTATCCCCTCGGGATATTTCCGCTCGCTCGTATCTTGAAAGATGCGTAAAAGGTGCGGCTGCGATATTACGTAAAAAAATCGAATTTCGCGAAACTTCAAACGGGCCATATTCTTTAATGCAACAGCTCTTCAGCTGGTAACTCCGTCGCCATCGTTACATTATACACGCACGAATCGCAAATTCGCAGATGTCAACGCATTTGTAAGTGACACCAGCTCGTGATAATCAGATGCCGGGATCATACTTGCACAAATAAACACCAGATCCACCGGTGTTACACACGCTCGTTCGTACTGCGTATCCATGATTCGTTCATCTGCACGTGAAATGCATCGATTTGCTTCATCTTCCTCGCAGACAAATTGACGTCGATTCCGCCGGCGCATCTGTATATATCCTGTCATACTTGTATGTATGAATTGGCGAAAGCGATTCGAATCCGAACCTCTGATACGCGATGCTCCATCCTCCGTCAATATCAAAACGGACTTTATCTCTTCCCGTTTTGTGTCGCCGATATTCGCATCGTTTCGTCGTGACAAATAAAAATGGCATTTTATTGCGAAATCCCTATGCGGGATCTTCGTAACTTCTTCGTCGAAGAATGCAGGAACTGTCGTGCGCATTTTTTCGTTCTGTTTACAATCGCGGTCTTTGCATTCTTGCATTTTCGGTAATCAATTTCAAGTGGATTTTAGACTGATTAGACATTGTAAAGTTTGCGTAAATACTGAAAAAAAAAAAAATAATTAAATGCTTCTAGATAATCAATCGAGTAAATGAAAAATAATGTTACATATATATATAATGTTTACGTTATTACGAAATGTGAAGTTTCGTAAGAAAAAACAATTTAATGTAATAACGAAGATGCGTTTCCCCGAATATGACTTAAAATTAATTAGGTACGGAAGAATAATAACTTAATTTCTTAACGACTTTATTTTTGTGTGTCGACGTTATTTTTTTTTTATAATGAAACGACATAATATATCATTTATCGCGACAGACAACAATCCTAAATCCACTAAATAAGTCTAATTATGTTTTAAATAAGGATTCATTACCACTGTATATAAAGGTCCTCACTCAGTGTATTTATGAAGAGTCCACATTTTTAATTAATCTTTTACGTACATTCCTTATCGAGTTTCTCTTCATTATGACAATCAATTCGCGCGGAAGTCGTGGCGACAGTGCGTTTTTCATGAACGTTAAATAACATCACGCAATAGCAACGTGCGGGAACATTCATGATACACGCATCATGATATTCCTTACGAGCGTTCCCTTTTTCTTTTTGCAAGAGAAATCTTCGCCTTCAATGCGATAAAGTACGTTCGCTCGTTGGCGCATCTGCTGCTGCCCAGAACAATCTTCTCTATAATAATGACACGAAACGCATCTTCGAAATGAAAGTTTAATCATTTCTATATAAACGACAGCTTCTTTTCGTTAGTTCGTTTCTAAAGAATCCGCATTAATTATTGAAAAAATTGAGCTTCAGTGAAGTGAATTGGTTTTATATATCATGTAACTCATAGAAAAAAAGAAAAATTGGTGAACAAAAGGTATAAACACGAGGCACAATAATGGATAACTTTCGAGCTACGATGTATTATAGATGTAAAAAAGCGAGCACCTTTAATACACAGTAGCTCAGAAACTATTGAGCCTTATAATATCTTTCGTTCATTACATTATAAGCTACATTATACGTGAAAATCAATTCATTTCGACGATTCAATTTCGATATATAAAATTAGTATAGAATTCTTTCCCGGTAAATGTACGTTAACACTTCATCAAAGTCTGAAATCCATTTAAAATTGATTGTTTGTACATAGAAAGAACGATCGCTGAAATATCGAAAAATTGAGTTGGGCAGATCTGAAAATAACATTTTGTTAAGCTATCAAAATAATTATGCAAGGCATTCAAGCTGATTGTTAGAATATGTAAACTTTTTGCAGCATTCCTCATCATGCTTGAATTTTCTATATAATTATTTTGACGGTCCAACGAAGTTATTTTCAGATTTTTATTTAGCTAAAAATTTTTAGATATAAAATGATTCTTTCTATGTACAACTGTAATTATAGATAATTATTTTATACACGTGATAAGGTGATAGATCAATGTCAATATATTACCAATGTACGGCCATTGCCATATGCCGTAATGTTGAATTCTCTATATTTCTCGTCGGGCTATCGTTTTTGCCGTTCAACATACTAACCCCTTGCAAGAAACCTTCGTTTTTGATAGTGATACGTATCGAGATTGCCGAGTGAGCGCGTAACATCCTGTTTCATGGCAATGGCGCGAAGCCAAAGAGAGGAGCTCGTTATACCGGTCTCCGGCAACGGTCTCCGGTGGTCCAATTAGCTGACACGATCCAAGCCGCGCGCGAGAAGGACTTCATAACTTTGCCCCGCGATCACGCGCCTTATACCGATTTTATGCAAGATCGTACGATGTTAAGCGCGCCCGCCGAAAGTTCGTCGCCGCGTAAATTTCGGAGAAATCTCGATAGCGTGATCGAGCGCACGTCCCATTCGGTTCACGTACGTATATTTTTCCGAGGCTGTTGTCGCTGCTGTTACCGAAGCTGGAGGATCCTTCGTGGATGCAATTGGACGAAGGGATCACGTTTTTCGGCGTGATACACATCGCTGAACCACAGCAAAATCACGCGGACAGCTCGATCGTACCAGTTTTGTAGAGTTGAAATTGAGTCAAATTGAGATCGTTCGATCGGCTAACATTTTTGGGGGAAATCGGTTAAATTTCGAACAGCTATCGTTGAGTCTAAACTTAGTTATATCTTCAAGATATCTGAGGTAGAACAAATAGATAGAAGTAAACAAAAATAAAAAAATTCTTAACTATAGAACAGCAAAAATTCTAGACAGTTAAGTTGAATTTTTTACACAACCAATAGAAAATAAAGCCCATGATGGTCGAAGCTGGATCTTTTAAATAATTCGATATAAATTCATATATTATACGTATCGAATTTTTTAGTTTGATGTCAGAGAAAATAAAAAAAAAATCTAATTCTAGAAATTCTAAATAAATATTACAACTTATTTCAACTAATGTATTAAAAATATTTATAAAAAGACCAGGTTGCAAATTTCGAAATGATCGTTTTCTATATATCACTTAGTTTAAGAAATGATGTACTTCAAGAAATAAAGTTAAACTCTACGTGACCATGCCAGTGTTTCCTTTTCCTTTAATACCGTGCAGGAACAGCAGTTGTGCGCAATATGTGCGATCGTTACCGTCACGATACGAATCAGCGCGCGTGGCTTTCTCGTTACGATAAAGTTAACGATAAACCAGTTTTGCTTGCCTGACTTGGCACCAGGCGGTGGAATAATTAATAAAAATACATTTCACCATGTTTTGTAAAATTTTTATCAAGCTTTTGCCAAAACGAGCGCGGTATTCTCGACAATTTATTTATGATGTTATCGCGGGGGACGTACCGCCGCGCGGAAAACGTTGAGAATGCATCGATGTACAGGAGAAACCATTAAAAGAAACCTTTCATGGGTATGATACACATCGGGCAGTGTCATTGGTAAATATTGAAACTCGTTACGATAAATGTTTATCTGAAACCGGTGTGATGGAGTGTATCCTGTTTGAGTGTACAGACGGTACTTTCTTTTTTTTTCCGTGTGTGTGACAAAAATCACTCGTTCATTAAAAAATCTTACATCAACATCGACAGTTATATTAACCAGTATGATTTTCGCTCGAGGATAAATAAGCCCGGCTGATAGACTTTAACGTACTTAATACTCTCACTAATTATTTAATTAACGCGCCTTATTTCTCCTTCTTCGAGTTACGAAACAACTGTTATTCCGTCTTCGAACGAAATTCATGGCCTTTTCAAAGAACTGCAAGAAAGCAATCGAGTGAAATCGTTGACTTCGTTGGGTGAAGTTCGAATCGCGTGCAAAACATCGCGCATCCTGTTTAACCACGTGACGGCTCTTCAATCTGCCAGGAGCAATCTTCTTCGTGAAGTCGAAGGTCGTCCTCGATACGAAACGCAGCAACAAAGAGAGGCTCAAATTACGATCTGAGAGCAACCCTTTACCGATTTTAGACGACGGATACTGCCAGTAACGTCGACTGACAGCTACAATTTATTCCCTTCAAGGGACTGTAGAAATTTACGTACAAATGGTTCATTCTGCCAAACGCGAAATTGCGGTTTCTTCCAAAATCGTTTGAATAAGCCACAATGTGAGGGAACTAGGAAAAAAACAAAGTCTCGATAAAAAGACAACACAAATACCAGCCATTAATTTACGAGCAATTTTTAGAAATTTGATGAGACATTACACCGAGGAAAAAATTCGTTCAACTAACTAAATACATTTAGTTGTTTGCAGATTTGGTTACTTCAACAAATTTTATTTAATTGAATTTACCCACAGTCTGTTTAATTGAACAGTTTGTTAAGCAGACTACGGTTAAATTCGATTAAATAAAATTTGTTGAATTAAATCTGCAAACAATTAAATGTGTTTAATTCGTTGAACAAATTTATTTTCTCAGTGTAAGCACAATTTACCTTCTTCAGTTGAAATAACAATGTTTCAACAAGTTAAAATTAAACAAATATTAATATGCAAAAAATTATTCGTCGCATGAGATACGCATCAGACGTCTAGTAAAATTATCAAGAATATTGCAAAAGAAATCGGTTCACAGAAATTATAGAATATCTTCGAACGAATCTTGCTCCCGTAATTGAGCACATCCTGCTTAACGCTTCACTTTTCGCTTTTTGCTCGAGAGCAATCCTTGCGAAGTCAAAGAGCATTATCGATACGATATGGATCTCTGGACTTTCTTATGCTAGCGATGTCCAGATGAATCTTGTTATACTGGTTTCAGACAACGATCATGATTCAAGCGGGTAATACGAGTGCCAATCATTTTTATATCTCGAAAAAAATATATTTCATCGCGCACATATGTAGAATGATATAAAAGAGATGTCAGGAAGTGTCGGTAAATCTGTATAAATATATCGCGATCAAAAATTAATACGACCTATTCTTAAGATAAACGAAATACTTTTATTGAATTTAAGTATCCTTCAATGCCCATCTGTCTGCATCTCTACACAGTAAAAATTATTTTGTGCTTATGTTAAAATCGATCCTTTATAAAATTTTTGTATTAAATTTTCAGCATAGCCGAATGTTGATTTAACATAATGTGATTATATTATTTCAATATTTCGTGTTAAATTGATATTCAACAAAATTTATATAACTAAGTGACCAACATAAAAATAATGAATTTTAAAACGTTCTGAGATAAATAAATAAAATTGTTAATTTAACATATTATAAATGTTAATTTTACTGAAGAAACATACTTCTACAATTTGCTTATAAATTATGTTCGTGTTATATTTTCGGTGTAACTTTTTACAAGTATTTGTGTTACTTCCTAACACATTCATTTTGTGTTAAATTTAACATAAATTTTTTTTAACTGCGCAATGAATATTTTTTGATTAAATTAATATTAATTTTATTTTTATTAATAATCAAATTAAAGTCAGAAAATTATTTTTCACGAATATACCTACAAATTCTAAGATGTCCGGTAATTAAATTATATTATTGATAAATTATTTAATATTATTCGAGAAAGTAATTTTAAATAAAAAATACTTTCATTTATAATACATTTTGTATTTCAGATATTTTTTAAGTTTAAGTTTTTTAATTGTTCCATTTTACTGAACCAACAGAACCTCCTTGTACTAGGGCTGTCTTCGATTTCACTACCACGGCCGTGTGGTGTTCATCGAGCAATCTGAATCGCATTGGCGACGATCTTAACTTCACGAAGAAAGGACACGCTTCTCTGAAAGGAAGAAGGCATCTTACATGCCCAAACAGGATGTACTTCATCACGCAAGAATGACTCAGGTTCAAGTTCTTTACAACTGGATCTGTAGTTTCTTCAATTTCTTCTTCATCGCTCAGCATAATTTGCATAATTTGCATATAATAAATTACTCTTAATGAGACGTTTATCATAGCGCTACTGTTCGTTCTTACTGCTACATTGTTCGTGTTCGAAGAAATGGAGCATAATATCCATGTCTTCGAAAAAGAGACCGAAACGTCTCCACAACAGCATCCACGGAACGAACAATCTCTCTATGAAAGCCGCATCGATAAATTATGCACGTGAAGAAACTTGAAGAACCTTGAACGATGATAAATCACCACGAGCGGAGGCAGTTTGAAATAAAACAGCACTGCCTTTTTGCTCGTGACGTCCGCCGCTTTTTCTTCGCAAAGTCAAAGATCCTTTCGAATGCGACATAAATCAGCTAACAGACCCGCGTCTTCCGCTCTGCGGCGAAATTGAAGTTCCACTTGTTACACCGGTCACCGGTTTGTTGACCACTTGCGCGCATAAAACGTTATATATTAGCGTGACGAACATTGTGTACGATACATGCCATAAATAGTCTCACTTCTAAAGGTGTACAATGCTAAAAACTGGCGTAACATATTCCGGCCTCGAATGTCGCACCCTTTTTTACTCTGCTGGATCTGTTCAAACTATACAACCGTACTATTTGGATCAATATGATTAAAAGACTCTAATAAAGAAAAAAAGTTCAAAGAAAAAGATTTTACGTTAACAAAGTCATCAAATACCAGAAAAAATTTTCATAAATAAAATAATAAGAAAATAAATTACATTTTGAGCCATGTAGATCCGAGCAGGCTAGTGTCTGTATTTTGCAATTCTTAATGACAGTGCCTGTGGCCGCTATATTATCGTTGTATATTATATCTGATAAACAAGCGACGCAAATAATAAAATAATGAGTGGTCGTCGAGAGTTATAGAATACAGATAAATAGTATTAAGATGTGAAGAATCACGTTTGTTTAATACCACTATTAATAAAGTGATTCTACAAACATCATTACAGGTTTGACGCGAATTTCTCTCTCAAACGGTTTAATTTCATGGTACCGATTTCATTGTCAGCCGTTATTAGACCCTAACTCAAACATCAATGATCCAATCGCGCTACCATGACCGTTTGAAAAACACACGAAAGGCGATCGCACAGTTACTGCCGCTGGACCATCTGCGCGTTTGACGGACCGCCGCCGAGTCTCAAATCCGCTTAACCCTCTCATCGCACATGACCCAAATGACTCGCGAGCACGAACGAAGATTTATCGTCGTCAATTGCATTCGCGTGTCACCAAATTGCCCCATCCGCGAACAATTGCCGGCTCTCGAAATTACCCTCGAACGTCCTCGGCGTGTCTCTCTCACGCGTCTGATCGCGCAATTTTCGCCTCCCGACAGCTTCATTGCGGGTTTCGAGTCGTTATTGTCCGTCACGAGGCGCGTCCACCCGACATGTCTGCCCATCGGGCCCCCTCGACCGTTACGAGGCCCAGTTTTCTTTCTGTAAGAAACTTTCTACGCGGGGTAGACCCCACCGTCGCGTGAGGGCCCTCCCGGGCTCCGAAGGCTGAGGGCCGGCAGGGCGTGTTTCCCGCACACGACCAACACGCTTCGTGCACGCTTAGGGCGGTTAGCCCTAAGGATCCCTAGGATTAGAGAACAGAAACGGGTATGCCGAATTTGAGCGAGAGGTTAGCCGAGGAAAAGCTAGTTACGTTTTACAAATATTTTTAATCGCTCTATCTATAGTCATCAAAAGACCGCCATTGACGAAAGAGAGAGAATATCTCAGTAATTAGATCAACATTGATAATAATTACGCTAATCTTCAAAGTATTTGCAGTTGTACGATCGCGAAACATTAGACAACAGTTGCTTAAGCTCAAGAAAACTAATTAATCATACAACTTCGTTGTCAAGAGGAGAATTATTCTTTCTCTTTTTTATAAAGAAAATATTATATAAACGATAAAATGTAAACAATATCGCAAAAATATAAAAATTAGCAGCTTATGTTAATTAACGCTGTAAATTATTATCACTATTATTCAATATTATTTTCAAATAATAATACAGAAAATCGCCTATCATTTCATACAGTAATATATCGGGTATATAAATACTTTTATTTCCTACAAAATGAAATTGCCTACGTAATTAAAAATATAAACAAAATATAACTAAAATATTTTAATTTAAAGAAGAGAGGGAGACTGCATCGTTATCTTATATCGTTACTTTTAATAGTCTCGAACACGCAGTACCCTATAAAATCACCCTGTAAAAAACATCTACGCATGGCGAAAGGCGCCGGTATCAGCCTGATGGATCTCGTCTCATCGAAGTACCATTAAAATATTTCAATCGGGGCCGGTCCTAATTTCTCTCCGTCCGTCCATCCATCCGTCTCCGTCGAAGCGTGATTACGTCGCGAAGGGTTGCTCATCGAAAATCTGCGATGGGGACTGGTGTGCAGCAGAAATTTGGCGGGGGAGAAGGAGGCAGAAGGGCTGATGTGCGGGAGAGAAATGGAAAGAAAAGGAAGACGAGGAAAGAGGGTTGGCGGTCGCCTCGAGAGAGCCAGCGCGCGAGAGGACAGGTGGCGACGAAGAACCAGGGAACCTCGGAACCACCGAGTTCTCACGCGCGAAACCTCCAGCTGCCACCGAGCCGACCGAAGAGATATACATACACACGTTGCTTCTGGGGCCTCGGCTCGATAGCAGGCAAACCAGCGGCACAGCACCCTCGAAAAGCGCATCACTCGCGCGCTGGGGAATGTCGGACACGAGGGGCCCGACAGATGCGTGCGGTTGGTCAGGAATCTAAATATTACGACCGTGTCGCTGAGGGGGCCGGTGCCGCGGACGGGCCCATTTCGACGGACCATCCCTTGTCACCCCTTGCGTTCGCGTGAATGGTGCTGTGTGCGGGTGGTGCCGGCTGCTCCGTTATAGTAAAATCTTCCGACCTGTCAACGAAGGAAACGAAAGACATGTTGGGAGTACCAACGCGAAGCGCCGCGGGCGGTTCTTGAATATGTAACACGAATGACAAATGGGCCCGTTTTGCGTAAATACTACTTTACATGCATCTTGTAAACTACAGATGCTGGAAAAAACTTATTTAAAAAAAAAAAAAAAAAAAAAAAAAAAAAAAAAAA
>NW_017304758.1:1257293-1262600 GCF_001594115.1 Trachymyrmex septentrionalis
CGATAAGCCATCAAGACTGACAAGACTCTTAGACGATTTAAAGAAAAAAACATTAATGCTATTCATAATTTAACGTTTTCCATGAATATGAAATACAGGATACGGATAAGTTGGTAAAAGTTTACCTGGGTATTAAACGCTTTTAGATTATTTGTATGTATATTAAACAAAAGAATATCACTATTAATTATAACGTAAGATAAGCCAATGTTTTAGAGGAAAGTAAGCTTTAGTAGCGAAGCGCCACTAAAATATCACAGGTCGACGAGGCGTTAATGGTCAATCAGTAGGACAAGGATGAATTAAACGCCAAAATTATACGTGTATCAGTCGATCTTATAATTTATGCCGTCCATCGCGGTACAGTAATCGCTGCTACTTACTGGGTAGTATAACGCGACCGTCGATTTAGTGGTGCCGCGAGGCGAATGCGGTTAAGCGCATTATCCATGTTTTCTCACGTGACGGTGCCAATCGGAAATCACTGATCGCCCAAGCGTGTTACGTATATTTACGCATACGTTACAAGAGGCACTAGAAGGAGTACGTTTATTAAATATTACAAGTAAGTAACTACTAGAAAGCATATTCTACAATCTATTTCATCTTTTTTGTTTTGAAATAAAAATGATGATGCAACAATGCAACATCATGCGATACGAAATGGTATTATCAGGAAGCGAATGACGGCACTGATCGATTCGTGATCGTTTGATCCTTAAGCCTTGAGTTCTTTCGATCTCTGCGTCATAATACTCTAATTCCACGAAAGAGATAAAATGAAGTAGCTGATGCGATTAGCACTAATTGCACGACAGAGCAATGCAGCAGCCACCTGTTTCACGAGCGTATGAATTGCGCCGTGGGCCCATCGCATTACGACTTCCTGTGCAACAGGTTACGCATTTCTTCAGTTACCCTCCTATCACATTTCTCCCTTCGTACCGATTGCCCTTCGTCAAATCGACGCCCGTCACCCGTCCTCGATCGCTCGATTTGGTGTCTTTCTCTCTGACCGTGCCTCTTCTCTCGTCTCTGTCTGGTGAACGGTTCCGTTCTTTCATACTCGTTCCGTTTCTCTCACGCAGCGCTCTCCCTCATTCCATTTCGCGCCATCGTCATCTCGCTCGCTCCTAACCGAACTCGTGTCTCGTCCCTTCTTCCTTCAGCACGAGCGAACCACGTGCTGTTCTCGCGCTCACCTCCATCGGGCATGCGTCCGGGCCGCTACCGTGCGCAACTCGTGCTGCGCGTGTGTTAAGAACTAAGCCTCATCGTTCCTCCCGGAGTTCTCTTTGGTCTCCTTCTCTCTCTCTCTCTCTCTCTCTCTCTCCATTACTGCGACCGACGCCTCGCGCTCTCGCTCATCCTCTCTCGTCACCCTGCTCTCGCTCGTGGCTCACAGTCGCCGTCGTCCTTGTTGCACCCCCGACCGGAGTTCGTTCTCGCTCGTGTTCCTCACGTACGTTCTCCAGCTCGTGCTGCGCGTGCGCCACGCAAAGTACGCACCCCCCCCCCCATTCTTTCTCCAGCCTGCTCTATTCCCCATCTCGCTCTTGGCGCGACTACCTCTTAATATCTATAACGTTCCCCATCTCTGTTCTTCATTCTCGTTCTCCAGGTCTCATCTTTCCATCTTTCCTCTGCCCACTTTAACTTCATTCGTGCGTCTCTTTTTGGGCGCTAGAGGGGATTGGCTGTTTCTTTCTACTTGCTCGAGCTTCTTCCTCTTTCTTCATCCTATCCCACCCTATCCGTCAACCCGCGCAACGTTCTCCATCCAACCACGGCGTGGTTACCCTCTAGATTGTAAGCTGCTCTTTCTTAGAGCGCATTCTGCGCGTGCGCTGCACGAACGATCCTCCTTTTCCCTTCTCGACTGTAACAATCTCTCTTTCTCTGTATTTCACGTACTCCCTTCCGACTCCCTCCGTTCCTTTTATGCTTCTTCGTACTCTTCGTCGATGCAACGTGCGCAGCTCGTGCTGCGCGTGTACGCCACGCTCATTTCCTCCACCCTCTCCACGTCTCCTTCGTTTTGCTTTTCTCCTCATCCTCCATCTCAGTCCTTGGATTTGTGCTTTCTTTTCAGTTACTGATCTTTTATCCTCATACTGACCACCTTCCGTCCGTCCACCCTGTAACCGTCTTCTTTCTATCCCCGTCTCTCTCCAACACACATCATGTATAGTTCGAACCGTGCGAGACCGCAGTCTCGTTTCTCTCCCGTGTTTCGCTTTCGATGACTATGAGTTGACGTGCTCAATAACAGCAAACTGTCCTTGTTCCTCTTCCTTTCTCTTTCGATTCCCTTCGTACCCTTACTTCGTGCACAGTTCATACATCATGTCCTTCTTTCTCTCCCCTCCATCTGACTCTCTCTTTCACACCGCAAGTCCTCCTTCTCTTCTGTCTTACCTTGACATTCTTCTCACCCTTTTCCCGACTTAACAGGTACCTTATTTTCAATTGTATCGCGTCGCACACGTGTATCAAACTTTAATTTTTCCTCTTTGTTTCTCCTCTTCTTCTGTCTTCTTCCGTCGTTCTTGTCAGCTTTCTTATTTCTTTCCATCATGACTAGATTTCTTAGTTCACATCCGTTTTAATTTCCTGTCTTCTGCACGTATGTATATTATTCAACATGTTACAAAAAAGTATGAGAAATAGACAGAAACGTCCTATTAAAATGCACATATTGCAATAATCCAATTTATCTAACATATTGATCAATCTACTCTCTCCCTTTGGACACAATCCTATACTGCTGCCTACAGATCAATCTACTCTCTCTCTCTCCCTTTACCTCACGTCTCCTCTCAAGAAGTTACGATCGATACAAAGTACCTGTAGCCCCTACCCTTCTCTGCCATCGATGCACACACGCACGCACGCACGCTGACGCACACATATCTGTGTGGAAGAAACGTGGCCTCCACCCTCCGTCGCCCTGACGCCCGCATGTGTCGGACGCATGCGCGGCCCTTCGGCTATATAAGCCGAGCTGCTCTCATCCCAGCTCACATTCAATCACACCCACTCATACTCGCGCGGTCTCGAGGGAAAAAGGGAAGAGAAGACGTAGCACGAGGACCGGTTCGCCACCCATCCTCGTGTTGTGCACGTGTACGCACCATTCCGTCTCTCTCTTCTTCTCTTTTTGCCTGTTTCTTCCTTTTATTCCGCATTCGAATCTGAGAGAGAGAGTTCTCTCCTTCGTTCTCTTTTTCTCGTTCACACATACCCAAGTTACGGGTCCTCGAGTAATCGAAGAGACGCAGCCTCTGGTCGACTGCCAGTCCACCTCGGCAGAACTCGCGACCGGTTTTTCTCGGCCATACCCTCACTCACGCATTCACTCACGGCGCCAGCATGAAGATCACGTACGCCGTAATACCCATCGACGATCCAGTTCAATCATCCATCGATAGCGGTGGTACGTCGGCGGCTCAACGAGCTGTCAAGATAACTCTGAAGAACTTGAAGAGATGGTGCGAGAGATTACGGCATAGGATGCTGACTCGTGACTTCAAGAACAATAGAGATAACCAGCTGGAAGGCATTCCTTACGACGGAAATATCATGATGACGATGATCGATCAAGAGGAATCGCGAAATCGCGCAAACGAGAATCTGGAGAACGAACTGAGGGAGAGTCTGGAATCGACCAACGATCAGTCTAACCTGCACTTTCGACGACAACTGTCAACTCGAATCAACGACTTGGCAGAGGACCACGAACCACCTGTCCCAGAGATCTGTCCAGAATGGAGGTCATCGCAAGAGGCTCTTCGAGGACTTGAAGGTAGTTTTAGAAGCCCTTAAGATCGTCTAGTTTATTATATTCGTATACTTGTAAATTTAATTTGCCAATTAACTCCTGGTTCGGAGCTTTAACTGATTATTCGATTAAGAATCCGCGGTAGACTAGCTAAATTGATAAGTTGTATAGAGAGCAAATCATCACACGTATTGTGCAATATCATCACACGTATAAGATAATGTATCGATTAATTGAACGACTGTGATAGTAGATTTACAATTTGATCTGCACACACATATATAGCATAGCATTACAAATACGCGCTAGAATAAATCGTAGTTTAGAGTCAATCGAACTTGGTTCGAAATCATAGGCCGCCCAGTGCATATTTCGTAATAAGAATATCTGTGATATTCGTCAAAATATGATATCGACAAAAAAATTTTTTATTGTACACGCACGTGTTTAAAAATTGCGCGCGAGCATGGAAACTGTGATAATTTCTACCGCGGAATTAATAATTCAAACTGTGATATTAGCAGAAAAGAAATTAAGAAAAAAACTGTGATATTAATTATATAAACAGATCGCGTACGTCAAAGGACTTCAAAGCGAAATGTATCTTGCGAAATTATTAACCTTCGATCTCACCATGATGTCTTCCACTAGCTGCAATATTAGTGTATACGCATACGTAACGGGTCAAGATAACATGGCATATGTGAAACTGTGATAAATTATATCCGTCCATAATTGTAAGTCACGAGTGTAAATTAGATTAATTAGACGAATCACAGCTCTAGCGATATTTTGTGATACGTAGGTAGTTAATAGTCGCAGCAAGATCGATCAGATCTGTAATTGCGCTGATCAATTTAAAAATATTAATTTTTAATGTACTAAAATTTTGTTCGTTTTATTCGTTTGTCTTGCAGAATTCATGTTTATTGGTTTCGCCGTCTTTTAGTTCCCTTCTTATACATCTCGTTTTTGCACCTTTAATTATATTATCGCACTTGTATCTAATTAGTTTGTGTTGCATTATCGTTTTCGTTTCCTTTGAATTTTGTAGTTGGACCGCATGATCCAACTGTAGTGTTGCGTTTAAGTTACTACTGTAATCGTATTTACTAAATAAATTGTGTGACGATAAAATAATCTTGATTAAATTTCCTGTGTCCTATTTCTTTCCTTTACATTTCATTCTAAGACTACTTTCAACATTAATAATAAAAACCGCTCGTTTCATATAGAATAAAAAAATTATTGATTTATCGAAAACAATTCATTAAAAGATAAATAATAATATATATATAATAATTAAATTTTACAAAATAAAAATAAAAAAAAAATAGATTTCTTTTCACGACTTTTGTGCTTCTTTTTTTTTAACAGCTTTCCTAATGTTTTTATGCAATATTAGTAATACGTAAAAGAATTTTTTTAATAAAAAAGCTTCTAAAATTTCTTATCGCCAAAGAAATACTTATATGACTAAAAATTTTGTTTGTAAATTAAGAGATAAATGAATATAAGGTTTCGCT
>NW_017304758.1:1262628-1265336 GCF_001594115.1 Trachymyrmex septentrionalis
TGAGAATTCAGTGTTATACAAAGCTCGAATTTGGAGGATTCGGTAAGTCCAAATGACTGGATCAGTCATCCCTATGGCAAAAATTCTTTTTTTTTTTTTTCTTAGCAGAGTTTGTCGCCCCATCTATTATAGGGCTCTTAAACTAGCCCTAAGCTATACGGTTTCACCCTTAAACGGTAGATGGCACGTATATCGAAAGGGCTCTGTGCGCTTTATTTAAAAAAGAATGAAAGAGTTAATGAAATAGAAGAAAGCGCAAATGCTTTTTAATGAAATAATTGAAAATAAAATTAATGATTAAAAAATCATTTACAAATAGTCAATTATTTGATTTCTAAGAGAGAAAAATTGCTTAAATTCAAGATATATAAAATATTATAATTAAAAATTTTATCGCGTATAAATGCTTGCAATCTATCTTTTCATAACAAGATACAGTTTATTAATTGTGTATTAAATATTTATATATTCTTTAAATAAAAACAATTAGAAAGCAGAAGTCAGTGAAATAATAAAGTTATAATTTTGCAACACCCTTCACTTTCCATTCTTCTGTCGCATAAAACGTGTGCGCAACCGCGAAAAATACATCTCTCAATCAGTCGTTGCGAAAGCATGGGCACAGTGATTACGCGACTTCCTGCACCTGCACCGTAATTGTCCGAAAGTATCTCTCGGTGC
This sequence comes from Trachymyrmex septentrionalis, assembly GCF_001594115.1. NCBI lineage: Eukaryota > Metazoa > Arthropoda > Insecta > Hymenoptera > Formicidae > Trachymyrmex > Trachymyrmex septentrionalis. The sequence continues at coordinate 1,263,310 of NW_017304758.1, forward strand.
CGAGCTTGTAACACGTGGATCTCTTGGCACCGCGGTTAGCGGCGTCGAGATGATTGTCGCCGCACGACAGATTACTGCACGTGGGACAAAAAAAAAAAGATGAAAGAGAGGGAAGAAAAAATTTTCAGCCGGTGGTTCGATCCGAACCAGCCGAGGGATCGAAAAAAATGGATCCAGCGGATCAGATTACCGACATTAACCATCATTATACGGGTGGCCTACTACCTGAATGTTCGTATTATGTCTGATACGATTCAATACAATTTTCCATTTAGATTATCGGCCTGATCTTTGCGGACTCCAACCCCAAACGATGTGCGCGGAGTGACGCCTGTAGGGAACGCAACATGATATCACTGTATGGGCAGACGACCATACTGAGAGAGGTCTTAATCCCGACGATTTTACGCCACATAAAAGAATTCCATCTTTATATACACGGGCTCTCCTCTAATCTCATTTCAAAGTGGCAGAATATTGGGTTACGTTTTCGAAACTCTTGAAAATATTGTCAAATATTTGATGCCGTTGCCGAAGGAATGCTTTTTAAAGTCTATCCGTCAATAGCGCCTAACAACACTTGGTATTCGAATTCTTTTTTTATAATCGCACATAGAATGAATGTAACAAAATTTATTTATTATCTTATTTCAATATATAATTGAGAAACTTTAGGTGCCGTTTCGTAAAATTAAATTTATAAAATATTTCAATATTTCACACTAATTAACGAATTATTGCATTAGTATTAATAATTGCGTTAGTGTCACGCAAATTATGATATATATGAATTCACAAAGATCTACAAAACTTCTTTCATATGTGTCAGTTTCACCATTTGTTAAAATGAATATATTTACCTCTCTTTAGTCAGCATATATCAGACTTTTTAAAGGACTGGTTCATTGTGAGATAACTTGGCATTATGGAGTGATTTTCGAGTTATTCTGATTTATTCTCCACAAAAGCCAGGTTGGTCGACCGATTTCATTGTACAAGTTCCTAGCCAATAGCGTAAACGTAAAAAGCTTTAGCCATAGAATATTCTCACGAGAATAGATTTATTGCTTTAGAAAATTTATCGCAGCTATTTGGAGATTGAAGAAAAATAATAATCTCAGTAAAATTTTATTATTTTACATGCGAAATAATTCCATGATCATAATTTTTACATTTTATAATTATATAAATTTTCTGTCGTAATCATTTACGTCGTAAATAATATTTTTCAAGAAGGATATACACATACAAATTTATGTAAATATTAACAATTTTTCAATCTGAAAAATAGTTTAAATTAATTTAGATAGCTGCTACGCCATTGGATTACAGCGGAATAAGGATGCAGGGCAAACTGACTGAGGATTCAGCGAGGTGTCCCCGAGTACAATATTATAGGGAGACAAATTTCTTAAAAATGTACCTTTTCGACTCTAAAAGGGACAATTATTGTATTATTTGACGCCATTTAAACCTGAAGAAAACCGAATTTAAAGACTTTCCACGGATCAAATCACACGCTGAAAGGATCATGCGTACAGAAAAAATACTCTCGAACGTGTCTCGTATGGCGGAATTTCATGAAATGTTATTCTTGCTCAAGGCTACGGAAATATTTTTGAAATGAAGGATCGGCGGAATAGCCGCGCAGCCAGCTGCTCTTCTAGCTTATTGGCTCTGATAATAGACACATTAAGTCACACTAAATGTCAAATTCTGGCCTTTCAAGCAAAAGCCAGCTGTGAATACGCTAGATCAAAATTTTAAATCCGACTTTGAAATCCATTTCGCTTTCATAGACATCTCGAACGGAAGATTAAGTAGCAAACAAAGATATTTTCACACAAGAAAGATTTATCGATTGATCTCTAGAAATCGAGTAAATAAAAATATCGAGAAAAACATATCTCTCTAACAAAGAGATTCTTAGTTTGTTGGGAATAAATTAAATAGTTTTTAGACTCTTACTAGAATAACTAAAACAGCACATGTAATTTGAAAAAATAAAAATAAAATATATAAATTTA
>NW_017304758.1:1265436-1269557 GCF_001594115.1 Trachymyrmex septentrionalis
CAATCTAATTTTCTCCTTATCGAGACATTCTATTACATTCAATACATGTAATTGTTACATTCAATTCACAAAAATCAAATCGTATTCTCATATAATTTTATAGATCCTGTAACAAAATTATATAGCGACCGATTAGCGAATCATTAAAACCATAACGTAAGTATTTCCAAAAAACTCTTTAAAATAAATGACATGCACACATACGTAGCTATTGTTGTACGAAAAAGAAGTTACATGGCAGAAAAAGAATTCCTTGCCACTTAGACATCGATTCGATCTCGTCTAGCAACAAGCCCTTTTGCTTACAACCACGCTCCCACATATCCCGGTGAAATTGTACAAAAAAGGAGATAATGTGAAGGAAAAACGAAGAAACAGGAAGGAGAAAGAAGAATCGGACCCTCAGCAACACATCGCGCGGTCGATGCTTCCTCGGTCGCGATCTCCCGGTTTTTGAGGCGAGATAGATTCCGATTCCTTTGTTGAACACGTGCACGAGAAATCGTAAATCTAACTAAAGAAAACCCCCGTAGAAAATGAGAAAAAGAAAGAAAGAAGAAAAGAGAGGTAGCAATTCGGGATACTCATGGCGTACCTATATACATCGAGGGCACGAGGAAACCTATACTAAGTGGATAATGGGCCAATGGCGCGGTCGACATCCCCGGTTTTCACATCCTCGGGTTACGATTCTTGAGCTTCAATCCGGAGGGGAATCTCGAGAGGGTCTACGACTGTGCGCGAGGGCGGTCGAGGAACGAAGGAACGAGGCTGTAAGGGCCCATTGTCGGGCTCACTATCCATTATGCGAAGCGGCTGAATGATAGAAATATTTGTATCCTCGCGCACCGCGTGCACTCTGGAGAGCACTTTGAGTCTACGCGTCTCAAGTAGAAGAACGCTTATCTGTGTCGTCCACCGAGCAGCGACTGTGCTTTTTACCCAGCGAGACTACCCTCGCGCGAGATTCTAGATTCGGTTATATCTCGAGAGAGCGACACAACACTCGGCTACACTTCGAATGTCTACGTTCTCTATCGCGCAATTGCGTTAAAAAGATAATTAAAAAGACGACATAAAAATTGTAAATGCGCAGAAGAGAAAACTTGTATTCTACATTTGTTAATGTAATTAAATCTAATTGATATATATAATTTCTTATAAAATGATTAAATATAATTTCTTAAAATTAAGTTTGACTACATATTTCTTTAATATGATGTTTATAAATTGTTCTTATCGAATCGTCATAATTTCTCTGTATATGTACATAACATTTATTTAAATACTTTATTGTAATACAGTATAATAAATATATGAAAATAATATTATTTACATATATTTATAATAATCGTAGGATTGAAAACGAAATATATGCCTGCCATTAATGAAATAATGAGTCAAGTGAAATCTGTCAAATGAACTATTTGTCCCTTCACGCATGATCGCGGAAAAAATTAAGAAAGGCTCACTCGCCATCAATTATACGTTCCACTCTTATCCCCCACGATATCCCCTACGGTGCCGTCACTCACCCCAAGTCCTAACATAAGCATGCTAAGCGAACTTTGATATACAAGGGAAAAAGACGTCCCCCTTAGTAAAAACGCGACCTTTCGCCAGAACGAGCTGCCATCCAAATGTTTTCAACAACCGTTCTAAATATACATTTTATGGAAAATGTGAACACGGGTTGTCTCGACACAACTTAGGAAAAGTCTTTCCTCAGGCGACAGAGGAGAGCGCGAGTGTGTCGGCCAATGGCATATTTGTTAAGGGCAAAGGGAGGAAAGGAGAAGTCGTTTCGATTTTCAACCACGTGTGTCTCGTATTACGGACGTGAAGCTTTTTTTTTTTTTAGTTGACGGGGGGTTTGTGGAGAAACCAAATTTCGCGCACATGCCTGAGCATTCCTGTCGGCTCGATGGTGGTCGCACCACCGCCGTATTCAAGCCAATTATTATCGGTTTCGAATGACCACTTCCGCTCATACCTGATCGGATAACGCTCGATCGAAACGTGATATGCGTTCGTGCTTTCGTTTCGTATCAGCTGATTCCCGTACATGCGAATTTAGAATGATCGAAATCTCACGAGATGATTTTTGAAAGATACAAAAAGATTTTACAAAACTAAAAATATCGCGAACTGAATATTTTCTACGCAAATACCTCCAGTGGAACAATTATTGGCCAAATATTCATCTAATATTAGCCCAATATATCACTAACTTTTAATCAATGTATTGCTAATCAATTGCTATTATAAAGACGAAATATTAAATATCTAAAAATGTATATAAAATTAATTCATAAAGACGTTATAAATTTCTTTTTTTCTTCTTTTCTGCAAAATAATATACTTTTACGATACAGTACCGGAAGTAGTTAATATATGAACTTACACTAATAAACATTACACTATTATTTTTTGTTGAATATTGTAGTTGCTATGATAACAAGTTTCTTTTCTGAATCGCATGTGTAGTGACTGAAAAACGAGCAACACTGACTCATAGATTCCGATACATTCTTGAATTAAAAAAAAAAAAAAGATATAAAACGAAAGCAGAGCACGCTCACGTCTATTAATAGATAATCTTCTAGCCACATTCTCACAGAAAAAACGCTCTGAGAAGAAACCTTACGTGAGGAAAAAAGTGACTGACCACGTGCAGTCGCACACATGATGTCATGGGAAAGACGGGGCCACGTTACAAAAAAAAAGTCAAAAGAATCTAAGCCTTACGATGCTTTCGGCGCCGCCGTAACATTACGACCCAAAACTCGGGATTATATCGTATCCGTTTTTTTCTTAGCGAAACGACTTTTCACAGGTACTGTAATATCTAAAAGAAATCTAACTGCAGGTGCATCCTATAATAACACGAACGGGATTCTGTAATTTTTTTTCTCCCACCATCTCAAATCTTTCAATACTCCGCTTCGACTGAATAAAGACAAATTTTAATAAAAATGCATCAAATTATGAAAATCTTTGTTCTTGATTTAAATGCTAACTAAGCTTTTGTACAAAATACTATCAGAAAAATTAAAAAATTAGTTTAAACGCGCGAGCATTGATTTTCGAACGAAATAGTAAATAGAAGTAAAAGGATTTTAAAAGTGGCAGTGCGTGTCTCTTATGTATCAGAACGAGAAAATATCGCTTACTCAAGATGCGTATAACGCTGGTTACATTACGTTCGCAACGCGTGCAGAATACGCCGCGTGCACAGAGAAACGCAGCCGCAGGGATTCACCGCAATAAATCGCGAGTTGAATTTTTGAACACGGAGTTACAACGAGAGGTTTCGTCTGATTAATAACCCGACCGGGGGAGGGAAGGGAGACAAGAGAAGGTCTGAAACGTGATCTTTACCTGCCTATATATCGCAATTTGAGAACGGAAAGGTTTCTCCCAATTTCAGATTTTAACGATGAAACTGGATATTCTAGATGAATTTACGGACGGGCTGATTGCGTTCGGATTTCAACTTGCGGTGGACACGATTTAAATAAGAAACTCATGACACACGCGATGTCTCGCGATGATACATGCGTGCTATTTCATTCGATACCTGTTTTGTTACGTTTATCAAGAATATTATAGCGATTTTTCCGCCACGAAGAGCTCGAAACAGCGAAAGAGTAAGACTTTTCTTTAGAATTTATGTTTACTTCTTGAAAGATTTTTATAACAAAATATAATATCTGCGCTTTAGTTTATAATATCTGTAATGTGTTTCTCTTATCTCAAAGTCGACTTTTATCTCGGGCGACAGAAAACGAAGAAACAGGACGAGAGGTAAAAAGTGATAAAAAGCAAGATACAAAAAGGAAAGAGCAGATTGTAGATTAACCTGTAGACATATCAATTTAAAGTTGAAAAAAAAAAATCTTACTTGGATTACTATTCATTGTAACAATAATAAATTTTCTTACAAATTTATAAATTTAACAACAAATATAATTGACATTCGTACAACTTGAATACATTGATCTGTGCAACTGATATTTACACGCGAATATTTATACGTGGCTAATCATTTATTAATATATCCTATTATTAATATATTTTGTGGATGCACGATAATATCATTTACTCCGACTTTATTCCTT
>NW_017304758.1:1269657-1273886 GCF_001594115.1 Trachymyrmex septentrionalis
CACATATTTTGTGGATGCACGATAATATCATTTACTCCGACTTTATTCCTTACGAAACGAGACGAGACGAGAGCGTGTTTGTGGCACTTTGGTTTGTGCAAACTGCACGACGGGAGATCACAGCTAACGAGCTTTTTCCTAGCCCGTTCGTCCCGTGGTCTAACTAAAAAGTGCCTCATAATAACTAGCAACCCTATGTACCGCGTCGAGCGTGTCTATAATCAACGCCATTCGCACGCGAAGTTTAACATCACGCGAAACGGCCGATACTTTCCGAGAAACCGACTTGGCATCGGCGGTCCACCTGTTGCGCCCACATTAAACTCTAACCCGCCGCCCTTTTCTAATCCACCACGAAGGACCCGGTCGATTCACGCATTAGCCCTACCCGCTACCGCCGTTACGCTCGTATCTCATGGATTTTTAGGCATCTCGTAATACTACACGCAGGTCGCACACCTGCCTCTCCTCCTCTCTCACGGAAGAGATTGTCGCGCCTCGTTCGGAGCGTGGAACTCGAATTACTATAATTTTTTTCCTCTTTTTTTTTTTTTCGGCAATTCTTTCGCCTCCTCCCCTTCATCCTTACTGTCCGATTTTTTATAAGGGTCACTCGGTCGCCGGACAGGAAGCGCCTACAATATTTTTTTTTCCTCTCTCGTCGGAAGAATCTCATAGTGTTCCGTAATCCCAACATCCGGTTTCACATTTCCATCATATACGGCGCGGCGATGCTCGATTTCGGGATGAGATGATCCCGTAAGCTTTGACAAATGACTCGCGATGACCCCCAGAGCCATTGTTGCGACAGTAAATGGGTAGACAAGCGGCCATCTGGAAACGCCGCCGTTAAATTATCGGATTGCGCCAGCTTTTTAAAACGGGAGAAGATTAAATCTTTCCCCCCAAGAAAATAATAATCTAGAAATTATTACAACGTGATATTAGGATATAATTACCGTGATATTGACTACAGCCCTCGGTGGATACAACTGAATCAAACGTCTCATATTCTTTACTTTATCTCGAATGGGAAACGATGGGAAACGCAATTTGTCCAATTAATCGCCTCAGCGATAACTAAGTTCTCTCGCAAATACCCGTGACTCAAGTTCTATGTTCTTCTTTATAACAACGAATTTCTTAAACGGATCTCTCGGCTTTACACATGTTCGCGACTAAAATAGATGTCAGTATTCCCCGTAGGTGGGCACAATGGATGACTCCTCTCGCAGGAAGCTGCGTGAACGTGAAAAGAGGCCTTTGTGTTTTGCTGAACGCGAAAGAAACGGAGACGCCTCCGTGTTTGCTTGTGTTTGCGCGATCCTGCGGAAAATCCATTGAGCCGATGGTCCAACAGTGCAGCGTGCTTCCTATTGTGGCAGCCCACGGTTGTTACGGTTACCCGTAGAATCGGGACCCGTCCTTATCCTTGTGTTTAGAATGCGGCCGGGGGTGTAAACGAGGCGTAGTCAAATCTAACAACTTGCCATTGACACTCGCTTTGTCACTGTTAAGGATTTATTTCCGTAACTCAACGGGACTTTCAAGTATAACAGGTATCAGCTGTTAATTCGTTAATACTCTCCAAATCTGAATCAGTGGATAACCACTGAATATCAGTGCCAAGTATGCCACTAATCAGTGAATGAAATGTGAGATCCCTAACCTATTCAATCTTTATTATGTGATCTATATGAAATATTCTTCCTTGTTTAAGTTAAACTTCACTGATTATCCAAGTATGCCACTGGATAATTAGTAACTATCCACTGATTCAGATTTAGAAAAAAATTGACTTTTCATCAAAAAAGCAATGTACACGTTCCCTTGATATTCTTTCTAAATATAAATTAATATTCCATAATAATCAAGAGATTTTTTTCAACAATACTATGAATAATCCTCTCAAGGATAAATTATATAAAGAAATTTTAGATGTAAATTTAAATGTTTAATAATATTATAAAAAAACATATATATATATATATATATGATAAAAATCTCTGCAAAAAAAAAAGAAAAAAAGAAAAATGCGTAATATTATATTATATTATAACGTCTAAAATATATATTTCTCAAAGGATCCGAATCCAATCCAGTTTGGTTCAGCTTGAAAAATTTAAACGCCTCAAGAGATCTCAAGGATTCTTTGTTAAGCCTGATGGCAAACTCGTAAAAGTCGAGAGAGATCTTAAGATCGAGCCATCGAGCCATAAAAGTTATCCCACTACTTCACCCTATCGTAAGTAGCAACTGGCATCCAATTTAGAGTACACTGTGATCACGATGGAAAGTTGCCTACCTGTTGCTGTCACATACGATATACATACCAATAATATCCTTTCTTTATTAGATAGGAAGAAAAATGCCAACGCGAAGAAAAGCTTTTACGATAATCTCAGACGTTTTATGGGACGTTTCGAGACAGTGACGATATAACGAAAAAAAAAAAAGAGATATATCGATGCTGATCGAATACAATTTCGTGCGACTATAATTGGATCTGAATAAAGGGCGCGCTTGTATAGGATCGAGAAACGCATCGTAAAAGTTCGAGTGTACTCCTCAAAATTTTATGTCTGACAAGTAGATATGCATGTAAATTCGTCGATGCTAAGGGTCTCAGCTGCGGCACTTAAAAATCGCTGACATCGCTCCGAACCGTCTCATTAATCGCCAACTCCGAGATATATGTTTATTTTCTAAAGAGAATAAATTTTAAGAAAACATTTAAGATTAAGCTCCGAACATGAGTTTCTAATCTCTAAATAAATTCTTAATGTTCAATAATCAATAAAAACATGCTCTTTAAACCATTAGAATTTAAAGAAAAAAATTGATTTCCCTAGAGATATCTTTCTCTTATGGAATTTCAGATTTCTGAAAGAAATACGCAACACAATACTTATTATCATTCTTTGTGCAGAAGCTAAAAACGAGCAATAACTTTTCCTTCAATGGACTACACGATTGTACGTATGTCGGATATCTCAGAATACACTTTCGCATCATCTCGTGAGTTTCAGCATCATCTCGTTTAAAGCGATACGTGCTCTCCACCCCGCGGCGCGATGTACAAACTGAGCGACACACCTCAGCGTGGGTGCGATCGAGGACGATCGGCGCACAATGAGATCGGCGTCGTCATGGAAGCGAGAAAAAGAGCTTTCGCGCAGAAAGTTCCGAAATAGAATCGCATGGATTGGTCACTTTTCATCCATAGAAGTGAACGGTCCAGTGCACGTACGACGTATATCGGGCTCGCTCTTTTCTTCGCGTCCACCTGGTGGGATACCACGAGATGGTCAGCCTTACAAAGATGTATGCGCTGACAAAAATATTTAACGACAAACGACATTGTCCCGGCGCAAGCGTTTCCCCTAAAAATTGCAACGTCGTTCGCTGGATCTGCGAGCGATCCAGCAGCGACACTCTGAAAAGTTTCAGTAGCGACACGCTGTCTTTTTCACCAAAGTTTACCAACTGCTATTTATGAAAGTCTCAACAGAGAGAGGAGTCAGTTGTTAGGTATTATTCAGAATGTGTCTGGCTCAGCTTGATGTCTATTGCAAACGATGAGAAGATGTGATGAGAGGCATCATCTGGGGAAAATAGATGCTGTGAGACTCGAAGAGTGTCTATATATAAACTTGAAGTTACAAATAAATATTAAAATTAAAGTTTTGAAAAAAAACATTTCAATGACAAAATATACTATTTTTAAATTTTCTCAATGGGCAAATTTCGATTCGATAAAAAATTAAATTTAATACTTAAGAAAATTGAGATCGCCTAGACGGAAGAAATGCTATGGTAGGGAGCCTCCAAACGTAACGTGTGAAGGAAAAATTAAGAAGTCTTCTTGTTTAAAATGTTTAAAATACACGCTCGTTAATATTAAATATTCATTCCAACATTATTCTTTCTCGTATTCTACAAAGCATTGAGAACTAGCTTCTAATTTCCGCATTTGTTTCACTTCAACTCATTGCACTGTGTGCACCAGTTCAGAGAGTGCAGCAATAAAAGACAGACCTATGGTGACAAACAGTAGAAATGTTTATACGAGCTCTTTGTGTCTTGAATTCTTTATATCCCGTACGTTACGAAACACTTTGCACAATTCCCATTTTTGCTAGAGGAATCAATCGCTTTGTCACAGAATTTGGCATGACAGAGAGAGAGAGAGAGAGAGAGAGAGAGAGAGAGAGAGAGAGAGAGAGAGA
>NW_017304758.1:1273986-1276715 GCF_001594115.1 Trachymyrmex septentrionalis
GAGCAATTATTTCCACCGAGATAAACTATGATATTGAAAGCATGGAAGAGATCCCTTTTCGGTCAGCGTACGTAATTAAACACAAAAACTGGAACTTCTGGTACACAATTTAAAACAAGCGAACCTACGCCTGCCCACTCGGAAGAGAAAGACACCCGCAAGGCTTTTCACGCTCCCTCACCCGCAATACGCGCGTAACGTACAATAACTCACTATACAAATAATCGGGGTTACGAAGAACGAGTGGCGGAGAAGAATCCGCTTTCACTATCTCCGTTCGGGCGTAAGAACGTCTCCCTGACACCCCGGCAATGCGATCCTTGGCCTCTTTATACCTCCGCACGTCGCCACAGAAACTTTTTTTCACGCCAAGCCCCACTTTTATTATTAACGCCCTTGGGCTCGTCTCTTCGTGGGCAGATCGAGGCGAAGGCGCGAACAGGGCGGCCTGTTTTCGCCTCTGAAAAGGGCCCCGGCCTGCCTTCTGCTCGCGAGGCACTCACGCGTCAATGAGAATGATCAGCTCCGAGGGCGTCGAAAGTGACACCGTAAGGCCCGCAGGGCTCTGCTAACTACATCGCGGCTGTCACAAGTGTTGCTGGATTACAGGGCGGAAGAAATGCGGATTAGAGATTCTACCTCGACGCGGCGGCGCAAGGACGTTATTATTTTCTCTGGTTACGTCTCGGGTTCTTCGCGATCTAACACCTTCACAGAGTGCGTGACCGATCGCAAGGGAACGAAAAAGCTCCATCGATTAACGTAAGGTAGTTATTAAAGAAAATTAAGTCGGAACACATTTCAGACAATTGTTCTGGACAAAATACTTCTCTTTTCTTCTTCTATTTAATTATGTAGTTTCGCGAATTTGACAATATTATTCTCGAAAGTGTGCAATTAACTTTTTAAGTATATTTTTTTCTGCAATATAACCAAGTCAATTTGCAAAATATTTCAAAACAAATTGATTAAAAATCGAACAGGGTTTGCAAAGGTTAGAAAATATCATTCTCGATTAATTGTGGAATGCGCAATTTGAAGTTGTAAAACAAGATTTCAAAGGTAGAATAAAATCGCGCGTTTTATGTTCCTTGGAATTTACCAAACATTTATAGAAATTGCACTTCGCTGGGCGCACGCAGCATAAAAGAAATTTATTCTTTTTTGCGGATTATTCATTACACACAAACATGAAATTAATTTAATTAACCATTCATTTTATCGCTTCCCTTCTAATCGTAAATCTGATCGCTGTTCTTTTTACAGTTCTGAAAACAAATCTCGTGTGCGTTATTGCCTCCTAAATACCTCGCATTTAATTGTGCTCGCATCTGGCAACTAAGTATCGCCGTGAGATATCGGCAAGAAAGTCCGGGCCCTTTCGAAACGAAAATAGGCCGCCCTTCACCGCCCAAGGTGATCTCGGCCGTAAAACCCTGCGGGCGTTAAAAATCTCCTTCTTACCAAAGGAAGCATCTTCGGCGTACCACTCAGACATAGATAGTGAAAGCAGATTCTGCAGTGCTTCTTTTCAGAGTCCCACTTTTGAATGAACAAGTGTTCGAGCCGAGGCAAGCGTAAAAAGGATACGCAACTGAACCCTCATCAATTTATTCTTGAAAATACTTATTAAAAATATGATGAAATCTTTTAGGAGAGGAGAGGAGAGAAAAGGAAGGAAAAGAAAAAAATAATAAAATTAAAATAATATAAAACTCTTCACCAACCTTTGTTGCAAAGTAAAAAAAAAAAATATTGCGGCATTTTTATCTATCATCGCATTGTATATATATAAAATATTAATAAAAAAAATCATGAAAGGTTGGCAAATAGAATATTTCATTTCATATCAACGCTGCGACTTAGCTTTTTCTTTTGAATAAACTCGAAATTTTATATAACATTTTATCGTTTTATGTAAAATCAAATTATATGCGAAGTTTCTTCATCGTTACAGCGCCATATGGCGATGGTAAAAAAAAAAGGTTAGACTATTCAAGAGAAAATAACTGAAACGCTGATTCGTAATTCTCGTAGCAATCAAAATTCCGTGAACATCAACGAAACGGCGCTGAATCACAGGATCAATCAGAGTCATAATATTTTACAGTGATACGACAGAATCTCGAGCAGGGGTTGAACGCTGTCGAATATTGAACACCCACTTGGCGATTAAATTAGAAACTCATGAAAACCAAGCGGAGTCACGTCATTTAACGGTACAGGATCGCTAATTGGCATCAACCTGCTTCTCTTCGTCGCTAGAAGGTTCGGTGATCCTACAAAGCGGGACCCTACTACTTCCGGCGGCAGATTCGCTCCGCTACAAGTCAAATTAGTTTAAAACGGTATTCACAATCGAGCCCGCGTTATATAAGAAGATGAAACCGGGACGGAGTGAGAGAGAAGACGGGGAAATAAGACGAAGGAGCGAGCCTGTAAATTGGGATCGCTACGCAATTTCTATAGGAGCCTCGCAGGCAAGCACAATTTTCAAAAGTTGTTCAAAAGTTATTGTTGCTGTTGTTGTTGTTGTTGTTTGTGTAACTTCATAAAATCTCTATGAGACCATTTTTTTAAGTAGCGATCCGAAAAGTAGAGGTTTCTACTTGTAAAATGCTTTTTTAAACATCCAGATAATTTTTGAAGAAGTTATTGTATCTTGAAACTTGTCTATTTTTACAGAGTGAACAGGTGTTGTGTTAATTTTGTTGCCCAGTGTATATATA
>NW_017304758.1:1277026-1294278 GCF_001594115.1 Trachymyrmex septentrionalis
AATATCATTTAAAATGCTACCCCGATGTAGAAAAAAGTAGAACGCAGCAACCATGCGGCAGAGCTGTCATAAAATATACTAACACCAAAAAAGTGGAACTAGAATTTATGAGAGTGAAACGAAATTTCGTAACGCGCTACGGGTAAAATATGTACGCGATTTTTCTCATTACTGTTTATGCCGAGGGAAAAAATGTACTTATCGCGACGGTAAGCAACGCTTGTTATTGCGAGGACATTCATCCGTTGTGAAACATGCTGCTTGCCCTTGACAGGACGAAGAAAGGATCCAGAAATCCAATGCGGGCTAATTAAATTCGACGAGAGGGTGCAGGTGTTCGAGTTTTCCAAAGAATCTCCGTTATACGTGTCGATATTACAAACTCGAATCGCAGATCAATGAACACAGGCTCGTTTATAAATTACTATTACACGAAGGGTAGTTAACCGCTAGTATTAATTTAATTCCTGAAAGATATAAAAGAAGACCTGTCGTCGTAAAAATTTAGAATATTACAATCCCTCGAAATATATCTACGCTGAAGAAAAAATTGAATTTTAATAAATAATAATATTTGTTTTTATAGTTCGAAGTAAATATTAAGTAAACATGTATTTATTGGATATTATTAATTTGATTTAATTAACATTTTTTTTCATTAAGTAAATATTATTTATACTGTAAATAAATGTTTACTTATTGTTACTATTCAAAGAAATACGTATTAAGATTTAGTATATTTTTTTAATGTCGCAACACAATTTTTTCTAATTATATGTTGTATCGTGTAATATAAAACTTGCAAAAACGTTCATTCTAAAAAGATTTTTTGCTAGAAATCTTACTTTAAATATTAAATAATAGATATTAAATAACAGATATAACGTCGAAATTGATTTTATTTTGAACTTTAGTACGATGCACAGAATATTTAATAATCATATATATTCTAGCCACACACATTGTGATTTTGCGCGCGTAATTCCCCACGTGCAAACTCCATGGGATTGTAGGATCAACGCGTAAAGGTTGTAAAGATCTCTAAGCAGACCCTAAGTCTCCTCGCGATGTGTAATCCTCTGCTCTTGCACGTTTCGCAGCTAAATTCGTATGTCGCGATTCAAAAAGATGTAAGAGAAGGATCGTCCATGCGTAACGGACCGTTCAATTCGTCAAAACGAGCGCACTCTATAGCAGCCTCGATCCCTTCCTAGATCGAGCCCGATTAAGTCCTACTTTGATCCCGTAAGCAGGCCTTACGGGACCGTGATAAAACGCGTATTTGGAAAACACGAGTTCTACTCCGAACATCTTTACGCGCCACCGGAGATATTTAACGATACGAGCCCTCGTAAAAAAAGCTACTAGGTGTGGACTTGCACGCATGATCGAATCGCGATCGGCAAAGGTAAACTACTGAAAGAAAAAAATAACATCGACGAATTCAGACAATGTCGGATTGCAATCTTTTCTAACGGCGTTAAGATGACGTCTCTGATTTCAATCATGGTGCTGTCTCACAACTATGTTTTCTATAGATTGCCATACAAACGCCATGAAGTAACTTTTCGGGTTTTTAAATAAGATAATGATTCATAATTTAAATATCTATAAATATAGATAAATTCATATTTATCCAAAAATTATTTAACTTTTTGTTGCAATATTATCATACAATTTTCTACAGAAACATCAATAACATTAGAAATCACATACAAATATCGGCGCTGATAAAAACGATATCGTTCATGATTGACAGCCTATTCAGCCCCCTCACAAAAAAATTTTTTTACGAATTTTGAGAGCATAATTTGCACTCTTAAAATAGCGCATTATTATATAATTTATTCATTAAGATTTGGTTAAGTGGGAGGAGGGGGGGAGGCGGGGAAAGCTAAGTGGACGTAAAAATATAATTAAAAAATTCTCTATGTAGCAATATAAAATTTAGTTTTAAAAAACATATTTAAGTATTTGATAAAATATTTAGACGCTTATAAATTTTCATTAGACATATTGTTTGCCATCGTAGAAATTTTTATAGAGGAATAAAATCACTTAAAAATTGCTTGAGCATGACAGAGAAATATCGCAACGTTCGCTTACTAAATTCATGCACATAAACCACAATTCGAAAGGCTCTCTAAAATTAGACACGATCAATGAAATTGTTTGACTTGACAAACACATTTCGAGCCTCGACAAACATGATCCGTGACAATCTGACGATCTGCACTCCATCGCTCGATCTCGACGGAACGAGCATGAAGTTGATACCGAATAAGAAAATTATTCGGCGAGTCCGTTCTAGATCGAAATAATTTTCCACGCGAGGTCGACACGCCGCACCGCAGAATTTCCGCGCCACTTTTCCGCGGTGGATGATGCACGCGGTACTGTACGGCATTGTACGTCCTGATTTTCACGGTCGCTGGGACCTTTTCGGAGATCCCAACCATCCGAATTGTTCGCCCGAATCTAAGGTGTTGAATAAAATCGACGGCCGCGGAAAAAAATCCGCGATCGTCGAGAGGTTGAAAAGGCAATCGCGTCACGCCGATTTTCGCGTTGCCCGGTAGAAAGATCGAGGCAAGAGCGCTGAAAAGAAGGTAAAGAGAAGCGGTAGCAGTCTAAAATGCACGGATGGGGACCACCCGTTCCGCTGCGTTAGCTGGGGCCTACAGCATCTCGTTTCTTGCCTTTGAGCCGACGGATATACCGATTTCGGAACTCTTCGTCGACTTCTTTTCTTTCTTTTCTCGCGGACGAGCCACTTTTGTCGCAACCACCCTTCTTTCGCGTGATCGCCACCCTAATATTCCGTGACGACAGGTCACTCCCGCTTCTCTACAGCTATCAATACACCCTCCCTTCATGCTCTCGGTTAAACGTTATTTACAAGGCCCGCTTTGCCATCAAAGAGACGAGCACCAGCTGTCGAATCATCCGCGCTGATTGTTCGGTTAGAAATGAGACAACTTCTGTGTGTGAAGAATCACGACAAATTTTATAAGCAGACTTTATATTAAGCAATTCGTTTCTTCATATTTGTTATGAAGTACTAATTAGTTTTGTAATATTCACATGTGGCTATCATCTTTAAAATATCAATTTATTGCGTTGCATTTACATGAGCTTACTTTTCTACATCGATTATAATCTTTATTTTATATTACAAACCTCAAAATTAATTCTTAATAGTCAACTTCAAAATATTTTTAATCATTAAATTTTTGTTACATTAAAAAAATTAACTTCATCAGAATTTAAATTAAAGTTTAATATCTTTATTTTTTTTGATCGTAAAATAAAATCAATTATTAAATAATTTTTTATTTGGTGCAATTATAGAGAGAATAAATTTTCTCTTTCGTTATTTAAGGAAATAGAAAATTCTCTGTAGAGAACTGTTCGAAACGTAGACATGCTCGCGCGCGCGTTGCAGATTAAAATAACACCTCGTATTGATTGCGCAACGATGGCGGCAACGAGTTTGGCAAAGTAATTTTTATTTCGAGGGAGGGGGATCAACCAGTTATAGTGATCATTCGAGAGACGAGACCGTGTATGGAGAAGTAATTGCTCGGATTCGTTCTTGTTGTCAGCTGACGTGAGAGTCGGATGCCTCGTTCGTTACTTTCGGCCGAGTGGTGCCGAAAAAGGCTACTGTAATTAAATCTTTTTAAAGTGATTTAATAACACGATTTCGGGACTATACGCGACGATAATGTTGCGTCAGGCGTCACATAACGCGATCCGAGAGAACATCGCCAGGCAAAAGAAAAGCTCGAGGTAAGAAATCGAGGCTCTTCTTAAGGTACTCGCAATCGAGGATCTTGCGATGCTTTCTTTCGAGCGGAAATCGGCCGCGCCGTCGCCGCCGAAAAGGAGCAACACACGCTCGGTGATTCACAAAAAAAGCTACGAAATTACGAGGGATGTTCAAAATATTGGACAAACTAAAAGGCCCTTCCAAATCTTCACAGATCACTGAAATGGAAGTGTAATTGAAAGTTTTCAAGCATGTGATTTGACTATATCGTTTCTCGGAGAGGAAAGTTTCAAATGCAATTTTACATATTTAAGGTATTTTTGTCATGATGGGATCTTAAACTAGCATTTTTAATCAATTATTCTTTTGTATACAAATTTATTTAATGTGTTTAAAATAAAACAATAACTGTATGAGAAATGTATGTTATACTCTATGTACTGTATTATGATTACTTCACTGGAATGGTCAAGATAAGAAAAAAAAAAAAAGATATACATTTAATTGTGTAACGCAACGGGAAAGAAACGGAGTTTCACGGAAAATCTGGTTACCTTTCCAGATACGCGGGGAGCGCGTATAACAAAAAGACAAAAGAGTCTCACGCGAGAAGAGATACCAATTTCCACGCACGCCACGAAATCACCTTATAATAACACGGAAGGGATTTTTCCCCCCTGTTGTTCATCACGCCAACGTAATGATACGGAAGATTTCTTTTCCCGCGTTGGCAGTCCTCGCGCGCGAAGGATAAAAGAAATCGTGCCATCGACGTACAAGGAGATTATAATAGTCATTAGGCTATTTCGGACGTTACGAGGAAGAAGACAAGCAGAGAGAAAGGGAGGGAAGGAAGAATAGAGGAAAGGAGAGGAAAGAGGGATCTCTGGATGGACCACAGTTTTTTGTGCCCCTTGGGGGTTTATAGCGTCGACGGGGCACTTGTCACGCCAGTGGATGCACGTGTTCTAATGGATATGCCGGACGCAGATGAGAAAAAATGTGGCTTCCCTAGGCAAAGGCATAGGTTAGCGCGGAGAGATATCTAGGAGTCTCGACTCCGAAGGAAGACGAGATAGATGATGAGCTCGAGGCACGCAGGGCCGCATTTGGTCGCCAATCCTAAGAAGTAGTTTCAAGAAACTCACTTATGAAACACATTTCCGAGCAGAGAATTAATCGCTGAGCGCTGAATTTTTCTCTAGGAGTGAAAACTAAGAAAATAAAATGATTTTAATAACAAACCTAACCAAGTAATAATCACGTACTATTTTATAAGGATCTCTCTTATAAAGAAGCTTTCTAAAACGCAATTTGTTAATTTGTCCGCCTATTTTTTACAAATCAATAACTTTGGCAACACTTCTAAAATTTTCATCAAAAATCATAAAGACAAATAACAATCAATATTAGCCAGTGTGAAATGATATTTAAAAAACAAATTATTTTTTAAGACAACATATAAAAGAATTATAAATCAAATATTTTAATTTAATAATTTAAAAATTGTAAATATAATATAAATACAATAATGTATGAAAAAATTTATAAAAATACTTTTATAAAATCTCCCTAATATTCATACACTTTTGTATTATTTAAAAAATAAAGAGACTTAATTAATGTCAATGAATTAAATACTAGAACAAATCATACTTTGGACAAGGAATGAATTTCATTCAGATAATTATAGAATGTATAGAAAAGATAAAAGCCTGCAGCCCTGTAAGAATAACGTTATCTGACGTAGAAATCTTCGAAGGGCCGACGTAGCCCAGGCCTGCTTCTCTCTTTCTTTTTCTTTTCGCTTTCTCCTTCTGCTGCTCTGACTCACCCTTGCACGTGTTCAATTTCAGCCCCTTTGAAAGCTCGTTCCTTATCCCGCTGGTCAGGATCCTAGAGAATCTTCGCCGCCGGACTCGAATGAGGTCCTTTCTCGGCCAACCGCTCCGCCCACAGGACCCTTCGCGAGAAAAGGATCGGGCCCCGACCAAAGAGACCCATCAAACTACTTCTCCACGTGTACGTAAAAAAGATTTGGGAGGCACAAAGACGAAGGGGGACGCGCCGTCCAGTGATGGTCGTCGTCTCATCTTCGCGAAAAGTCATTGTCGCCTCTGACGTTCAAACGAGCATTTTCGAATAATTGTTATCGTACATTGACGATTCGGGGCGAGTCCAGACGGCGTGGCAACCCAGAGAAACGTCATCGAATCAACGAATGAATCGGTATCGAGCCTTTGTGGAGCGCCGATATTTAATAGACACCGATTCGTAATAAATCGCGTGAGACGAAATTAAGCGCCGTCTAGCATCATTCGTAGATTTTTATGTATCAAGAAAAATTGTAAAGAATATGTTAGAAATGAATCAAAACGTGCCTCTATTTAATTTTCATCGAACGTGTTGAATTAAAGTATAATAATTGTTGAGATTTTTTTTCATTTTTCAGAAAGAAATCATTTTAAGTTGTAACGTAAAATATCTATTGTAATTTTTATATATCTTTGATTATAAATCAATAAAATTGAGAGAAAGAAAGAGAGAAATCATTTTTCAACTAAAATTACTATTGTATATTTATTAGTAATGTAATATTAACCTTCTAGGAAGAGCATTGTCATAAAAAAAAAACAATTTTTAATGATAATTTTTATTATTCTTTTTCGTATGTCTTTGATTTATAGGATCTTAACTGTCCATTAGAAAGAATTTTCAACGCTTTGCAAAATGACAAGATTTACGTATCTGCAATATCGCTACATCCACAAAAATAAAAAAAAACGCACCCGCGAGACCAAATATTACTCACGTATGAACGGAAAAAAAAAAGATTGTAAAACGCAAAACGGAAAAGAACTCGTGAGCATTTCTTCTTCTGAAGGAAGACAAATCGAATAGACAGGATACCACGATGACACGGTCCACACTAATCCAGTGATAGAAATCCTTAAGCTGCTACCGGTCATTCGGTGGCAGTGTAGGAGGGCGGCACAGAAAGGGAAGAAGGGAAATGTATAATTTATAATGATAATCCTTTAAGAATGGATCCGTGCCTTGAAGGCAGATTCATGGTCCTGCGATCTTCAATGCGACTCTCTTTCCGACACTCTTTCAAAACTCCCCCTCCGCTCGAAATTTTTTTCTCCTTCACCCCCGGTCGAGCGAATCACACATATCGATCGAGCATGCGGCAGTTTCGTAAGAATCTTGTGTTTACATAGGTGCAGGGCTTGCGAGGGACAGCTGTTTATTTAGGGACATAATGGTGATTCGTAAATGAAAAACGGATCTTTCCAAGCTCGACGCGCAAGACTTTGGAAGATTTTGGATCCGAAGGATCGAAGGAAGGAATATCATCGCGCAGTCCTCCAAGAAGTTTGTCGAGACTCTCGAATTTGGTGTACTGAGTAATGTTTGATATTGATATTAGGATTTTCGTGTGTTGATCTTAAAGCCTATTAAATTCATCATAAACTGATTGATGAACTATTGATGTCTTTGTCGAAATTAAATATTTCGAGGGGGTTGGATTCTCAAGATTTTTTTAAACTCCAAGAGCCTTCTCGACAAAACGTGATACGCATGACTTCAATATTGTGCGTGTACGGTTAATAATTCTTACAATTAAAAGAGAGGAAATTAAAATATTTTAAATTATTTTATATAGGCAAAATATATCATAACAATGTATAATAAAAAAGATGACACGGAATAAATAAAATTCAATCTTTAAAAAACGTTTTTTCCTTCTGTAAGTCTAAGGAAGATTTACACCGACCGTTCAGCATTATATAAAAGCAACGAGTAACAATTTTGAGAATATCCCGACGCAAAATTTATGCGTCACGGATATACAGTTGTCTGCATACGAATCCTTCCCCTTTTCTATGGCGTGTTTAAGATGACGAAATTCGCTATTGAAAAATACGTGTCGGAGCATCATGCGAGAGAGTTAGAATGCGTCCCTTTAAAGACTTTCTCACAACGCAACCCCCCCCCCCCCCGAGAATGCACTCACCCACGTTAGATTCGCTTTTCAAGCGTTGCGGCAGGTCCACGCATCCGGCAGGATCGTCCTCTTTTGCGCGAGAAACGAAGCCCATCTACTGATCTACGCGGAAGATCGTGCAAGTTCGAACACGTCTCGTTTGCCGCTGGCACGTGAAGAAACTTGATCAAAGCGAGTGTGCCCCTGAATGCCCTGTGCAGGTTCGAATCTGCACCGACGGATCGATGCAAGGAATCTGACGCAAGCATTTCGAGTTTACGTAACACAAAAAGCAATCTTTTCTTCTTTTGAGCAGATATCATTCTGCCTTTGAGCAAAATGGCGAAACGGACCTGTTCAAACTTGCAATCTATTTCAGAAAAAGTCCTTTCTTCGAGTTTCTTCTTGTTTCTTTATTCGAGTAATCTTGTTTTATATTTTCTAAAATTGTATCATTCTATCGTCATTCCTAAGAAATTATTTTTTTATGTTTTGTTCACGTAATTGTTTTCAAAATGTAAATTGTATATTCAGGGATAGATCAAAAGCAATTAAAATATTGATAAAAATAGGGCAGTATTATTCGAAATTTTTCTCAAATTTTCTCAAGTCTTCTTGGCTATTTGACATTATCTCAATTATTTAAAAAAAAAAACTTAAAATAAATTTTATTTTTAAAAACTTATATATAGAGATTCAATATTTTTAAGAACTCCATAACATATTCACATATCGAAAGATGTTACAATTTCAAACATGGTAAAATTCAAAATTGAATAAAATTTAAATCCAAGTTTCGAGGTTCAAGTTTGGTAATCTTCTCATTGTATGAATGGTATCAAACAAGAAAAAATCAAAGCTGAAATTCGATAATAGGATTCAAATCTTATTTCATTCAGAATTGTTATCATATTTGAAATTGTATTACCTTATCCAATATGTATACATATATTAACTTAAAATATAAATCTGTATACTTTTAAGAATACCGTAAAGATTGTTGAAATACTTGAGATAACGAAAGACTTAAAAAAGTTTAACAAAAAAATATGTATTAGATCAATATAAAAGATACTACACATTGCACTACATCAGACGAATATAGTTCATCGCAAGAAATTTCGTTCTACTGCACCGTTAAACAGACATTTTCTGTTTTCAACCCTCCGATCCGCTAACCTAGAATGTCAACCCTTTTACCTGCGAAGCACCGAAAGGATTAGCGGAAACTCGCGAACAATAAGGAAAAGGGTTTCCCTCCCGACAGGATACACCTGTGAAAGGGTTGAGTCGCTGGATAAAAGATCTCTGATTGCGAGTCAAAATTCGGGATGTTAGCGACAAGTGCAATAATCGAAACACTTAGTTTTATTAATGAACTAATCTTCCTGTTTCCGATAAAAATCTGTAAAAATCTAAAGTTGGTGATTTCACGCACCTGGTGTGTTTAGTAAAAACGTAGAAAAAGGGCAGCTGCGGAAATTGTGTTGCATATGCGTATCGTGCAGTCGGTGGTGCGCGCGACAGGTTTTCCCGGTGAGAAACGAAACACGATGGCGACGACGATGACGACGAATCAACCCTTGAATCGTCTTGAGTTCTCTTTCAATAAGTTCGATTCGTTCTCGGCGCAAGATCGAAGTGTCGCTTTTATGATTGCGTGCTGCGCGCACATGTGCCTGGTCGCGAGGGCGAGAGTGCCCTTTGTGCGTGCGTTTGACCCTTTTTACCTGGATCACTCTTGCCTCTCTCGGTTCTCGTTGTGACGCGAGAAGGGAACGAAGGGGAAAAATAACGAACAAACACCGGCCGGTGCTTACCCCGTACAGTGGCCCATTCAACGGTGTAAGATATGCATCTACGATCCCGAATGGACCCCGAAAATAACGAAATACAAACGGAGATTTTCGTGATTTTGAATAATATTGCATTCACCCGCCCGTGGCCACCCTTAACCCCACCCGATACCGCTCCAACGTTTCAATAGGATTTCGAAAGGGTCCTTTCGCGCGTCGCGGCATTATGATTCAGTCCTTTTTATTCTATCCACGAAAATTCCATGGACCGGTCCGAGGGGACAAAGGATTCCGCGTGGTTCTCCGATGGACGGACAAGCGAGTCCAGACGGATAAAGAATTTATCCGCGAAGGGGATGAATCGTTCGATCTTAAGGAAACGGTGAAATACTGAACAACATCTTGCAATCTGTCGCGCAGATTTCGCTTTTTACTTCGAAAAGTAGACGATTCGCGAATTATCCTTATATATCATAATTTTTATAGTCACTAAACATTAGAAAGTCTTTCAAATTTGTGGTTGAAAGTGCATTCATGTTACAGAAAATATAACAATAAACGCATCAAACATATAGTTAATAACACGGAGAAGTATACTTGTTTAGAGTCATATTAAATCAAAGACAACGCAAAATGCTTAGTGGAAAAATTTGTATAAGAAATATGTATATATATGGACTCACCAACACCAACCAACACCTGAGCTCGTCAATCCGCTTCAGTCGTTCCGCGTTGCAGCTTCACCTGCGGTCAAAAATTAGCGAAACGTTAATTCACGAAATAACAGTGCGTTTTATTGTACGGGTGATAAAATGCATTCCGGTGCGGCTGTCGGATACAAAACGAAGGAAAATGCAAGAAGGCAAATTATTATCGCGCGCGAACTTCAACGCAAACATTAAACGTTTCGTCGAAGACGTTAAAGCTTTACGAATTATATTGAGCGGTAAAAAAAACTCGTTAGAAATCGCCGTACCCTCGGTAATTTAAGATGTAATTCGGTCCAATTACACATGGTGCCGCCTTAATAACCGAAATTTGTATCGACCCGCGACCGACACCCCCTAAAAAATATTTGATAAGCACCGAAAAAAGTGTAATAGTCTGGGCTTACTATAAATTCACTCCGTTCGTCGTGAAGTGGCAAACAGCACCCGCTAGACTGAGTATTCGAAGTAACGAGTTAAATCGAATAAAATTTATACGATTTTAATGTATCCTTAATTAGTCACGGTTCCTTTTAAAAATGTCACATTTTCTCCCTTTTTTTCCTATAGCCTTACAATATTTTATTGTTGCATTCGTTAAATAATAAATGTAAAATGTATTTTTAATTTTATATATAATTATAGATATAAAACACATATCATAAAATAGTGAACTTAAAATTATATTAAATTTACATAAATTATATTAATGAATTATATTAAGAAATTATATCTTATTAAGTTTTATATTTAGATACACGTTTAAAAATAGAACATGATAAAAATATCAATAAGTGATTCAAATTATTTCTATATGCATAATTTTCAGATGTAAAAAAACAGAATATATTTTACGAACTCCTTGCGCACGTTAAATTCAGATCCCTACGCACAAGATGAGAGATAAAATTCCAATCAAGTAGATCTCTAAGGACGATACCTGCCAAAAACGATTACTAATCTCGTAAAGGTGAGAAATAAAAAACGAGTACAGTAGTCGTTGGACTATTTTTTGCCCCAGGTACAAATAAGATCCTCTCCTTTTTTAATATTATCTCTTTGATGTGCCCTTGATGTAACCTCGTCCTTTATTCTTTTTTTACCTTATACTAAACTGAAGGTAACATTAATTAATAATTTCAAGGAAAAATGCAATGAGCAAACAATAATTTGCACAAGAAGAATAAGATAAAAATTGTGTGATAGCTAAAAAAAATTATATAAACAGTTATAAATGGAAAATCTTATAACTTTGAATTATATCGTAGGTACATATAAATATTAAACACGATCATCTAACTGAAGCCCGATTCCAATATAAGATTAACTTTAATATCAATTTAACTTACTGCTTATCTTTTTTTAATTTACAATAAGTTAAACCAATATTAAACTTAATCTTACATTGGCGGAACTAGCTTTTGAAAATCATACTTAGCAAGCTAGATATAGAATACAAAAATCAAACCAGATAGAACGCAACGTTACGTGATAATTATCATTGCACACAGAATCGTACGGACGAATCACCCTGAAGAATGCACGTAAAAGAATCAACTGCCTTCTCTCTTTTCTCGCGTGCGCTCACGCGTAATGGTACTGATTTTAAGATCAAGATAATTCACTGCATCAACCGCGGATGCAGTTACCATCGCCTCGAGAAATAAAGCGAGACGCAGCTACCTTGGCACCGGCGTGGCGCGGCAGCGTCGTTCGGATTTCGTCGTTCCATTTACAAACGATGTTATCGGGCATTAAAATCCATGGAATGTTCTCGGTAGGATATTTTATTACCGCCCTTAAGGTGTTCCATCAGTGAAATCCATCAGTGAAATCATATCGCCTTTCGATTAGACGTACCGTCACTAAAGGTAGATTAGTATCGTTTTCGGATGCTCTTTAAATCTCGATGGCACAAAGCGTTTCCTAGTTTTTTTTATTACCCTTCACAATACGACATTAGACTTCCAACTAATTTAAGTTCAAATCATATCGCATTACTTGCAGAAATGTAAAAAAAAGTTAGAAAATTACATGTAGACAATGATGTAATCGTATTATAACTCTCTGCCAGCTGTTGGACTTTAAAAGCACAATCGAATTTTTTTATTGTAAACTCTGGTGAATAAATTTAATTCATAAATTTAAATTACAAAATTTATAATTAAAAATTATAATTAAGTGAACAATGTAAATATAATTTAAATCTGTAAAAAGTAAGGAAACTCCAACTTCTAAGATAATAAAAATTTGTTAAAGCTTTCACAAGTAAGATTTCTTTTTCAAATTTTTATATAGACTGAAGAACACAAGATATAAAAATATGTACTGAAAATCGAAGACTTAGACTGCGAAAGGTGAAAATATTTCACATATTTTGTCAACGGAGAATTAATGTACTTCTAATAAATTAATTTTACTTAAATCATATTGTCTACGTAACAAAAAAAATAAACTACACAAATTGGTTAAAATATTTTATTCTGAAAATTTAAAGTTTACTAAAAATTTGAACAATCTGACACCATAAAGTTTTTGTTAAAAAAAATTTCTTTAAACTTGCTACAAAATGTATAATTTAAAAAAACACATAATAGTATCAGATATCTATCCTGTGAAAAATTTACGAAATAGGGATATCTCGCATATCCTTTGTTTCACCTCTGCAATCATCTCGCCAATTTATCCACAACCGACTCAATGAACCGTAAAGGAAATCATTTATTAAAGTCCACGAGAAAGAGAGAGCGAGCGAGTAAGCGAGCGAGCGACTGCAGCCGAGTAACATACGTCAGAAATTTTCAACAGAAACCAACCGGATTCACGGTGGGCGCCGTGCACAGGCCAAGTTATCTCGATCTCGAAATCGGCACGATTACACGCGAGTGCGCGAGGAGGAAGCAGAAAAAGAAGCAGAGGAAGGCGGAAAGAGCAAAGAAAGGGAGCGAGAGCGAGAGGAGCGCGGCAAGACGAGGATGCACTTCTGCTTGCACCTGCCGGTGACGTCAGAAGGGACTTCTTGTTTGGGCCTGCTCAGCCCCGGGGGTCACTACTACTGTTTTAAGTTAGCCTGCTCGCTTCTTCGCCTTCCCTTTTCCCTTCAAGCCCTCACGAGGGCTCTCCCTTTTCGCGTCTACCCGCTGCATCGTCGAACATGCGTGTACAAGTCGGACGCGAGCGCAAAGAATGCCGCGCCGGTCATTGCTCATATATTAATTATATGCTAATGAGGATACCGTGCAGAGTCTCATTCTCAAACGCTCGATGGGCATTTCCATGATCATGATCTTTATTTAACAAAAATGGATTTCTTTGATAAATAATCGTCTTAAGTAATCACAAATTTATTGTCCAGAGATTTAATTCTGTATTCTAACTTGTGTTAAGTATAATCTTCAGAATTCAATTGAATAATTACACTGAAAATTTCTATATAATATGATCAGTTTTGTCAGCAATCGCAAATTTTTTATTTCATTCTCTCTGTGTGAATAATTATCTTTGCATTATGCATTTTCTTTGAAATCATTAATCAATCTTCACTTAATATTCAATAAAAAAAAGTATATTTCTTTCTAGTATTGTTCCTAATTTTTTTTTCTCCTCCACAAAAATAAATACTAAAAATAAAAGTAATTTATGTTACATTTGTTCTCGCAAATACTTTATTTGTGCTAGATAAAATAATACCGACTTCCATAATATCCAATATATGCTGCACTTGCGATAACGTGCGTTGTAAAATCGAAAAAAGATCCTTATCTGCAGATGCTGTAATAAATAAACAAAAGAAATTCACGTGTGCCATCTTTTCCTCGAGCCATCTCTTAGATGCATTCCGCAACGCGCGTTCAACCTGATTATTCAGGCGTTCGCGGATTCTTTTTCTCGTCGGTTAATGACGCGATAAGCGATCTCTACTATCGAGTGGCAGAATGCCAGGGGTAGCATTTTAATCAAGATTGTGTCATATCGCTCACCTCTAATGTTTGCTACGGCCAAACGTGAAGGGGATCGCACGTTCCACCTTCGGAATAACGTTTTATCTGATGAGACCCGCGACACTCGTCTCGCACGTGATTTGCATAATCTAATACCCTCGTCGGAGGCCCAGAATAAATATGCGAATATGACGCGTCGTTTCTGCGAGATTCAAAGCGATATAATATAATTTGCAAGCGTGATAATAGCTTCGGGTGCTGCGAAATATTTTCAGCAAAAATATTAAGCAGATTTGTCTTTAATTATTTCAATATAAAGAAAATTTCGACTAAATTCATAAATATAATATTGAATTAAAATGTACAGCCATCTTTTTGTTCAAAAGAACAAAAGATGCTTCCTTGTTTAAGAAAAAAGTTGAAAAATAATTCATCACAGAACTTTAATGAGTTTTATAATACATAGTATAAGAAGCTTCAATAAAACTGATATTTAGGATTTTCATATTTTCCAATATAGAAATTATCGTTAACTTATCCAGACATAAATATATCAAGTAAAACTACAAATATATCAAATCAACTCCGAATATATCAAGAGACAGTTTTGATAACCAAATGATTTGGATAATAGAAACTCACCAGTTCTTCCCTTTATCATTTATATTTATTAATTCCGATAATAGAAGCTAACATTTAAGAAACTGAAGTCGAACGTGCCTATTTTCCTACCTATAGTCAGTTTCGATAATAAAAGCTCGGCTATGAGTTCATATATTTGAAACTGAGCACGAACTTGCTCGTGCATTATATAAATAGAGTGCAGATAAACGGAGTTTCTATTATAAATAAATCTCAAAATTATAAAATCAAATATTAATGCCCGAGAAATTTATGCTGTTAATTAATGGATCAGAGGGATACGTGTTGCTCAAGAAACGCACACGCATCTTCGATATTTATTCATGCTGCACGCGCTCGTGCCTTTTCGTTCCGTTAAACGATACGTCATTATCGACGATAATAAAATGTACAAGTATAAATTTCCGAATGGGAATGCACGTTGCTAAAATCCAACGAAACGTTTCCAAACCGATGGTGTCTCCACATAGTGAACGAGAAAAACGATCATGAATTATTAATTTCACGTAAGACGCCTCCGAAACGACGTGCGCATCCGCACGAAAACACGTGGGCGCGGCTTTAAATCAGGACACCGCGCGAATGGTCTCGAATTAATTAAAATTTGACGGTCGTATTAAGAACCGGTTGTAAGATCTATCCGATCCAGCGATGAAGATCCTGCGAGACGAGAACGAGTATTTCTTTCCAACGATTGCGAGAAGAGAACGAGAGAAATGAAATGAGCGAGTCCCTGAGAACTGTTAGAACAGAACGTCCGCGGATCTACTCGCAAACCGGTTTAAATTCACGATTAACAGGAAACGTGCGGAATTATCCGTTTCCTCAATTTTCATTAGAGAGTTGCCTGCTACCTACGAGTTGAAGACGCTCGAGTTGAAGTCACTGTTGCGATTGAATCCGTTAGATTCAGCGAAACATCGGCAAATATGACAATTGTCTATGAATATATTGTTTTATGCTATTTGATTTCATATGTTAATTGTGCATAAACGGAAATAAGCGAGGCTTGGAGCACTTTTACGAGTTTAGTTGGTGTAATATTCAGCATACGATACACTCCATCGACTTGGCTAGCACACATAGGTGAAACATATATATTAAGCAATCGATCGATATGCTTAACGATCCACGACGCTTTTAAATGCGTCATTCGTATGAAAGGTCGATGATTTTTCGGTTGAATGTAGAACAAGGCGAAAATTAAAGTTCGTCAAGTTCGCGAGTTAAAAAACGAAGGTGACACGATTGCTACGTCAATAATGTTTAATTAAATATTCCATAAACTTTCGAAACAAAGATGAAAAATCAAAGATAAGATCAAATCTGAATTGGAAATTATATACAAAGATTAACTAAGTAGAATATATGTTAAGCATAATTGAATATATAAATAACTATGGAATATATAAATAACGCATGAATATTCTTATGTTTATATTTAATTTCAACTTATACCGATAAACATAAATTATAGTTTGTATGTTATTTTCAAGTAGGTAGTAGTAGGTAGGTAGTAGTAGTTCAAAAAAAATTTCCAGCAATTGATAAAAAAGCGATTGTCACATTACAATAATATAATAAGAAGCGTAATATTTGCACTACTTGTTGCTGTGTATCAATTTGACAAATCCTTCGAAAAAGTGTTCAGAAAAACTGTTCAGAATTTAAAAATAGAAAAGTGATAATTTTAACACGAGAGCAAATAAAATAACCCTTGCAAATCATAAAAGGTTCACCGCAGTCGGCAGTTTCAAGGCTCGCTTCACCTGCCCCAAACTATATTTCCGAAATGCAAGTGAAAACAAATAATACCCGAGTGTAATACCTGTTCTTCGAGGGAGCAAAGTTTGCCTGCGGCAGTTTGTACGGCTACAACATGCCTGCCCAACTCGACGGGACCCTCCACAACTCGATTTTCACCCTCGATAGGTTTCCACTGCTGTTCAGGTGCATCACTAAAACCTCCCTTAAACCGTAGCGCCGATGATTTTACATTTAAATCAATGCAAGTAGATGCTTCCTTCCCCTCTCTGTGCAATATAAATTATTTGCAAGAATTGAGTTGAAAAAATCCTCGCAACATATATTCATTAACTTGTATATATATTTATAGATTTATCTCTATCTGGTACTGACATATCCATAAAGTATCCGTATTCACCTGATGCTCGTATATCATGAAACAGGTTGTAAAAAAAGTCCCACCCTGTAAAAAAGAGTCGGCAATTCATAGGGTGCGAGGTGAAGCAGAAAAAGTTCACCTCACAAAACTTTCAGACTTTTTTTATGACGGTACAGCTAATGGACGTACCGTGATCGTGTCATGAAGACAAGGGGCCGAGTTTCGAGATAACAAAAAATCCGGTCGGAGGCGTATTTAGTAGCGGGGGGGGGGGGGGG
>NW_017304758.1:1294378-1295910 GCF_001594115.1 Trachymyrmex septentrionalis
CGAGGCGTCTAGACGCTCTTCTCGGCTCTAAATCTCTCGTGCGCAGTGAGGTAATGAAGGAAACCGGAGTACGTTATTACCGCACGTTAATTACTATAACTTACGGCTAGCTATACGCTAACCCTTTGACTTAAAAATTTTCAGCAACGACCGTCAGCATTACTCGTTCTGAACTGAGGAAATCTCATTTGTCTAAAAATAATTTGTTCAAAATCTTTTCTCTTAAAGTACCTCTACTTAATAAAATGATTTCTAATAAAATGTAGAGATATCTCGATAAAATACTTTTTTTAATTCTAATTACACGCAAAAAAAAATTTAGAGATGATAAAAGACGTTAATATAAACAGTTAAAATATTTGCACTCTTATCCAATTAAATTTACTACATAAGTGAAACTTGGTAAAATTTTGATTAAAATTATAATGTACAAAATTCTATAAAATTCTGTAGAACAAATTTCTTTCACCCCCGTCATCTGTAAAGAATCACACACGTAGAGTGTAGAATTTCTATATTGCGATGCACCGAGTCACGCTACTTCGCGTGGCGAAACTGAATATACAATCTGACGATTCTATCATCTATACACGAGTTGATATAATAAACGTTTTCGTGAATCTAACAATCGACTAATTCGTAATTAAACATTGAGCTTTCTCCGCTCGTACGATTATCTCTAGTATCGCCGACGTTGTATACAATCAGTTTAACTTATCATCCTCAAACCACACCTCTTTCTATGTTAACAGCAAGGCGCAACAAGTTGGGTATTCTATATTCAGTGTAAAGCCGATGACAAAATCCGTCTCTCACCTCACGCAAGCTCGCGTGACGCGCACGAACGTGTCGCGACAGGTTCGAACCAGTCTCGAAGGAGCGACACCACCCCCTTTATAAATCCGGACTGTATCGTAGAAAAAGGGATCCCTCTAGAAAACCTAAGAAATCGGAGTCACGCGGAACAAGAAAGCAAGGATTCACCGTGTGGAAGGTCGAATGGGGGGTGATCACGGGGGTGTGTGCGCGCACGTGTGTATGTGTATTACGAAGGGGCCCCTGCTCGCAGGGTGCTACAAGGACTCGAGATAGGTGGTGGGCGATCGGGCGGTGAAGGCGGAGGAGGAGGGAGAAGACCGGCAGATGGTCGGCGTGGACCCCGACGTGGGAAGCTCCGAATTCTCCGAGTTCCCACAGCCAGAGTGCACCTGCCTTCCCCACTCTGTCACCCTGTGCAACCTCGACGGGGCTATATAAGGACGGGGTTGCTCGTACTAAGGTACCATTCGCTCACTAGCCTCTCGCTTCAAAGCGACTTGCTCGAAAGCACATCCTTCGCTTTCAAGTTCTCCCGCCAAGTTCCTATCGAACGACAGTTCGTGCCACGTGTTCCGAGAGTTCCGACAGTTCGGAAGAAACCGGTTCAGTGTACCGTGGTTCGAAAGAGAAGAGAGATAGAGAGGAATCGAGAGAAAGAGAGAAGGAGAGAGAGAGAGAGAGAGAGAGAAGAAAGATGGCCACTGTCACGAGCG
>NW_017304758.1:1296010-1315700 GCF_001594115.1 Trachymyrmex septentrionalis
AGGAGAGAGAGAGAGAGAGAGAGAAGAAAGATGGCCACTGTCACGAGCGAACAGGCGCTCTTCGACTTCGAGCTCAACGACGACGTATTCGAGAACGAGCTCAACGATAATCTCTACAACCTGAAGATGTCGGAAGACAAGGCCGTAAGCAGCCGCAAAAGCAGACGCATGCTGAAGCCGCTGAAACCGTTGTTGCGCATGCTGAAGAAGCGCACCAGCAGTTACATCAAGAACAACAACAACAACAGCAACGACAAACGTCAAGAGGCCATGCCTCAGGTGGAGACCTTCAGCGAGGAGATCGAGAATCAGAACAACGCCAACGAGGCACTGGAGCACAGGCTCTTGCAAGAGCTACGGGATGCCGAGGAAGGAGCCGCCATCACTGTCTGCCTTGACGGACAGATGACCGTCGTGCCGGTTGTGCCAGGTCAGTGCTACGTGCCGGTGCATTTCGCTCACACCCACGCCGGCGACTTCTACTGGACGACGCTTAGCATGGCTGATAGAGACCTGTGCTACAAGGAGCGCGCCTTCTCGCAGTACCAGCTTCCCGAGGTGCAAGTGGCGTGAGGTGTCGTCATCGAGAACGGCAACATCTACCTCATAGGCGAATCACCCAGGCTGATTGTTAGAGATTCGCTGACCTTCTTCCTGCGGAAGCGTCGTCCTCGAGGTCGAGGACCGACACTGTCAATCGAGTCGTCAGGCGACAACGATAGATAGACATTTCGAAACTGTGATCGTTAGATTATATTATGTAGCTGTAGCGCATTGACATTTGACTGACCGAAAGGAACATTCCTTGTAGATAAAAATTGATATGTCAAAGAGAAAGAGACGCGTTCTATTTTTTTTTTCTTTTTTACATTGCGGCAACACTTGTCGCGTTTGTGATATTTGTACCTATTATATGTATACACATTTATAGAGTGTTTATTTCAAGATTGTGATATCGGCTTTAACGTCAGCAAGTATCGCT
Organism: Trachymyrmex septentrionalis; assembly: GCF_001594115.1. NCBI lineage: Eukaryota > Metazoa > Arthropoda > Insecta > Hymenoptera > Formicidae > Trachymyrmex > Trachymyrmex septentrionalis. Next base: position 1,296,993 of record NW_017304758.1, read on the forward strand.
GATTTTCCTATTTGTCTTCCAATATGTTTGTTTAAAATAAATGTTACTCATAAGCATATATACCTTGTGTCAATTAATCTTCCCTTTAATCTTAGTCTTAAGTAAATAATTTTAAGAATATCGTAGAAATCTTAAATCTTCTTTATTCTTTTAATTAAAATATACTTCTTAATCGCAAAGAAAAGAAAAACACATTTATCGTAAAAGAGATACTTGAAAAGCACTTTTAAATTCAACTGACAATTCTTAAAAATCGTTTCATCGTGTCACAAATCAAAATTCGAAATAACAAGAATCCGAATATTAAATTTATTACATATTACTTTCAGAAACATTTTTCTTTCAAAGGAATTTTTTTAGAGCTCATTAAATTTAACAATCTGAAAATGTTTCAAGAATTCCAAAGGCTAACGTATAAGATTTGACTAGACATTTAAGATAAGTTCGAAGGAACGTCGGACAAAACTATTTCATCCATAAAAGCTAAGTGGGAGGCAGATTTTAGGCGGGAAACCTTCCTCAAGGTGAGTACACGGAGTTATGTATTCGAAGAGATTGTAATTTTCAAGTGTGATTACAAATTTCTATGACAGAAATTTCAAATTTATTTTTTCTTAATTTTATAAACTATTCACTATTAAACAGAGTTATCATTGCTTACATCAATGTTTTATTTTTACATCAATAAAATAGTTCTAATCAGTTGTGTTTTTTAAAACAAGTAAGTTATACAGATACACAATATTAAAATTCTTTTGTAATAAATTCGGAAATAGAAAAAAAAATAGAAAAACTTAGACAATAGTGCATTTGTCCGAAAATGCTGCATAGATATGATCGACATTATGCACATGTGTTATCCATATGTGACAGACACATGTCCACTGTGGGGGAGTGGGTAGGGTGTGTTCAAGTTCACATGATTTTCTACAGAGTGGACACGGGGGTAGAACCTCGACCCTTCGGAAGATAATAAAAGATACGACGATGATCAGTAGCCATACATTGGAGTATAATAGAATAATCGGAGGGGTGAATAATTTGCAAATTATACGATAGACCTGATCAAATTTAATTTACTTAATAGAGACATTCGATCGTGAAATATCCCGATATATCACCTGGCACCATAATAATTTATCAATAAAAAATAAATAAGCATATTATTTACAAGAAATAATAGCTTGTTACTATATTATCAAATACAAGAAAAGCGATGAATAATATGCACGATTTTTTATATATTCATACATTAACTAATATTCTATATTTTTATAATTCTATACTTTAAAACGTAAATTCTCTAATTCATACACTCGTTAATTAAATAATAAATGTCGAAACTCATGCTGTGCTATCTCTTTTAATTAAAAAATCAATAAAAACGCACCGCTAAAAATGATTAAATTAATAAACTTTTAAAATACTTTTTTACTATTTATTTTATATAGTTGACGAATTAGTTAAATGATTCAGCGACAAATTAGTTTATACAAAGATTTATAGTGAAAAAAAATTATTTGCAATCTTCCCTTGATGTAGGGTGGATAGGTATCAGCCTGTAGGCAAGCAACCCTTCGAACAACCCTGCATTTGATGCAGGTTTGCACTCGGGTTGGAGGGGCAAAAGCTTTCTTTAGCGTACACTTCTACTTAAAAGAGGTCAGGAACGACGTGGCGACATTGTAAAATAACTCCTTAAGGCCCGCCCGGAATGTATCAATTACGTGAGTTATTTTCACCGACGGCGTCGCAACATCGCATCGATTAAATAAATTAATTCATTATCCTGTTACTGTTACTCCCTCCCTCTGCTCTTCCATACCACGTTCTCTCACCTCATTTACGGTCGTCTCACGGCTATCCGGACTGTGTAAATTGGTCGAGTATGTCGCAAACGTTCGATACCCCTTTTTCGTAATTACAGTGATTAAAATGTCCGCGCAAGAATTTTTCCTCGTACGAAATCGGCCTTGCCAAATAATATTCACACGAAGAAATACTTTGACTTGCATTCATACAAGAGACATCCAAAAGTGCTCGAGATATTCGTGAATTTGTACAATGAAAGAATTCATCTCAAACGTCAATTCGCTTACTTATGTATATAAAATTATAATCAATATTTATAAAATTTTATTTTATTAATTAAAAATCGATCTACAGTGAAAAAATAAAATTGTCAAAAATTTGTAAACTATGTATATTTGAAAAGAATACTTCGTACATGAATTAAGATATACGAAAATAATCTTATTAAGTTGCTTTAATTAAGTTATTTTGATTAAAAGATAAAATATCGAAGATATATTTATCAGAATAATACGATAAGAAGCGGTTGTTATTAATGAAAATGTGGCTTAAAGAATTGTATATTCAATTCCGTATAGATACAAAAACGACCTGTTTCATATTTTCTTTTATCGTGTTACTTTCTCGCAATCCTATTAGAAAAGGAACCAGTCGAAAAAAGTAACCGGAATAGACAGATGATTTTACTTTTCCTGAAAGTCACGTAACCGTAAAACATTCACTATTATTTACAAAAGTACAGTGTTCTTCTACTTATTACAACGTCGTCAGGCTCAATTTTAAACAAAAATAAGTTTCCTTGTACAAATAATTACCATTTCCTTCAGCACAAAATAAATAATCACTTTTCCATATTTCTATTTTATCAATTAAAATATTTGGGACAAAATATAATGTGCAGATTAAATATATCGTGTACAGATATAACATAATATACCGAGTGATAAGAGATATTCTAAGAGGGCAAAGCACTCTCTATCAGCGGCGAAAGTAATAATCCGGTTGCATGTTGGCAAAACGAAAAAATGTGGTTTGATGACGAACAATCGTCGCTACTTTCTCAGTTGACATTTCTCAAAGCGAGGGGGAAAAAAAACACGTGTCGCGCGGGATCAGCCACGGACTTCCTCCCCGCATAAGTACGCGGTCGATAGTCGTCGGCCTTTACTGTCCTCCGCGGAGTGAATGGCGCGGCGCCGCCGTACCTCCCCTCCTCGTCGCGGTGACCCGCTCGTGCCAGCGGAACGCTCGCTCGCGCTACTCGCTCATTCCCACGGCCCCGATATCGCTGCATTAATGCGAGTCGGCGCGCGCGCGCGCGCGCACGCACGCGATCTCCCACATGCGCGCGTGTCAAGCCGGATCCAAATCGAGCGGGCGAATACGAACGAACGCGAATAAACAGCTCGCACTTCAACGAGCACGAACGTTTCGAGCAAATTGTTATTTCTGTTTATTCGAGATTGCCTTTGTCTGCTTTCTCGTTTCACGTGTACCAGGCAATTTCAAAAAAAACACGAAACAATTCGAACCCTTCGATAAATCATGACCTATGAGTCATTCATCGAACTTGTTCGTCGAATGTTGCTCGATAATCGTGTTAACTGTTCGTAGGGAACAATCGCGTTTTCTCCTGACATTCGTCACGATCGCGTTTCGAATAAGGTAATGATACGTACACAACGGCTACCGGCTCTAGTCTCGACCGTGCGAGCGTAAACAAGATTCATGCGCGAAAACAACAGTAACTGTAACGGCAATTTAACTCGTTTCATTCCAGTTAGTCGGCTGAACTAACTGGAAATTGCCATTTAATCCAAGAGAGATAATTACTTTTTGTTGAATACTTCAAATATCTAAAGGAATAACATTACCTCCTCTTTAGATCTTTGGAAATATTCAACAAAATAATTATCAATACCCAATTGAAGGTGTCACGTAGCTATTCTTGGATCAAATGGTGACTTGATCCGACATATTACTCTGCACTAATCAAAATAATAAGTAAATTATTTTCAATGAAAAGTACGAGGACGATGCAAGAAGTATGTATATATACTGACAGAAAAAAATGGTTGCAATTAATTATAATTTAACTATAATTTTTAGTCATTTTCGGTGCTATCTATATATCTCTTTACTTAGAACTATAAGTATAATTATTATTAATAACATTATCGTAGTAATAATTATAAAAAAGGAAGCTACCAATTATAATTATTTATCACATAATAATAATTAGTGATATCAAACACTTCTCTCCGGTGTAAGCAGCGTTAAAAAAACGATCATTACTCATAAATATCGCAAGGCAACGATTTCGAATTCCTAGTCTCTGTCGATCTCTACTTCGAATGTATAAATTACAAGAAATAGCTAAATGAAAGATAGATATCGCGAGTCTTTCATCGCGAAAGCCAACCAATTGTACCAAATTGTAACCGCAAAACACACGTTCACAGGAAATGATTGTACTTTCTCTCAGTACTTGTCGCGATCGCCTTTCGATAAGAAACGCGACGACATGCGGAGTCGACCGCGACACTCACTATCTACCTACCAGCTCGAGACTCGACGTTCAAGTGGGAAGGACGGCGACCTTGTGTAAACACAACGCACGGTACGCCGCAATAATAAACCCCAAGGACGTATGAATTGTCGTCTCGAAATGTTCAATGTATAAAAATGTTATAAAAATAAAATCACAAATATCTATACACGGGCGAAAACGTGAACTATGAATAAGATCCTAATATATATATATATATATAGGTACACGTTGACAGTGATTCTTAATACGCTTATAAATGTCTTACCATAGTCGAGAAATTTCACAAGTAAACAACATTCACATAAGTCCTTATAAAATATAAAGTAAAATTTCAAATGAGTTGGCTTCTCATAAGCCAAATTGATGATCCCCCCATTCCTTGTAAATCTTTCAAATTTATAGTACCACAAACATATTAATTTTTACAACTTTGTTATTGCTTTTGTTATATTTTATCGACGTCTTCGCCAATAATTCTTTAGATTACATTTTCTAAAAATTAAGCTGCATATTTTTAAATTACGAAGAAAATTAATTAAGACAAAAGTATGAAACCTTCATCTGCGACTGAAATTACATTTCTATTATATATTTCGATCTATTAATGAATGATAAATAAATCATGTATCACGACTAAACAGTCAGAAAACGAGTCATTCACGAAATTAGTCCGACACCCGTGCGTTAATTGGCACTCTCACTCTAAATCAGTCAATAATTACGCAAAGGAAGGGAACACACGCCAGTTTCAGCTGCCAAGAGATCTCGCTGTCGACGACGAACGAACGGCAGCGGTGAAAAAGAGCGAACGCTTCTTTCGCGGTTGGATGAGGAGGCGAAAGGGAGCAGGAATGAAATTGGCTCGTGACTAATGCCGTTCGTCATGGATGATCGCGAAGCGTGCTTGCGCCATTCCCGTGCCAATCCCGCGACGCCATTCACGGGAAAAGAAAAGGAAGACTCGAATTGTCCCCTCGGCGCGTACGCGACCTCTTCGAACCGAACACGTCGCAAGACCTCTTTAGAGCGGTGGCGAAAGCAATTGAAATAGACGACTGTTGCATAATGATGTATCGATAAATAGTGCGATCGTTCAATGACGCACTATTTGCGAAGAGCGAATAATTAATTATCGAGGAAGCCGTGCACAATTCGATGACCTAATGTCAAATAGCGATTACGAAATCAATGGAATCGTAGCGTGTGCTGGAATTTTTGAAGTTACAAGGGGAAAGATATAATTTTCGTTAATTATTAAAAGATAATTAAATTATTAAAAATTATTAATGTTTATTTCCAATATTACAAATAAATGTAATAGATATTATTTCAGCATACATTTAAAAAATATTTTTTTATATGTTTTATAGCTAAACTAAAGTTACATTTTAATAAAATCTCGCTGTACGAGATAAAACTTAAAAGCAAATAGGCTATTAATTTGTTGCAATTTGCTCCGTTTATCTTTAATTAGCTCTCATTTAATTTAATCATAGTTTTTTTTTCATACATTTTGATATCTCCTTGACGGTTTTTGACAAATAAAAATTAAAGATCTTCTGTAACAGCAAAGTAACTGAGTTGAATGCTGTTTCCATAATAATCCGAGAAAGGAACATAGAATAATCGCATTCTTGCTTACTTATCGTTAAAGTAAATTAATATAAGTCAAAAAAACATTAACAGGATTATCTTGTGAGAGTAAAGAAACCGGTAATATATTCGTGGATTCTACGTTACGAACGATTTCTCAACCATTAATCTGGAATAAACATAAAATATAATAAAAATATAATAAATAATATAAAATATAATAGTCCTTTGCATTTGATAATCGTGCATGTCAAAAATTATATGTTTCGATATTAATTTATCCGATCAAACGATTAAAACGTAAGAGAAATGTAGCAAGTTAAAATTTTAACTTGATTTATAGAGATACATATAAAATAGAAAAATTATAAAAAATAGAAACTAGGAAATCTTTTTGCAGTATACGATAAACGATAACTTCAAACGGTATTAAACATCTTAAAAAAAAGAAGAGATAGTTCTTGAGAAAATTGTTTTTGATAAAAGAAAGTAATTTATAGGTATATCTTTCGAAAAATTTTTTAGAGATATCATTAGTTCTATTTCAATTTTCAAAATAATTGGCGATATTTTCAGGCGATTTCTAACTCTGGAGATTACCAGGAACGATTAGCAGTTCAGATATTCGCGTCGACATGATTAAGGGCTAACAGGAAGCCCGTATCTCAAAGTTACCACTCGATATATCATTTTCGCGTAGCATCGGGGCGATACGTTGCAATGCGATAAATGTGAAGGCAAGCAGCGCGAGATGTAGTCGGCGATTAGCCCCGCGTTCCAATATAAAATAGAAAAGATAGAAACCACGAGAGCCGAGCATATATTTTGCGCGCGTTCTTTACACTTTCGATCATAAATTTATTTGTTTTCTTGTCGTTTCCACAGTCAGCAACAAAATTCAAGGAGACCTACCTGCGAAAGCAATCGCCCTTATGCCATACGAATCCGCGCAATTAAAACCGGCATGACGGCCGCTGATAATTAATTATACGTTTACCAATGACGTCAAACGCAAAGGAAATCTGTCAAATCTTTAATAGTAAATATAATTCACGTAAAAGCGTGTGTACAAGCAGAAACCGGTCTCAAGGAAAAGTTTAAATCACAGACAGATTATGACCTTTTCAATGAATTTTAAAAAAATAAGTGTTTAAAGAGCTAATTGACCCTTCGATGCCATTCTCAGTATGGCATACAATTTCTTTTCGAATTTTCATTCACTTTATATTATATTATCATTTTTTTTATTAATGAAAATACATTTGCTTCTTTAATGGTTTCGATTGAAAGCAAACATTTGTTACGTGTTTATTTTTGTATTGTGTTGCATGCATGACAAAATATAGTATGGCACCGAAGGGTATAATACCATATATAATATATAATTTTCATAATTTTGCTAAAGATAAAGATTCAATTTTGCAACAAGCTCGAATATACGGTGCCACTACGTTACATAATCCTCCACGAAACGCGTAAAGCAATAGTTATGCGTACACGTGCCTTCATCATAGTGCGCACGGTTAGATGCAAATTAGATTCGCGCCATCCTGTTGATCGCCGTCTCGAACGCATTAATTAACGCGCTTGTTCGGAGGAAGTTAGACGAGCTCGCGGACTTGATTATCACTTTATATCCTTCTAACGTTCAAGCAAATTACCGGATGTCAAGTATTTCAATACGCGAATGTAATCATATATGCTTTAAAGATTTCTGCGATTAAATTTTTCTATCGGGCCAGCATAATTCTATCAAAACCGTATTAATATTCAATTCCTCCTGCAACTTACTGAAAACGTTGCAACGGTATAATTAATATCTAATGAATGCCGCATTGACATGTCACATTAATATGTATTTATTTCATATCAACAAGACATTGATGATACTAGATGTAATATCAGATGTCTTTAATAATGTTTGTACAAAATTGCTAATTACAATAAAATTACAATAGGATTATATAAATACGGTTTATTTTTCCATCAATTTAACAATTTTAGTGGTTTTATCTCTGTAAATATGTTATCTCTCGACAACTGCTTTTTTGAGAAAATCCGTACTAAAGAACGACCCTGTTTTCATATTCAATTATCGACAAATATCGATTCAAACATGCAATTTCAGTTAGGTAGTATGCCCGTACACGCGCATTTACGACCTTCATTAAAGCTGCGTGCGAAAAATCGCGGCTTTCGGGAGATAATTACGACATCCGATGCGATGTGTCATTAAGTATGGAGACGGATTAATGCGGATCAATTTAAAACATGATTGCAGTTTGAACTGAGTACCACCTGGTTGATTTAAGGTAATGCATGATTTTGAAAAATCGAGATTAATCGCGCACGTTTAGTAATTACATTCCGATACGTGGCTTTGCATGCATCAAAATCTTATATGCATCTCGAGCGAGCACCTTTTAATTCGCAATTACAATCGATCGAGTCGATATACTCTACCTATTGCCGCGTCCTTAATCTATATAAATATGAAAGTTATCTTATTAATCATCTGTCTCACGCCGATCGCGTTACAAGGATTATTTGTCGAATTTGTCTCACGCTTCATCAAAGATGAGAACGACGATATAAAGAAATGATATGTAATTATTATACAAAAAAATATGTCAATGTGTGAGATTAATATATCCTCGACGGATATAAACAGATTAGCATACGTCACGATTCGTATTATGTATCATATTTCACAAGTGGAAATTGAAGATAGAATCTATATACAATTCCATAACTAATCATGTGCGTTTTACGGAGATATTAATAAGGTATGGAAAAAATATAAAATAAATAAAAATGTCATTAATTGAAAGTTATTATTATAGAAAATCATGGTTTTCAGATTTAAAATGTGTTTTTTTTTTCATAAATATGTCATTTCTTTTATATATCGAGCTAATACAAGCGATCAACATTATTCCATTTGCTCGCGAGTGTCGAGTCCTTGGTTTCAGATTTTTGAAAACAGTAAATAGTGCACCTGGCAACTTGAGCGCGAAAGAAAAAAATGGAAATTTTATGCTCCAGTTGCGTCTTTGTTCCATGCAAAACTCCTGCAGAGTGGCAGTTACACGTTGCAACAAATATTACCGTCGACTACAAAAATTTCACGCCGTTCGAATGTAGTAAGTCGTAAAAGTAATTGATCCTTTGGCGAAGATAATCGCACCTCATTCTCCATTCCCTCCTCTTTTCCCTCGACAATAATTGAGAGTACAGTCGACGAGATAATAAAGTTATCATATCCTCGAAAAAATATTTTATACGCTTGTACAAATTTGACTAGCAGATACAATAAAATATGCGATATGACAGGGATATGACAGACATTTTTTACGTCACTTTAACCCAAGATTACAATTTGCATATTCCAACAAACGAATGATAAGGAGATTCCACATAATATTTATAGTCTTATGATAATTCCGACGGGCAAAAAGCGGGAGCAGGTTTTGCTTGACGTAAACATCTACCACGTGGATTATAACACGTCGATGAAACATTTTAAAATAAATTGATACGTATATATAGGATGTCTCGAAACTCGCGAATCAAAATACCATAGTAAGAAAATTTTCAAAAAATGACAAAATTATTTGTAAATATTTATTTTAAGCATATTTAGTTTGTGAAATAATAAATATTTAAATAATTTATACGTTTAGACGGATTACGTTTAAACGCTGAAGCGTTCACTGATGATTCATGCAATATGCTACAATGTACGGAGTAAGTCGTAAACCATAAAAAATTGACTTATCATAATCGACTATATAATCAATGAAAAAATTCTTACGAATCACTTCGCATATTGTAATTGATTATATTTATGTTATTGATTTTATTTAAAGTGTTAATTATTTAAAAAATATTAATTGAAAGTTATTATTATAGAAATACATAACACGTGTTATACATCGTACATTCATGTCCTTTTTACGTCATAAATAATCATTAATAATCCTATCCAGCCCCGTATATATTTTATTAACTCGTTTCGAGATTTATTTCGACTGTCCCGTTTTGGAAATCACCACGATTAAATGGTTCGACTCACACGACTCATCCCAAAGCATTCGAGGCAAACGAATTAGGAAAGATCACATGAGCGGATAACTGCGTTCGCTTTCATTAAGGCGAAGCGACACGCGTCCGTCCAGGAGACTCAATAAAAATCGATCAAGCCGTTTTCGGTTAAGGAAAAGAAGACTGCGTGAATGGCGAAGAAGCGAGGGGTGGGGGAGGGGGGGGGAAGAGCGGGACGGAGGCGCGGAAAGATCGTACATACGTTCTTCCTATAATCTGACACTTTAACGAGCGTGGCGGCGGGAAAGACGGTGGCGGCTCTAGGCGCGTCACCGCCACGTGGACAGCTCGCGTCCGACGGACGAAACTTTCTCGGTCCCGCGGCCTGCTCCCGGGTAACACGACTTCTCCTTCTCGGGGGCCCCAGGGTTTCTCGTGGGAACTTGAGACAGATGCGTCGCGCGTGAGAATCTCGGGCAGATGCGGACTTACGCACCTTCTCTCTCTCGAGTGCGCCACGCACTGCCTCGTATTTATAAGACGTACACGTACCGCGCGAGTAGAGTATAGGTAAAGAACTACGTGTAGGACATGCCGAAGCGGTATTATACGCCCGACCATAACCCGCTTACGGCTCTCCTTCCCCGTCCCGTCCCGTCTCATCTCGTCTCGTCTCGTCTCGTCTCCTCTCCTCTCTTCCATCCCGCCTTCTCCGCGCGACCGCGGTTCTTCTCTCTCTCTTCCTTTCTTCGACACGCGCGCGGTTGACCCGCGACTCCGCTTCTCTTTCTATTTAGCTCTCGGTAAGTCGTGATTGTAATAGAGGTACCGCATCGGATCGCCGGTCGTGTGCACGGAACGTGTGCGGAACGTGGCTCTCCTTCTTCTCGCGCTGCCCTTTTTTTCCTTGCCGCATTTCCTCCACACGATTCTAGGGGGGGGGGGGCGCAGTCGATAGGGAGAGGTAAGACACATTCGATCGAATTATCCATGTAATCGAACAAAATTGCAATTGAAACAATTTAATACAAATTAAACAAAAATCCAAAAGATTAAAACTTGTTATTTTTACCTTGAAAATTGACGATATTTTGTTTCCTCGTCCTGATTGGTCCACCCTTTCTTTAAATTTTGTTTTGTCTTGTCTTTTCCGTGCTATCATATCATTCCGAACAATCTGTGTCCAACAATCTGTTGACATGTAATCGTTCTTCCTGTCGATCCAGCAATTCTCGAATTTTTAAGGTAAAAATAACAATTTTTAATCTTTTCCATTGTATTAAATCCATTGTATTCCATTATCTTACAGTCAATACCACCATAATTGCACTAGATATTCGTGGATTTCATAGAGATCATTCCGAATGCGTTCTGAATTCATTAAGTATTTACGACAAGTTTTATGTAATCTAATTGACACGTAACAGACGAAAGAATATAAGAACGCATTCGGTATTATAATGTAAGTTATGCATCCACTGAAGATAAACCCCCCGTTGAGAACCGAAACGTTTGAAAGAATTTTATGATTTGTAATAATATATATTTTTTTCCAACGACAACGTCCTTAATTCATTTAGCGAATTGTATTGAATTTATTAATCCGCTGAGCCTTTTAATTTTAAATATAATTTTGTTGTAATTAGGAACGAAAATGGACAAAATTATTTATAAGGTAATTGATAAGAACAGTTGCAACACTGAAAATAATTAAACCTTATATATTTCCACCGTACACTTCATGCCATAGATCCCCGGCTATCTACTCTCCGTCGATAAAATATACTTTCGATCGGCGTACCTTGCTGGCGGTCGAACGTTAATGTACACCGCTAGTTAGAGAGTGTATATAAGATAAAAGTATAAAGTAATTTATCATGGAGAGTCTCCGTTGTTCGTTACCGAGTGTTTTCTTGAAGGAACCTCGATTCTTATCACGAATATACACCTGAGGCAACGTCGTCCGTCGATAAATTCGGCGGCACTCGCACACACAACGAGTCTCTCACGTCGCCTCCTATAAATCCGCATGACGACGTCGTAAGCGGATACGAGGAAAACGTAACGGTATTTTCAACGTCGATTAAAGTCTCCGAACCGTTCCTCGTATGGGATTAAGATCCATCGGCACTCTTACGTGTCAGCCTTATTTTACATCACCGAATATAGTTATATCAATAATGTCGGAAGAACGTGACTCGAAACTTGAAAATAAGTTTCAAAATGTTTTTAAACAAAAATTAAATGTAGACCAATCGTGGACCATCAAATACCATCAATTTTGTAAAAATTCGCACTTTGTAATATCAATTGTATGACAAACAAATCTATGATAGATAATGCAGAGAATCTAATAATAATAGATTGAATCTTAAACATTTTAAATTCTATATATATGTACATATAGAAAGAGAAAGAATATTTGCTACATTCGTCTGCGCGAATACAAATAACAAAACTACACTTAAGATATATAGTAGCAATCCATATCTTGTTACAAAACGATTTCTAGATCATTAATTGCGAGCTGCAACAATTGGTCAATGACGACTTCAATAAGACGGCTGCTGAACTTATCGGATAATCCAACACTACGCCCGAGGAATCTGATGAAATATTACGATACTCGTAACACGTAAACGTAGTCCGAAGTGGACGATGATTTATTACGTCAATGTAATTACTGCCGAGCATTCGTAGCGATACTTTCTTGGCAGACACATAATTCGTGTCTGGCAAAGGTCCCCGCAGCTACACTCGTCTTACTTACACGGAGAACATAATTACTCGGAAATCGATCTCATCGCTCATTGACGCTCATTGAGATTTTGCAAGGAGAAACTGATGACACCATCGAACGAATTTACGAGCGTCGCCACGTGACCCGCTTTCGTACATAAAATAGTTTTGGCTTTATTTCATGCCGAGAATACTCGACATGTATTACTGTGCTCTTTACCTACAGTGAGTGACGGAAGACTAGATATCAGAATATTTGCCGCCGAAATATATAATAAAATCTCGAATCTCTCTCTGAATAATAATTTAGATAATAATATCGTTCCACACACTGAGAAAAAAATACTGTTGATTCAATCAAAGTCTACATTACGGGCTGTCACTAACATAAGTAATTATTCATGTGTATTTTTATTGACATAAAGACTTGATTATTGAAATAATAATTTATACCTTTATGTCAATAAAAATATACATGAATTAATCACTTATGTTAGTGACAGCCCGTAATATAGACTTTAGTTGAATCAACAGCATTTTTTCCTCAGTGCACGGATCATTAGATATTTGTAAATATATCTGTAAGAAACTTAGCTTTGACAAGAAAATTAATTTCCTTCCAAAGTACTGAAGAATCAAAACTCAAATACATAATCAATCTCCAACAATAAAATCTTCAATTAATTTATAAGCAAAGACTGTTATTTGCTTATTTTTCTTAATACGGAAAGATACAGTCGTCCTATTTCTTTTTCTACATCGCGTATAACAAATGATTATTTTCGTTTTCGAGGTATTGGTTGAATTTAGATGCGAGATATCGGCCAAATGTCGAAAAATAACGCATGGACCCGTGAGAAGTCACGAAATGATATCGCGCGGCCCGAGGCGGAGAAGAATTCGCGCGGTCGGCATTCGCAATGCGTAACAGTCGCAATTTGTAATCGAGATTTATACACGGACGAGCGGAACTTCCGGCCCGACTCCCGTACCTTTTACGCGCGGCAGCAACCCGGAGGCGAATCGAGTTGCCACTCGATCCCGAAAGTAAGCGGGGCTAATGTTACGCCCGCTATACAAGTCAGGTGCCGCATGCGGAGAGTAGCCACCTTGGAAGGTGGCAGAAACTGACTCCCCACCTCCCGGCGAAAAAAGTCATCCTAAAGAACGCGAGCGGCCAGCATCCGCAGCGGAGATACGATGAATGGACACCGGATAACCCTTTCTCGTCCGATCGAACCCGAGCGACCGCCAGCGAGCCACATGTACACCGTCCGTAAAAAGCATACCGTATCTAACGATCGCACTTCCACGACTTTGATTTTCGGTAATCGTGAGAGAGAGCGAAAGCCTCTTCGTGCTTCGATGTTTCTTCACTGAATATCACGCGAAATTTCGATTCTTTTCAACGAGTTAAATAATAATGTATCATTGGGGAATTATAAGAGATTATTTCCTCCCTCAAATTCGCATTGATAGTAATGAATTTGTAAAATGAAGTTTTCAAAAAATTTGCACTATATTTAAACAATTGAGTGAAATAAATTAGTTTTTATATAATGTAACTTATAATGTAAAATTTCCCAAATCTTAAAAAAACTGTAACAAACTTATTGCGAAAAATATTGCCTCGTCGAGCCCGGATCTCTTGCATTCCGTGCAATAAGTTTATTATAGTTTTTTATATATACAGATAATACAGATTATTAATATTTCAGATTAATTGCGTTGAAAGTCTGACCATATCGGCACGCAATTATCATTTTTGAAATTAATTCATTTAAATGAATATATATAGCAGCAATCAACATTTTAACATTCAGACCGGAGTGGCGCTTCGTATCTAAAGTAAAAGTAAAAAAATCAAATAAAATATCCTCGCGATGTAGCGCCACGTGTTAAACTATTACCTTGCTCCGAATTCCGCTTTCTGTGGAATATAGATGACGATCTAGAAATATCTTGCGGAAACGGTTTTTGTTCAAGACAAAAGTTAAAACCCGGATTTTAGTTCCTCTTTTTCAATATCGAGACCTTTTTAATATCGCGCTTTTGAGTCTCGAAATGGAAGAAAAACAAAGAAAATATCGGGTCGAATCGTTAAAAAATCCTTTGACGCTTCCTTTGACGACGATCGTGTGTTTTGGCAATATATTCGGCAACGGGTAATTTCCCGAAGCGAAGTCCTCATGCCTGCAAAATATTTTACAAAGAACGATGTGAAGTGGCAAAAGAGAAGCTTACAATTAGTCAAAACCGGTAAAAAAAGAAACTACCGTTAACGTGTGTACTCGCGTATTCGCGTTTCAGTTTAACGTTATTTTTGCAACAATTGAATATAACACATGATTACCGCAAATTGCAAGGCAACCGAGCCCTGTCCGGCAGTAAATAAGGGATATTTTTTTTCCTTTGCGATATTCGGACTCTTTGCGTTCACGAAAACAGGCTGTAAGTGATTGGTGTATAAGCGATTTGAACGATTTACTTGTCATTCTGATTGAAAGAGAATGTATTTGATTATACAGATTAATTTTTAACAATATAATTGAGTAGAGCTGAATACGATATTCATTAAAAAGTAGCTCTTTCATCTCAATTAATTACAGCAAGTACAGTTAGTGACCAAATATTACTTTATTCAAATTTTTTTATTTTTTCCACGCTAGTTTCGTAATTTCATATCTCTTGACGATTCCAGTAATAAGAATTTTGTACGGTATTATTATTTACGATCGAGAGTGTATCACATCATAGCGCTTGATCTTGAATTTGTTTCAATGCGTCCTTTCAGTGTCCCGATTATCTTAGCACCAACTTGGCAGATTGCACACGTTCTCGTTACTCTCAAACAGAGGTTCTCATCTCTATTCGAACTTAACTCGTATGTGAACAAAATTTTGAGCCCAATTTCTTTGCAGACTTCGGAGTAATATTATAGAAGAAGTGTAATATATAAATCTCGTCAATAATTAAAACTTATCTTTCTACCCAATTTTATATCACATATGACTTAAAATGTTTTCTATATTAAATATCCTATATTTCCGACAATAAAGCGAAGCTCCGTGAGAACACCTCTAATCTAACGTTGGCATAACTTCAAACCGTGTTTTCTCCTACTTCGTTTTGCCGATCCAAATATAACGCTCCTTAGAGCGTGCCCGTTACACGCAATTGAATGTATTTAACTCTTTTTCTTATTGTATACTCCACGAGCTTTTTCTTTTTAAGATTTTTCAGATGACCGACACTACTGTCAAGATAAAATTGATAATTAAACACATTATTAATAAATTAATTAATTATATAAGTCAATTAATTAATTAAGTCGATCTGCATTTTCAAGTTATAATTAGTTCTTTTTTTCGTTCCAAAAAGTGATATATATATAATTAAAGAAATCACTACATTGAAAGAAAAGATTGGTTGCTGCAGCAAATTAGATGGTAAAATATGGCATAGCATTTTTAATTAGTTGCAGCTAATTAAAAACGCTATGCCATATTTTATGCCATCTAATTTGCTGCACCAGCCGACTTTTTCCTTCAATGTACAATTAGCATTATTGATAATGACAACTAAATAACTGTTAATTTGTTGAAAGACGGTTAAGGTCAAATTTTTCATTATCTGGTTAGCTCGTGGTTGAGACTTCACCTTACTTAATTTGACAATGTAAAAATTATATTTTTTAGCTATGATTAATCATAGCTAAAAAAGTACAATTTTTATCAAGAGTTAAACCTAACCATAAGTTGAACAGCAAATGAAAAACCGAGTCTAATAATGTAGAAATATTAAAACAATATAGATAAAATTAGTACAACTATTTTTATAATAGACTGATAAAGCTACATCAATTACGTTCGCAATTTCAGCCAATTAAATAAAGACTCTCATATAACGCTATGACCCCCCCCTCTCCCCCCCCCCGCCCTGCATTCACGCGACGGACACGCGGCCGGCGCGAGCTGTTGGGGGCAGGATGGACGCCGGTGACGTCGCCCTCTTAACGCAGCCACGTGTTGAAGAAGAAATCTCCGTGCGCGGGCCGGAATGCCGTGCGTGCAAAGAGCAGTCGGGAGGTAGAAAAGAGGGACGCGAGGGGAGAAGGAGGGCCCGCGTATAACTCGTGCAACCCACGAGCGGGCCCCGATGCACATGCTCGATATTCCCATGGATTCGCCGCCTTATGGCGGCCGTGGACAGCGTGCTGCACAGGTCCGGTCGTCTTCCCACTCCTGCCCCCGTCTTTCCACCCTTCGCGCCACCAGTCGTCCTCCTTCCTCCAAAACTGTTCGCTCTTTTTCCAAACACCACAAGAATTCTCTCCCTCCACCTCATTCTCCCTTGCGCGGACCACGAGCGCGGCGTGCGTATAGGCACGCACATGTCCCGAATTCCCACAGTCTTCCCGCTTGAAAGAAAAAAAGAGAGAGAGAGAGAGAGAGAGAGAGAGAGAGGAGCGTACATCGCCGTCACCTTGTGGGAGAGATCCCGGGAAAGGACGAAAGAGGTGCGCGCGTTCCTGTGCTTCCGCACACGCGTGTGCGTATGCGCGTGTGCGGGAAACCGGGAACGATCGTCGCCACGTGCACTCACGTGCGCGCCCTTTTGCCGCGCTTTCTTCTGGGGCCCGCCTTTCAAAACTGCCCGCGCGATGGATCGACGGATAAGTGCTCTTTTTTTGTTCGCGACACACGCGTGAGCGATTTAGGCATTCCATCAGACCTCACTGAAATATGTGGCGGGATTAATCGGCCTACCTTTGGAATGTTAACAAGAAATTTAGATAGATCGAAAGTTAAAAAAGGAGCATACAGCCGATACGTCGGTTACTTGTTGCGATGTATCGCTTAAAATAATCATTATAAATTGAAATTCATAGACGTATCGGGTAATATCCGGTCTCTCTTTCAGTAAGTTCTACTATACAATTTTAAGTCGGAAGTTAAATAAGTTAAAAATTACAATTTAAAAATTATAAGAGATTAAATCTCAGTACAATTATAATGTGCGATGGTCAGTTAATATAAGAAGTTGAGTGTGTGAAATCGTATAAAGTTCTTGGGAAATGGTTGATTTTTGTGTGACTATTACAATGTTGATCCGCTATTAATTGCACATCCTCGTATCGTAAAGAATTGCCAAGTTCTAATTTAAATTTACATAATTACTAAGTTATAAAGACTTTTTTCATACATGATTATAAAGTAGTATAAACGATTACTTAACATATCTTTACTCGTATGTAATAAGAGTATGTAATAATTTACAATTATTCACTGACAATTTTCCATTTTTTATAATTTAATTTGAATTTTTAAGGATGGAAGAAACTTTCTAGTACGTTACTATTTGTTAACCGAATTTTGTTTTTCTGTCCTTCTGTATTTATATTAGCTAGAAAAATTAAGAAGAGGAAAATTAGAGGAGTGAGATGGAAGTTGTAAGAGGTTATTCATTTAATAGGAACAAATATAATTCCGCTAATCGATCGATGTCACTTTGCTTATTCAATCCTGATTTTTGTTTCTTAATGTGTATTCTCAGAAATTGTTCTTTTGTAATACAATGGTTCTGAATCTAAGATTAAAATATTGTTCCAATCTAAGACACGATGTTTAGATAGATCGTCCGGCGGAAAGAAGTTTGACGCGATAAATTGCATCATATCGTCATTTGCGGTAGTAACCAATTATGGATGTGCATAATTATTCCTCGTTATAAATACCTCTTCAGCTTGGTTTTTTTATGGGTTTTTTAATGGTTTTTTTATGTTTTTGAAAAAAATGTAATCTGCTCTGTAATCAGCTGTTAGTTTCTTTATGAGCTTTTGAAAAAATGTAATCTTTTCATATATCAAAATGTCATTCTATTTTTAAATGTCAATAAAAAATCAGTTTTCCTTAGGTATTTTCAATCTACTTCCGTATTAAATTATAAAAACTTTTAAATAAGATATA
>NW_017304758.1:1315758-1316870 GCF_001594115.1 Trachymyrmex septentrionalis
TTATGTTCTTTTCCGATTGCCGGAGGGGAAAACATTGAATGTACTTCTCACCCTGCTCACGTACTAACAACTTAATCACGGAAGTTACTTGCCACGTTATAAAACTGATAACCACCCACAAAATTGCAAAAAATGACATCAACATCGCATTATGTAATAAATCACAAAAATTTGCATCAACAAGATACATATTTATAAACGGTAATCGATAATAGGTCTTCCATCTTGCGTAGAGCGTGCAGGTACTTATTTCGAGCTTCTAGTATCTCGACTATTCTGGATCAATATTGCAAAACACTGCAATTTTGAAATTTAAAACGCCATAAACAAAACTTAATCATATCGTTCCTCTCGATATGAACAAAATAAAAGATTCGCTCCGGTTCATAAATTCCTGATTACATCCGTGTAACTAGGGAAGGCACAGCAACGACATTTTTGCAAAATTAATCACCTCATTGAAGCAATTAATATTATCCGCTCCCATCACGCGTATCTCGCAATCCTGCGGTAATCTCAGACCAGAAGGGTGAATCCCGTTGTGGAAACAGTATAAATTAAGACCCTGATCAGGTAACTACACGGCCTATCTATCGCATTTTTCGTGTAGCTATCAAGACGAGCAATGTACATTGATTATAGAAATATTGCTGATCGTGTTAATTACAGTATATTGCACGGGAAGATTAACACAATTCGATATGTAAAATATTAAGAAACTGTACAAATAAATTCTATTTAAAATGCAATAATGTCACATTACCCAATCTTAATAAATTATCACAACTTGATATAGAGAGATCTCTTTTGCAATAATTATATGAAACATTGTGCAGAAAAAAATGTATAAAAAAAATGTATAAAAAAAAAAGATATACCAGCACGTATATCATAACATTTTTCAAAGCTAAATAAATTTAAACCCTTAAAGCATTTTATCCAACACGATATCATTTATACGTCCAGCTGCGTCTGAACGAGACGCGTCGGTGTGTGCGTGTGCGTGTGTGTGTGTGTGTGTATGTGTGAGAAAAGCGCGGGGGAACGAGCGTGAGTGTGCATCATTCAGTCGACGCTGGCGATGCCGAGTCTCTTCCGCAATCAGCGTCTGT
>NW_017304758.1:1316970-1319372 GCF_001594115.1 Trachymyrmex septentrionalis
CATGTGTGAGAAAAGCGATTAGATACGAGCGTGAGTGTGCATCGTTCAGTCGACGCTGGCGATGCCGAGTCTCTTCCGCAATCAGCGTCTGTCTCGCTCCTTGACCGTGTCATTTCTCTTAATCGTCCGCCGCTCCTTGCTCCGCGCTATCACTCGAGAGGGCGGAACAAACGGAGAACAGAGAACGAAAAGCAGAATGACGGTCGGGTTAAGACGAAGAGGTAAACGGGATTGGAGCAGGACGGATGATAAAGTAAATGAGACCCAATTTTAGCCACCCACTTCATTCCCGGCTCTCGAGCGAGGGTTCGCGCGTGTGAACAAATATGCACGCGTGCGACGTGCACCTTACTCATCTTCGAACTTCGATATTTCTACCAGCACGTGTGTTGTTTAAGAATGCGTTCGTAATCACGCTATTTTTTATCGTGTATTTTTTTGCAACTTAAACGACGGTATTACGCATCTCAGATTATTTATGATGTGTTAGTCTCGATGATAAATTATAGTTTTATAGTTGACCCCAATTTTTTTCTTTAACTGCAAAGTATATATCGTGATAAATATACAATCGTGGTGCAGATCGAAAGAAATATACTGAGCTTCTATTTCCAACTTCTCGAGCTGGTATGAACAATTTAAACAGCTGACACACATTATTTCATCTCGGAGAGAATAAATTTATAATATACTTAATTAAAATAATGATAAATAAAAGAAAGGCTAAAATAATAAATAAATTTACATTTAATTAAATATTTCGATTTCACGTGGATTCTATATAAGCTGACTTTAGCATTTCTTATTTAATTAAAACTGATCATGCAGATAATCACAGGCTGTAATTATATTTATTTCGTCCATGATTTAAATAAGACCGTGTTATAATGACCAGCAATCGTGATACATTCCGATAGCGGCTAAATGTCGACACCCCCCTCCCCCCGATCTAATAGGGAGAAGGAAGAAGGGAGAGAGGGGGGGGCGGGGGAGGACATCAGCAGAATGCGGGACACATTCGTGAGGGCCGAGTAATACGGCAGATGAGAGGAAGGCTGCAGGAGTCCGTGGGAAACGTCCTCGGTGTGGTTCCTTCCTTAGGAAGGCGTGCGGGGAATCCTTAGTAGTCGTGTGCACGTACACGCGAGTGCCGTGGAGGACTTTCAGGGCAGGCCATCTGCCCGAGTCTCTCACGATTCCGGGCCAGCTGCCGATATCTTCGCATAAGCGTGTATCGTGAAAGGGCCCCAGGCGCTAAATGCGCGCCTCGCACACACTTATTTGCGACTAGGTGTGTAAAACTGCGATCGCTCTCGGCGATCTCGCTTGGCGCGCTGATTTTTCGCGCCAAGCACTACGATCTCCCTCGTAGGAGATCTCCCTATCTTGCTCCCCCCCCGGGGGGGGGGGGGGGTTGACTTTTCGAGGGTTCTTCTTGAGGGATTTCTTCTTAATATCGCTCGTGCTGACTACGTTGCAGCACGAATAACGAGGATAACTAGATTAAAATAGCTTCTGAAGCATAAATTTGCGGTCTACAATTTCGTAATTTAAAAGAGCAAAATTTGAAATACAAAAAATTGTTAGAGTCACTCGGGGATGAATGTCCTTGAAAGCAATAATCTTTTTTAACATTTGCTCCATTTGTAAAAAAAAAATAAAAAAAATTATTTACTTTCATCGTACAAGTACCCAACTTTAACCTTACCCTTAAAGATATCAATTAGCTATCAATGACAAATGATATGTAAT
The DNA here is from genome assembly GCF_001594115.1 of Trachymyrmex septentrionalis. Classification (NCBI taxonomy): domain Eukaryota; kingdom Metazoa; phylum Arthropoda; class Insecta; order Hymenoptera; family Formicidae; genus Trachymyrmex; species Trachymyrmex septentrionalis. The sequence goes on from NW_017304758.1 coordinate 1,318,723, forward strand.
AATTCACCCTCAGATGCGATTATTTTAAAATGACTATTATTCCGAACTCAAGTCTGTATCAATTATCCACACACAAATCGAAGACAACGAATGTTTAATTGCACAAGTGTATTTGTTTAAGGTTCACTTGACTCTCGACACAGCTGTTATCCCCCGTAAAAATCGTTAAATGCTATTCGCCAAGCGGGCATAATTAACAGCTTCGAGAAATTGCTGTCAATAAATCAGTGTGGCAGAGATACGCGACTTTGCACACACACACATACACACAAATATACACATACACATAAAAGGTCCCCCTTCTTTTTGTCACCCTTGTAAATTGCTCTAACGAACCTGGACATAATACGTGTCCGGTAGAAGGACAGCCTCGAATAAGTCAGAAGAATAGGCAACTACCTGTTGATCGCACCATAATTGTATGAATCACATCATCCGGACATTCCTCCCCCTCAAAAGTCACCTGCGTAGCATTTTCGTCCCTTTTCGACACGAACAAATCTATCAGAGAACAATAATCAATCGTATCGTACGTATCCAATTTATTTCCTTCTTAACATATCGAATAATATCTTATATTAACGCTTATAGTATATTAAGCGTCGAATAGCCAAATTTAAAAAAATATAAATCCAGTAATTGGTAGAACC